>NC_045426.1:455650317-456014067 GCF_902635505.1 Sarcophilus harrisii | reverse complement strand
AATGAAGAAGTTCCTTCTATTGATTTGGATTGGTAATTTCTCTGCCACTGAAAATTTAGAATTGATAGTAATAAATATTAATTATATCAATAATCAACAAACAAATAAATGAATGAATAAAAATAAATTACTAAATTAATAATAATTAAATAAAAATAAATAAGCAAATGAATGAATGGATGGATAGAGAAATAAAATACCACCTCACATTTATGTCATGTTTTAAGATTTCAAAGCACTATCATATATTAACTTATTTTATCCTCACAAAAACCTTGCATGGTAATTGCTATTATTATTCTTATTTTGCAAATAAGAAAACTGAGGGAAAGAGAGCTTAACATAACTTGTCTAGGGTCACACTGTTAATTATTTGAAGCAAGATTTGAACTCAGTTCTTCTTGACTAACTTCTGGACTCTTTCCACTGTACTAGATATCTAGACATTCAAATAGAACACTAAGAAGTTAATAGCGTATTCAGGTCACTCAGGTATGGCACTGGGGAAGTTGGGGAAGATAAATGTTCTGTGAACTCTGTCTCCATGACTAAGGCAAACCTTTGAATGTTCAGACCACTTCACTGCCTTTTCACTCCTACACACTTTAGGATGTGGCATAGGAAGCCCAAAATTAGAAAAGAAATTCAAATACTAATATCTTCATATAGAAAGATAAAAGACAAAACCTGAACAAGAGATTAACAGAAGAATTGTAATGGGCTGAGGTTTGAGCTGATGCACTGAGGTCCCAAGTACATGAGGCTAGATAGTAATTGGGCTATACTCTATTAATATACATGATTGGATAAAGAATGGTCCCTGCCCACTCTCCATGCAAGTCCTGATGTGTTGTATAGGAAATGACGATTTTGGTGGGTGGAGGCAGAGAGAGAGACAGGAAGAGAAGCTGGGGAGATTGGGCTGGTCTAGACTGAAGTGTTGATTGTGTGGCTGGCAGCAGCTTCTTGACTCAGCTGCACACATTGCTATGCCGATTCTCTTCCACCTCCGATCCTTCTTCACTGAGAATAAAGACTGACGATTTTCCCTAACCTGAATTCCTGTCTCGTGTTGATCTTAAAATACACGATCTTCACATTTGACCCAACGGTGGGAACCAAGGACTGAAGAAGTCTCCGTGACCAGGAACTTGGGTGAGTATTGTTAATAGACAAATAAGGAACTTATTTTCTTAAAAACAAACCAGTAATCTTTTTTTGGCTAAATGGACAAATGCTAGCTAAAGACTCTCCATCCTCGCCCCCAACCCCACCCAAGAGTGGTGCTATAGAAAGCATGATTAAGCTTGATAGAAATACATGGGTTACTTATAACTTGGGAACAGATAGCGAGATTTGTGGGTATATTAAACTGCATCTCCCTTGGATCGTAGAGGAGGAGCAGATCTCTCAAGATAACTGGTCCCGGTTGGACAAGAGATGTCCATACATTTCAGAGAATATGGTCCTCATTCAATTTCCATGGAGGCATTTTATTTATACAATGTATTTCAGTTAGCACTAAGAATCCCTAGAAGAATCCCTAGAAGAAAGAAAAAACCCGTGGCTCCTTCCACTCCTCCTCAAATTAGCCATGATATTAAGGAGGAAGACAATGAAGAAATTAATGACCATATCCCCACAGGGCATGGAGACTTAAGGAGCAAGGGTGTGGGTGACCTTCCCCTCAGGAGGCTTTCAGCCCCACCCCAGGAGCAAGTGATTGACTCTCCTTCCACTAACTCCACCCTCCGGATGGAGGGAAGAGGGGGGGGGGCAGTGACAGGACCAATCTTGAGTAGGTTTCAAGAGGGCTTAATGAAGGCCAAAGAAAAGGTGTGGACATCCGGGAGCTTCAGCCACTTATGTTTCCTGTAATTTCCCAGTCTAATGCCTCAGGTCAACAAAGTAGAAGATACGCCCCTTTTAAGGTAGAAATCATTAAAGATCTTAAAAAGGCCTGCACTATTTATGGGGCTACATCAGCTTATGTTAAGATGCTGTTACAGAATTTGGCTTTCAAAATCTTGACTCCTGATGACTGGAAATCCATAGCAAGGGTATGCCTAGAACTTGGACAAAATTACATGTGGCTTTCTGAATATAGTGAGCTCTGTAGGATACAAGCCCAACAAAATAGTCAAAATGTGTTCATATGCGATCACCTATGACCTACTACAAGGTATAGGTCCATATGTAGACGTCACAGCACAGGTTAATTATTCAGTAGCAGCATATGAGCAAATTGTCTAATGCTATCAAAGCGTGGCTTCGATTCACAATAAAAATGATAAAGGTGAGGCCCTCAAAAAATAATGCAAGGGCCAGATGAGCCCTTGCTGACTTTGTGGGACTTTTGCAGACTGCTATCACAAGAACTAATGGGGAAAATCCAACAACAGATGTTTTAATAAGGCAACTTGCTAAGGAAAATGCTAATGAGGTGTGCAGAAGGAATATTCTAGGATCATGTAAGGATGCTCCTTTAGAGGAGTTCATAAGACGCTCATGCCACAGTGGGCACAAATGCCTTTTATAGCCAGACTATGATGCAGACTTCCCAAGATCCCAACATGGGTAGACAGGGTCCCTTCCAGCAAGGGACTTCTAGAGAGACACGTCAATGCTTTCAGTGTGGTAAAGTAGGGCATCTGAAAGCTCAATGTTGGTATAGAGGCAGAATGAGAAAATAGGGTGGGAGAACAAGACCCAGTATCCCATGTCCAAAATGCAACAGAGGCTTCCATTGGGCCTCAGAATGTAGACAGGTTCAGGGAAACGGGATGAGGGGCCTGGCCCCAGGCAAAAAACACTTGGGGCATGATGGCAGCCAATGGTGCACCCAGAGAGTGCCTAGACGGCCAATACCCCAATATGACCAATCAGCCAGGAAGCAACCTGATGGAAGAAAGGGATTACAATTAGGGAGAATAGAGTTGTATGCAGCTGAGACAACTGAGATACCCCCTGGAGAGGTGAAATCTGTTCCTCTCCAGCATATGGATCCCTTGCCTCCAGGCACAGTAGGCCTGACCATTTTACCTCCTGAGAGTACGTACAAAACAGTGTCCATCCACATACTGATGTGGGAAACTGGGGAATGTGTAGTTAATATCCCAGTCACCAATACAGGCAGACAATGTGTGACTTATCACCCAGGAGAAATAGTAGCATCAGGTTTACTCATACAGAATCCTAATAAGCAGCCTGGTGATAGTCACCCAGATTCTGATTCCAGATCACAAAATCCAGCAATTTACTGGACAGCAGCTGTAACAACTGACCGACCTATGCTCACAATCTATATAAATGGCCTTCCATTGGAAGGATTGGTAGACACTGGTGCAGACTCAGACGGTCATTAGAGGTGCCAGCTGGCCCAGCATCACTGCCAAAGATTAAAGCAGACACCCATGTCTGGTGTAGGAGGATCAATAGCAGCTGAAGTTAAAGTGCTGCCCTATGAGATGGACTTTTGAAGGCAAAACAGGAGTTTTACTCCTTTTATAGTTGAAAAAATCCCCATCAATCTGTGGGGAAGAGACGTTTACAGCAATTAGGGTTAAAAATGAGTACTTCAGTTTTTAAGCAGGGGCTGCTGTTGAAGGCCTGCCAACACTTTCACCTGTTCCTATCCAATGGAAAACTGATACACCAGTGTGGATAGAGCAGTGGCCCTTAAGTAAAGATAAAATTCAGGCTTTATTAGATATAGTACAGGAACAGCTTGAGCAAGGACACTTAAAACCTTCTCTAAGTGCTTGAATTCCCTCAGTGTTGTATGTAAAAGAAATCTGGAAAATGGAGGATGTTAACAGATTTAAGAAAAGTGAATGAACAGATGGAAACTATGGAACTCTTCAGCCTGGACTTCCATCTCCTACTCAGTTCCTAGAGAATGGCCTCTTGGGTCATAGATATTAAGGATTGTTTCTATTCTATCCCTCTGGATAAGGAGGATATGAAAAGATTTGTTTTCAGTGCCCAGCGCTAACTTAGCTGGAGCCTTATAAAAGATATGAATGGACAGTTTTGCCACAGGAATGAAAAACAGCCCTACTATGTGTCAAATGTATGTTGCTGTGTTTGCTCCAGTAAGAAAAGCATTCCCAAAGTTATGCTATTACATTACATGGATGACATTTTGGGATGTGCACCTGAGGAACAAATGTTAGAGGTATGTCTACAAAAGACCATAGAAACACTAAGGAATTACAAATTATACATAGCACCAGAAAAAATTCAAAGACATGCTCCTTTTCAATATTTAGGATATGAAGTATACCCTAAGGTGCTTACAGTTCAAAACTCTCCTTAAGAACAGAAAAGCTAAACACATTGAATGATTTTCAGAAATTGATAGGAGATATCCAATGGATGCGACCAGTGTTAGGTTTGACTACCTATCAGTTACAACTGTTATATGACATTTTAAGGGGAGACAGTGCTTTAAATTCACCACGCCAGCTTACAAAAGAAGCTCAAGAGGCTTTGAGAGAAGTTGAACTGGCTTTATCCAATGTGGTTGAAAGAGTCACCAAAACCCTTGAGATATCAGTTTTGCCATACAAGAGGCACCTACAGCAGTCCTTCATCAAGGACACAGTATGATAGAGTGGTGAACCTCCTGCACAATCCAGATCAAAGCCTTACACCTACCCAGTGCTTGTGGCTAGAATTTTATTAAAGGCCACTAAGCAGAGCAGTACAATTATCTGGGGCAAGACCTGATAAGATATACACTTTTATACCAATACACAAATTAATGTGTGTTGTGAGACCATCCAGAGTGGCAAATTTTATTAGCCTATGGTCCAAATTTTTACATGGGTCTCCATTAAAGATAACTAGACTATTACATAATTGGCGATGGACTCTTGAAGAAAAGTTTCTAAAGTTCCTCTTCAAGGACCAACAATCTTCACGGATGCATCCAAACATAATATTTGTGCTGTGTACTCTCATGATCTAACTATAAAGAGAGTAGTCAGAACTCCTTTTCAGTCCACTCAGCAGAATGAATTGTACTGATCATTTAGCTCTTACTTATTATCCAGGAGACATAAATATAATATCTGATTCGGCCTATTCAGTAGGTGTGGTACAAAGAATTGCCACAGCCCAAATAAAATTTGCAGCCTCTAATATATATCAGCTCTTTAAGAAACTTCAAGAGCAAGTGAGAAAGCATCCAGGTAAGATCTATATTACATGTCCATTCTCATAGTGGACTTCCAGGTCCCATATTTGATGGCAATTCAAAGGCAGATAGCCTTCTAACTATGTTGGTCAATACCCCTTTGTTCCAAGAAGCTCAGGCATCTCATTCTAAATATCATCAGGCTGCTGAGCTTTACGTTTACAATTTGGAATAACAAAGAGGAAGCTAGGAGCATAGTAAAAGCCTGTACAGCTTGCCTTCCTTTCCACGCTCCTACACTGCCTCCAGGGAAGAACCCTCATGGTTTGAGACCCAATGAAATCTGGCAAATGGATGTGACCCATTATAAATCTTTTGGTCGAATGTCTTTCATCCATGTTGTGGTAGACACCTTTTCAGGATTCACTTTTGCAATGCCAGCAGCAAAAGAGACAGCCTGAGTGGTCACTGAATTCCTCATACAAGCATTTCTATTATGGGTGTGCCACAAGCAATAAAACAGACAATGGTCCTGCTTATACTTCAAACATTTTGCACACTTTGTGCACAGTATAAGATTTTACACACCATGGGCATACCTTTTAATCCTCAAGGACAGGCAATAGTGGAGAGGAGAAACAGAGATATTAAGACACTACTCCAAAACAAAAGAAAGGGGAGCCACAGGTAACCCTAGAGAACTTCTAAATCTAGCTCTTTATACTATTAACTTTGATTTTTTGACAAAGATGCACTGGCTCCGCTGACAGGTTTTATAACCCACCGGAAGGTCAGTGTCCAGTGCGAGCAGCTCCACTATCTTTAGATAATTGCCAGTGATGTGGAGAGACCCAGAAAGTGGTGAATGGAAAGGACCAGATAGGCTAACTGCTTTGGGAGAGGGTTTGCTTGTATCTCACAGGTGGAGAAGGAATCAGATGGGCCAACAGCCATATTCGCCTTGTCCATCTCAGAGAGACGGAGCAGACCTTGAAACAAAGGAGAAGACCCAAGAAATATCGGGTGGTGCTGTTGCTGATTGTGCTCACCATTGAAAGAGCGTGGCAGTTATGGCTGCTTGACTCATGGACATCAAAGATTGTTGGACTTGAAAACCCTCAGGAATCATTGATTCTCTGAGACATAGGACTTGAAAACTCTCAGGAATCATTGGATTCTCTGAGAAATGATAAGACTGTTACACCACTTCAAAATCTGCTGGAATCATTGGATTCCTAACACATAAAAAGACTTTTTCAGGACTTCAAAAACTCAGGGGGATCATTGGATTCTGACATGTGAAACAATGGACAATAGATTGGTTTTGGACTATCTCTTGGCTGCTGAAGAAGGTGTATGTGTGACTGTTGTTTACATACCCACCTTCTAGGACTTGGTGATCTTTCCAACACCATGTTAATTTATATTGTTTGCTATTCCGCTTACTTGCGTGTACAATTCATGTTTGTTACACCACATCGAGCCTGCACTGACTGAGGGAGGGTCATCCCAATAGCCTCTGTATTACTATGTGCTTGTGTAATACTCTCCATGCTGATGGGTTTGTGCATATAAGACCTTCAGCCCAGAAACCGCTAGCAACCCCCATTTCCTTTGGTGCTTTTCATCTCCTTCCTGAGATGTCAGGTAGGGAAGTGATCATCTCCTTTTAGTGCTTTCACCGCTTTTCTGAGAAGTCAGGGAGGCTGTGATCACCTCCTTTCGGTGCTTTCACCTTCTTCCCTGAGAAGTTAGGGAGGCTGTGATCACCTCCCCTTGGGGGCTCTGACCTCCTGAGGAGTCAGGGATGGCATGACCACCTGTGTTCTAAAATAAAAGAAAGAGGGAGATGTAACGTAATTGTAATTGTAAACGTAAAGCTCGAGCAGCCTGATGATATTTAGAATGAGATGCCTGAGCTTCTTGGAACAAAGGGGTATTGACCAACATAGTTATGGGCTGAGTTTGAGCTGATGCACTGAGGTCCCAAGTACATGAGGTTAGATAGTAATTGGGCTATACTCTATTAATATACATGATTGGATAAAGAATGGTCTCTGCCCACTCTCCATGCAAGTCCTGATGTGTTGTATAGGAAATGACGATTTTGGTGGGTGGAGGCAGAGAGAGAGACAGGAAGAGAAGCTGGGGGAGATTGGGCTGGGTTCGAGACTCCTGAGCTGCTGGTTGTGTGGCTGCTGGTCGAGCTAGCTTCTTGATTCAGCTGCACACATTGCTATCGCCAATTCTCTTCCACCTCCAATCCTTCTTCACTGAGAATAAAGACTGACGATTTTCCCCTAACCTGAATTCCTGTCTTGTGCTGATCTTAAAATACACGATCTTCACAAAGAACCAGTTGTATATACAGATGGATCTAATCATTTGGCAGATAGAATCCCTTGATTGTGATACTTGAAGCATAGGGCATTTCTCAAGTTTTATTGAAAAGATGCCTTTGGACATTCAGGATGCCCCGCAGAGAGCTAAGGACTGATAATTAGATCTTAAGAAATGGGTAGCAGTTGCATACCTTTCCAAGGAAGAATCCCATAGAGAGGGCAAGAAATTCTTATAAATGAGCGGCATCATGGAAAATGACTCTTTTCTTCTCTATCATAGGATTTTCTTGAGATAATATGGGGAAGAGCAGTGAGGACTAAACTAGATGCAGAAAGGGACATCCTTTGTGGAAGAGACACAATTTTGAAAGCTTTGATGAAAATACAAAAAGGCTGGGGGAAGGAAAGAAATCATAAATGATATTAATACTAAAAAATTCAATCTTATTTGATTCAACAAACCTTTAATAAGTGTCTAATGTGTGTAAAGCATTGTTTTAAACATTGGAGATGGAGAGAAATTTATTGGTACTGTCTTTAAGAAACTTTAATTCTGTTGGTAGAACACAGAATGCACCGATAAGTAAATTCAAAATATATACGAAGCAATTAAAAACTAATTATAAAGTAAGTAGTTGAGGGAAAGGAGCAACTTATTAGGAAAGATCTTATAAGAGAGGTGACCCTGGAACTGAAAATATGGATTCTAAAAAGTATAGGTAAGGGGAGAAAATTCTAGACATGCAGTCAAAGTAGTATGTTGCCTATAGGGAAGAACAAGTGGGCCAGTTAGATTGGAATGTAGATTGTATGAAGTTGAATAATAGTATATTAGTCTGGAGAGAGTTGGAGCTAGATGTCTAATGCAGGAGTTTGTATTTTAAACTGGAATCATGTTATTGAAGAATCACAAACAGAGGAGGAAGATATTCAAATTTTTGCTTTGGGAAAATCAATTTGCTAACTCTGTAGAAGATGTTTGAAGAATAGATAAACTTGAATTAGGAAGCTATTGTAATAGACATCTTCCTCTTTCCTTATCCCTATAGTTAAGTAGTTCAATGTAACACAGTCCTTTAACTTGACATCCCTTTACTTTTTGACCAACTACTGCTCATGCCTTGACAAATCCCAACCCCTATCTTTCTTTTCCACTTTTACCCACAAGCTGTTTAATGGTTCTAGAGAGTAAACCAATCATGCTGATTGAGTCCATCACTCTAATACTCTAATAAGACTCTTATCACCTAACACTGAATATTGCAATTCCCTACTATGGATGGTGTCATTTGGTCCTCTTTGAGACTGAAGGACAGCAATCAATGAACATCACTAATTGGCCTCCTCACCTCATCTCTAGCTTTTCTAATCTGTCTTCCACACAGTTGTTAAAGTAATGTTATTAAAACACAGATCTGGCATGCTCAATAAACATCAGTATTTCACTCTTACCTCTGGAGTTAAAACCATACCTGTGTGTCACTTATACTCTTCTAAACTATTTCCAACTTGACTTTCCAGTTCTTTTATATGTTAATACCTTTCATGCAGTCATAGGTTTAGCCAAATGAAAATATTCCTTACTGGGACACTCCATCTTTTGCTTCTGTGTTTTTATGTAATCAGTCTCCTGTAATTGGAATCTACTTCCTAATTATCTACTCATCAGCTACTCATCAGCTCAAGAAATGCCTATAGTTTGCAGCCTTTCCTGATTTTTCTCAGTAGAAAGGATTCACTACCCAATTACTTTGTATATATTTATTTTTGTACCTTTTACTTCTCTCATTAGAAACAAGGTTCCTACTTCATTTTTGTCTTTAAATCTCTAGAGCCTATCCCAATGTCAGAACCTAGAAAACACAGATTAATTAAGGGGTGGGGTAGAGAGAAGAGAATGAACATTTATTAAATGCCCACTATGTACTAGATACTGTTTTAAGCATTTTCCAAATATAATTTCCTTTGATATTCACAACAATCCTAAGGGTTAGGCACTATTATTATCTTTTTTATTATTTTTATTTATTTTATATTTTATAATATTTGATAGAATATAATCTATATTAGAAATGTAGTAATACTTTTATACAAGTATTTTCCTCATGATTATTTTATTATTATCTCTCTTTAAGTGAGGAAACTGAAGCAAACAGAGATTGAATGATTTTCCTACAGTTATACTGAAAGCTGAGAATGGATTTGAACTCATATATTCCTGACTTTAGTCCCTGGGTTCTATCCATCATAACACAATAACTACTTGATACGTTAGAAGAGAGGTAATGATGACTTGAATTAAAATGATGGACTAAAGAAGATGAATTTGAAAGCTTAAGAGGACATCAATAACTCCAGACCTTTCTGTCTAGTTTGCAAATGTCATACCGTCTTTACTCCACAAAGTCCTACACCAATATAGCTTTGAGGTTTGGAGGTCATATAGGATACCAAAAGGCAGTGCCAAGAGAACAAAAGCTTTGTCACATTCTGACATGTCAGAAATATTTTAAGTGAAGATAGACCCATCAACAGATTGAGTCTGCTGTCTAAGGATCAATTTAACAAAGTATGTTCAAGCTAATCACCTGTGCAGTAGGTGATGAATTATTTGATCATGGCAACATTTGAAACAAAAAAATAATAAGTTCAATGTGACTCTTTTGTTTCTAAAGTAACAATAATAGAATAGATGGAAAAGAAGAGTAGGTATATCATGAATCACATCATATTAGGTACTCCAAGTATAACATTTTTGCCTCCAAATAAGAAACAATTATGAAAATGGGGCAACATTAATATTCTCAGTAAAATGAGACCAAAAGACAGAAGAAAGTTGCCACTTAATGAAATATTGATTCACAAGTTACCAGGGAAATAGGGATTAAAGAAGCTGGAAGGACTGTTTTTCCTGTGTATCCAGTGTCATTAAAAAAGATGATTTTATAAAACCTTTTGTCATTTTGTCTTGTGGTATTTGTGATCAACATAACTGAAAATCTATCAAGAAAATGACAATATTTTATAAACCAATAGATATAAACAATCTTATACTTGGCATTGTATGATGTTAAAAAGCTAGCATATATCTTGATTCTTGGTGAGTTTGATGGACAGAATATAAAATGATGGGAAAATATGATGAAAATTATAGCATAAATTTTAGAAATTAAAGAAGTCAATGACTTATAAGTTTTGAAATTGCCATATTAATAACAAAAATAATTTTTAAATCACATAATTATCTCAATAAATGCAGAAAAATATCTGACAAAATAAATCACCCTTTCTTAAAAAAACATGAAAGCATAGGAATAAATGCAGCTTTTCTTAGAATGATAAATGGAATCCATCTAAAACCAAGAGCAGGCATTATCTGTAAAGGGGATAGACTAGAATCCTTCCCAATAATATCAGAGGTGAAGCAAACAATATTACTATTATTCATTATTTTACTAGAAAATGTTAGCTACAAAAATAAGAAAAGAAAAAGAAATTGATGAAATAAGAATTGGCAGTGAGGAAACAGTACTATCACTCTTTGCAGATGATATGATGGTATACTCAGAATCCTAAAGAATTATCTAAAAACTATTTAGATAACAATCAACAAATTTAATATAAAATATAAAATAAACCCATATGAATCATCAGCATTTTCCAGGAAGAAGAGATAAAAGAGAAATGCCATTTAGAATAACTGCAGACAATATAATGATATATTTAATATTTAATTGTATATTATACTAATATATTCAAATATTTGTATCTACATAATATTTTATAAATAATATTGAATATTTAATAAAATATTTGGGAATCCACCTGCCAAAACAAATCCAAGAACTACATAAACATAACTACAAAACACTTTCTACACAAATCAAGACAAATATAAAAAACTGGAGAGATTTTAATTGCCTATGAGTAGCCTTAGCCAATGTAATAAAAAAGCAATTCTACTTAGAAGTTCATTTACTCATTCATTGCCATACCAATCAAACTGTGAAATAATTATTTTTATAAAGCTATAAAAATAACAAAATTCATCTGGAACAAATTAGGTCAAGAATAGCAAAGGAATAAGAAATAAAAAAAGTGAAGGAAGAAGCTATCAGGTTTCAAATCACATTGCAAAATGGTAATCATCAGCACAATGTAGTACTAGTGAAATAGATTAGACATAGAATGCACAGTATTAAATGACCATAGTAATCTAGCATTCATAGACCTAAAGATCTGAGCTTTAGGAACAAGAATTACTCGACAAAAATTGCTGGGGAAACTGGAAAGCAGTTTGGTAGAAAGTAGGAATAGGCCAGTATCTCACACAGTATACTGAGATAAGGTCAAAATGAATACATAGACATAAAATGCATTGTCATAAACAAATTAGGGGAGCATGGAAAATTTTACTTGTCAGATCAATGGATGAAGGAAGAGTTAATAACCAGCAAGAGATAGAGAGGATCACAGGAATTAGAATGAATCATTTTGATAACATGAAGTTAAAAAACAATTTTGAACAAACAAAACAAATACAGTCAAAATTAGAAGGAAAACAGGAAACTAGGTAGTGATGGTGGTGAGGTTTCTCTAATAAAGACTTCATTTCTCACATATTTTTATATGGAATAGAGTGAAATTAATAAAAATAAAAATCTTTTCCAAATTTACAAGTGGTAGAAGAATATGAACAAGCAGTTTTCAAAGAAGAAATTAAAGCTATCTATAGTCTATAAAAATAAGTCACTATTGATTAGAGAAATGCAAATTAAAACAAGTCTGATAAACCACCTTACATATGTCAGATCAGCTAACATGACAAAAAGTAATGACAAATGCTGAGAGGATTTGTGGAAGAGTAGGTACTGTTGAAGGAGTTGTAAATTAATCTAACCAGTCTGAAAAATAAATGGAATAATATCTAAAGAGCTGTAAAACTATGCATCCTCTTTGACCCAGCAATATCACTAGCAGGTCTGTATTCCAAACATGAATGAATGAATGAATGAATGAATGAAAGGAGAAGAGAGAAGAAGAGGAAGAAGAAGGAGGAAAGCATTTCTGAAATAGGAAGTACCAGGCACAGAGTCATTGGGGAGATAGTTCAGGAGACTCAAGAGTACAATCTGAAGAAGATATGGGCCACCTAAGCTTTCTCCTTAAAATGCAGTATCTGAGAGGAATTGACTCTATTTACAATACGTGGAATGCAGGGGATAGGACGAGTCTTTAGGGGGAAGAGAATTTGGATATAATGAAGAGAAAATTATGGAAAGTCAGGATGATAGCCAGGAAAGGAATGAAACCAGATGCAGCAATTATAGTAAAGTCAAGAAGGGAAAAACAAAATATTATAATTTGCATAAGAAAAAATAACAAGACAAGCTCACCAACACATTGGTCCTGGTATTTTCATTAGTAGCACGTTCTCTGACTTCACATACATCCTACAGCTGGGTAGCTCAGGTTTTAGACATTGGCTTTGAGAAGTAGAGGTAACTAGGTGGTATAGTGCCAGACCTAGCCTTAGGAAAGCTTAGGAAAGCCCTCAGACATTTACTATCTGTATGACCCTGGGCAAGTTACTTAATGTTGTGGGCTTCAATTTCCTCATATGCAAAAAAAAAAAATGGAGAAAAAATGGCAAACCACTCCACTGTCTTTTCCAAGAAAACCCCCAAAAGGGGTCATGAAGAATAAGATTTGATTAAAAATTACTAAACAACATTTTAGAGATAACACCATGACAGGATCCGAAGAGGGACCTTCTCCCCTTGTCAGGGTGAGTTGAGGCCTGTGAATCAGAACAGCTTTAAATAAAAAGAAAAAGGCCATTGTATGGGATAAAACCTCAGTCAGGGTATTGAGAAGGGAGGAACCCAGAAGTGTGTAAGCATTTACATACTTATACAGCTAAGGTTATATAGGAAGAGATGAACAGTCAAGGAAAAGTAACAAAAAGGTAAAGAAAGGAGTGAGTTACTAAGATTTTTGAATTTTTCCTTACAATAATTCCCTCACTAGTAGTTCCCCCCTTGCAAAACAAAACAAAACAAACAAAAAAAAAAACCACTTTTCTAAATCACCTCTGAGAAATTAGTCTAGGGACTGAAAAAATTGTAGAGAGCATTATGGAACCCAGAGAAAATGAAGTAAATAAATAATTAGTTAAACAACAATGTTCCCTTAGTCAACCCCTGCAGCAGTGCCCCAAATGAGGTTCTTACTCCTTGAAAACCCTAGGTCTTATCCAATACTGAAAGAACTGAGAGCAGGCATATTGAAAAGAAGGGAGCTCCAAAACAAAAGCCACAAAAGAAATCCCACAAAAAACCTCTGGCCTTCAGAGTAGTAAAAGATAGATGGTAGAAATATGCTAACAGCAATGAAACTACATCAAAATCAACATAGTGATTTTAAAAGACACATAAAAACTGATTGAGGAAGAAAAATGAACCAACATTCAAAGAAAAAGCTGAATGAATGATTGCATATTTGACAATATAGAGAACTAAGTAAACCAGAGTTCCTTAAATTTGGTAGAAAAATTGCAAGAAACCATATAAGTTCCCCTGAAATACAATGGAGAAAGTCCAAGAACCTCTAGAAAAGTTCAGAGATTAATCATTTTTTAAAAATGATAATATCAAAGAAATAAAGATACTCTTCTCTTAAAGAAGAAATCAACAAGTTTTGGGAACAAAGATTATCTTAATCTTTCTGTTTTTATTCCTAATGCTTGCCATAGTGCCTGGCACATAGTAGGCACTTAATAAATACTTTTCCATTCATTCAGTGATTCATTGAAAAAAAAAAAGGACTATGTTTTATTCATATTATAATATTTGATCCTCACAGCAACTTGGCAATACAAGTGTTACCTGGCACACAGTAGGAGATTAATAAAACTTAATGCATTGAATTGACATGAAAAAAGACAAGAAGGTTGGAAGAATATATTTTTTAGTTTATTTACTTTTAATATACATTGTTTCATGAATTATGTTGGGAGAGAAAAAAAAATCAGACTAAACGAGAAAAACAATGGGAGAGAAAAAAACAGAAAAAAGAAAGGAACATAGCATGCGTTTATTTCTAGTCAGTCTCCTTAGTTCTTTCTCTGGTTGCAGATGGCATTTTCTGTCCAAAGTTTATTATGATTCCTTTGGATCACTGAACCACTGAGAAGAGCCAAACCTTTCATAGTTGATCATCACACATTCTTGCTCTTATTGTGTGTAATGTAATCATGGTTCTGCTTGTTTTGCTCAGCATAAGTTCATGTAAATATTTGAAGGTGCTTCTATAATAAGCTTGTGTAATGTTCTCGGTGGTTTTCTGGAGGTCTCTAAGCAACCTTTGTTTCAGGAGAGTAATCACAACAAGAATAGTCAGATGTTAAAGTCCAAAAGTCTTTATTGTCTCTCTCCTGGTGCTCAGCTAGCTTTCTTGTGGCCTTCAGAGGAAACTTGGTTTCAGTGGAGATTCTCTCTCTCTCTCTCTCTCCTTGGTTCCTCCGAGAGCTTGAGCTCCCTACTCTCTCTCCTTTGTCTTTTCTGGCTTTGAATCTGGCTGAGGCTCCCAGTTTATATGCTCTATGCTGAGTATAGACCAATCATTATATCACTAGGAAACCATTATTTGTTGTAAGATTAAATCAATCACACTGAATTTAGAGTACTATTAATCACCATGCTAAACAAGATAAACATTGTCTTTATCAATTCCACTGACTTAAAACCTTGTAAGAATCCTTGTTTCAGAATTCTGGTCCATAATAAGCTTGTTCATCATTTTTTTTTTTTATAGAACAATAATATGCCATTATACTCATGAACCACATCTTTTTCAACCATTCTCTAACTGATGAGCAACCATCAATTTTCCAATTCTTTGCTACCATAAAAAGAGCTGCTACAAACATTTTTGCATATGTGGGTCCTTTTCAGTCCTTTATGGAATACAGACCCACTAATGGCATTGCTGAATCAAAGGGTATGCACAGTTTTATAACCCTTTGAACATAGTTTTTGATTGCTCTCCAGAATGGTTGTATCATTTCACAACCCCATTAACAATGTATCAGTGTCCCAGTTTTCCCACATCTCCTCCAACATTTATCATTAGCCAATCTGAGAGGTGTAGGTGGTACCTTGGAGTTGTTTTAATTTGAATTTCTCTAATCAATAGTGATTTAGAGCTTTTTTTTTTTTTCATATAACTACAAATAGCTTCAATTTCATCATCTGGTCTGTTCTTTACCTTTGACTATTTATTAATTGGGGAATGACCCGTGTTCTTATAAATTTGACACAATTCCTTATATATTTTAAAAATGAGACCTTTATCAGAAATATTGTCTATAAAGATTTTTCCCAGCTTTGTACTTCCCTTTTAATCTTTTCTTTTATTGATTTCATTTATGCAAAATCTTTTTAATTTAATGTAATCAAAGTTGTCCATTATGCCTTTTGTAATGTTCTCTAATTCTTTTTTGGTCATAAATTCCTCCCTTCTCCAAAGATCTGAAAGGTAAATAATCCTTTGTTCTCCTAATTTGTTTATGGTATCATCCTTTATGCCCGAATCACATATCTATGTTGACATTATTTTGGTATGGGGTGTGTGATGTAGGTCTATGCTGATTTTCTGACACATTATTTTCCAAATTTCCCAGCAATTTTTGCCAAATAGTGAGGTTTTATCCTGGAAGCTGGGGTTTGAGGATTTATCAAATACTAGTTTGTTATAGGTCTTGATATTGCATCATGTGTGTCTAATCTATTCCGTTGATCCAATGCAATTTGTATTTCTTAGCCAGTATCAAATGGTTTTGATGACTGTTGCTTTATAATATAGTTTTAATTTTAGTACTGCTAAGCCCCCATCCTTCATATTTTTTCATCCATTTCCTTGATATTACCGACTTTTTTTTCTAGTTCTATAAAATAATGTTTTGGCAATTTGCTTGGTATGGCACTGAATAGAGTAATTTAGGCATAATTATTATTTTTATTATATTAACTCAACTTAGCCATGAATAATTTATATTTTTCCAATTGTTTGGATCTGATTTTGTTTGTGTAAGAAGTATTTTGTAATTGTGTTCATATAGATCTTGGGTTTGTCTTGGCAGGTTAACCCCTAAGTATTTTATTTTGTCTATAGTAATTTTAAATGGAATTTATCTTTTTATATCTTGGTGATGGGTTTTGTCAGTAACATATAGAAATGCTAATTATTTGTGTGGGTTTATTTTATATTCTGCAATATTGCTAAAGCTGTGAATTGTTTCCAGTAGATTTCTGGATGACTTTCTAGGATTCTCTAAGTATATCATCATATCATGTGCAAAGAGCGATAGTTTTATTTCCTCGCCTATTCTAATTTTAATTATTTTTCTTTTCTTATTGCCAAAGGCAATATTTCTATTACAATGTTGAATAATAGTGGTAATAATGGGCATTCTTGTTACACCCAAACTTATTGGGAATGCATCTAGCTTCTTTCCATTATAAATAATGCTTGCTGTAGGTTTTAGATAGACACTGCTTATTATTTTAGGAAAATTCCCTTTATCCCTATGCTTTCTAGTGCTTTTAATAGAAATGGGTGTTATATTTTATTAAAAGCTTTTTCTTCATCTATTGAGATTATCATATGATTTCTGTTGGTTTTGTTATTCATATGATTGATTATGGTAATGGTTTTCTGAATATTGAACCAGTCCTCCATTCCTGGTATAAATCCCACTTTGTCATAGTGTATTATCCTGCTGATAAATTCCTGTTATCTATGCTAATATTGTATTTAAAAGTTTTGCATCAATATTTAATTTTAATGTCTACTAGGGAGATTAGTCTGTAATTTTCCTTCTCTTTTTTTGGTCTGTCCTGGTTTAGGTATTAGTGTCATGTTTGTGTCATAGAAGGAATTTGGCAGGACTCCTTCTTTACCTTTTTTTGTAAATAATTTACATAATATTAGAATTAACTGTTCTTTAAATGTTTGGTAGAATTCATTTGTGAATCCAACTGGCCCTAGAGGTTTTTTCTTAGGGAGTCTACTGATGACTTATTCAATTTCTTTTTCTAAAATGGGACCATTAAAGTATTTTATTTCCTCTTCTATTAACCTGAGCAGTTTATATTTGTGTAAATATTCAATCATTTTAGGTTAGATTATCAGACTTTCTTCTATAGAGTTGAGCAAAATATCTTCTAATTATTTCTTCAATTTTTTTTTCACTGGTGGTAAGTTTTACCCCTTTCATTTTGGATGCTGGTGATTTGTTTTTGTTTTTTTTTTCTTTCCTTTTTTTGATCAAATAAACCAAAGTTTTATCTGTTTTTGTTAGCTTTTTCATAAAACCAACTCTTAGTTTTGTTTATTAATTCAATAGTTTTTAATTTCTACTTTACTAATCTCTCTTTTTAAGTTTCAAATTTCTAATTTGGCATTCAATTGGGTTTTTTTAATTTGTTCTTTTTCTGACTTTTTTAGTTGCATACCTAAATTATTGTCCTCCTCTTTTTCCATTTTATTTATGTAGCTATTTAGAAATATAAAATTTCCCCTAAGAACTGCTTTGCCTCCAACACATAAATTTTGGTATGTTGTGTCATTAGACTTGGATGAAATTATGGATTGTTTCACGGTTTTGTTTTTTGACTCATTCTTTACAATTAGATTATTTAATTTCAATTTGGATTTTATTCTATCTTTCCATGGTCCTTATTGAATATAATTTTTATTGCATTGTGATCTGAAAAGGAAGCTTTTACTATTTCTGCCTTTTTGTATTTTATTGAAGGGTTTTTATGCTTTAATTTACAGGGGTCCTCAAACTACAGTCTGCAGGCCAGATGCGACAGTTGAGGACGATTATCCCCCTCACCCAGGGCTATGAAGTTTCTTTATTTAAAGACCCACAAAACAAAGTTCTTAATTTTACTATAGTTCAGCCCTCCAACAGCCTGAGGGACAGTGAACTGGCCCCCTATTTAAAAAGTTTAAGATACATGGTCAGTTTTTGTGCAGGTGCCATATACTGCTGAGAAAAAAAAAAAAATGTACTCTTTTCTATCCCTCATCATTTTTCTCCAGAAGTCTATCATATCTAGGTCTTCTAGGATCCTATTAACCTCCTTAGTTTTTTTTTTCTTTTTTATTTTGTGGTTAGATTTGTCTGATTCTGAGAGGAGAAGGTTGAGGTCCTTCACTGGAATAGTTTTGCTGTCTATTTCTTTCCATAACTGGCTTAAAATCTTCTCTAGGAATTTGCCTGCTCTACGACTAAATAACATATTTAGTATTATTACTACTTTATCCCTTTATCAAGATGTACTTTCCCTCTTTATCTCTTTTTAATAAGATCCATTTATTTTTACTTTTGTTTTATCTGAGATCAGAATTGCTACCCCTGCTTTTTTTTTTTTTTTTTACTTCAGCTGAAGCATAACTCTGTTCCAGCCATTTACCTTTACTCTGTATGTATCTCTCTGTGTCAAATGTGTTTCTTGTAAACAGTATGTTGTAGAATTCTGTTTTTTAATGCACTCTGCCATTGCTTCTGTTTTATGGGACAGTTCATTTCATTCACATTAACAGCTATGATTACTAGATCTGTATTTTCCTGTATACTATTTTCTCCCCTGAATATAATTTTGTTTTCTCTTTCCACCTTAGTCCTATGTTGTTTTTACCCACTCCACTCACACACAACCTTATCTCCTATCACCCCTCCCCCCTTCTCTTACTAGTGTTTTTTTAACTCACTTCACTCACTACTGTATCTTCTATCAATCCTACTCCCTTATCTTCCCTTTTTCTCTAGTGTTTCTGCCCTCTCTTCTATCATGTCCCTCCCTTTTCTTTTTCTTTTTCTTCTCCTACTTTTTTATAGGGTTAGATAAATTTCTACACCCAATTGAATGATTAAATAATTCCCTCCTAAAGCCCAAACTGATGAGATTAATCTTCTTTCCCTTGATTGTAACAGGTCTTTTGCACCTCTTTATGTGAACTAATTGTCCCATTATACCTCCTTTTCCCTCTTTTTCCAGTACACACTATTTCCCATTCCTTAATGTCTTTTTTCTTTAATGTTATCATATCAGAGTCCATTCACAACCATACCCTCAGTTCATGTAATGCCCCCTTTTGTTTGCTCGAGTGTCAGATACAGTTTTTGAAAGTTACAGGTATTATTTTCCTATGTAGGGATAGTTTCCCCTATTTATCTTTTTATGGTTTTCTTGAGTCTCCTGTGTTAGTAGACTAAATTTCCTGTTTAATTCAGATTTTTTTTCAACAGAAATTCATTGAAGATCCATCTTCTCCTCTGAAAGATGATGCTAAGTTTTGCTGGATAGTTAAGCTTTGGTTGTAACTCCAGGTCCTCTGCTCCTTTATTATAGAAGCTGCCAGGTCCTGGATAATTTTGACAGTAGCTTCTTGATATTTGAATTGTTTTTGCATCTTGCAGTATTTTTTCTTTGACATTATAGTTTTGGAGTTTTGCAACAGTGTTCCTTGGAGTTTTTCTTATGGGATCTCTTTGCAGAGGTGAACAATGAATTCTTTCAATGAGTATTTCCCCCCTCTATTTCTAGAATATCAGTGCAGTTTTCCTTAATGACTTCTTATAGAATGCTATCCAGGCTCTCTTTTTGGTCATGGCCTTCAGTTAGGCCAATAATTTTTAAATTTTCTCTTCTGGATCTATTTTCCAGATCAACTGTTTTGCCAAAGAGGTATTTCACATTATCTTCCATATTTTTCATTCTTTTTAGTTTGTTTGTGGATTCTTGCTGCCTCATAAAGTCATTAGGTTCTATTTGCCCTGTTCTAGCTTTTAATGTGTGTTTTTTTCAGTTTTTTTTTATATCTCTTTTTCCAACTGACTAATTCTATTTTTTAAAGTTGTTTTCTTCAGACAATTTTTTCCTTTCCTTCCTTTTCCAAACTGGTGACTCTTTTATGCATACCTTTCATTCCTTTTCTCATTTTTTCTTCTACTTCTCTTATTTGCCTTTTAAAGACTTTTATGAGCATTTCCAAGAAGCCTCTTTGGGCTTGAGAACAATTTATCTCACTCTTCAAGATTTCTTTTGTGGATATTCTGTCCTCTTCTGAGTTTTTATTTTGGTCTACCCTGTCACCATAGTAGCTTTCTGTGATCAAGGTTCTTTTTTGTTTCTTGCTCATGCTCTTTCCTTTTCTTTTGGTGTTTCCTCTTTTTTACTTTTGAGGTAGAGGTCTGCTCCTGGGGTAAAGATGGAGATTTCCCAAACTTCCTGTGTAACTCTAAGTCTTGACTCTGAGCACAGGGGTCTATTGTGTTTGGAGGGGGTAGCTTTGCCTGTTCTTTTCAGAAAATAGCCTGGTTTCCCAGAGTTTGCTTTCCATGTTGGGACTGGAAGTGGAAATACCCTATTGATGTGCTCTTCTACTGAACTGGAGTAGGGTCTTAGTTGCTGATTTGGTGTGATTATGACCCTCTCACCAGCTTCCTTGGATCTACTTGATCTGGGCTGGATATTTTTCTCATCCCAGTGAGACTGACCTTTCTTGAAGTATTTTCAGTCTTGAGATGTAGAGTAGCTTCATTCCATCGGATTCTGTTCAAAGGCTTGATTTCATGCTGTTTTCAAGGGAAACTAGGAGAGCTCAAGCAGCTTCCTGATTTTACTCCACCAGCTTGGCTCCACCTCTGGAATTTCTGGTTGGAAGAGTAAAAAACAAGTAAAAAAAAAAAAAAAACGCCCTAATTTCATTCTTATTTTTGTTGCTGTGCTTTTTACTTATCTAATTTTTTTAAAATGCTATATACCATCTTTCAAGTTTTGTTTATTTCATTTTGATTTGAATGTTATAACACTATATGACACAGCCAACATAAAAAAATGCACAGAATGGGAATGTGTATGAAGTCAAAGATATAGTGTCAAATAGTGTTATAACAATCCAATCACATTTTGTTAAGTCATTCTGCAATTAGTGGTCATCTACTTTGTTTTCAATTCTTTACTATAAAAATAATTCTACAATGTAGAATATTTTTAGATTCCAAATTTTCTTTCCAGAACATTGCACTGATATCACAGGCTTTTAATGTCAATTCTTAATTTTTTTTTCTTGCTCTGATAAAGTTATTATTATAGTGAGTGTGTCAAACAATCAGATCCTTAACTAATATTTCAAATTGTAAGTTTAGGTTAAGAAATTTCTCCCATTTGAAAAAAAAAAGTTTTGGTGTATATGGAACATCTTTTTAAAAGAGTCCTTTCACTATGTTTAACAATTTGGATCTAGATAGCAAAGAATATGAACATTTTGATCTCTTTTGAAAAATATAATTCCAAATATATTTTTAAAGTATTTGGACCAAGTCACAACTGCAACAATTTGAGAATGTACTAATCATTCTACAATACCTTGACTATTGATTATGCCCATCTTTTGTTATTTTTGCCAGTTTTCTGGATTTCATAGTCAAATTTTTGGGTCATTTTTCTCTCTGTATCAGTGAAGTGGAACAACCTTTCATATCATTAATGGTTTGTAATTCTTTTCTTGAAAAGTTCTTTTCCATTCTTTTGGCTACTTATCCATTGAGGAATGGTTCATAAGATCTTATATATTGGCACTGATTTCCTATATATCTTGAATGTCAAATCCTTATTATTTAATGTAAATATTTTCCCAGATATAAAGTTTCCCTCCTTATCTTAGTTGCAATTATTCTGTCCACAAAATAGAATTATACATTTCATGTAATATAAGTTGGGTTTTTTGTAATCCCTTATTTGTTTAGTAATATTTCCATTAGGCATAGCTATGGAAGACACCTTCCATACATTTTCTTTCCAATTTTAAAACTTTATGACCTTTTACACTGAAGTAACTTATTTGTAATTTTTGTGGTATATAATATAAAATGCTGGGCTAAGTCTTTCCTCCCCTACAACACTTAATTTGATAAAAAAATAAAAAATAAAAACATTGTAGACATACCTTGGAGATATTGCAGGTTCAGTTCCAATTATTGTTTAGCCATTTTTGAGTCTGACTCTTGATTTCATTTGAGGTTTTCTTGGCAAATATACTGGAGTAGTTTGTCACTTCTTTTTCCAGGTCATTTTAAAGATAAGGAAACTGAGACACAAAGAGTGACTTGCCAAGGATCATATAGCTAATAAGTATTTGAGTAAAGTCTTTCTGACTCCAGGCCCAGCACATTAGATACTGTATCATTTATCTGTCTCTTCAGTTCCAGAATACTGGGAATTTGGAATACATAGAAGCTAATGTAAGGTACTTAACTGGCCTAGTTTCAATTGTGTCTCAAAGAATTGGGAGACTTAGGGAGAGGGAGAGAGATGCAGAATTATGGATTGGTGGAGCAGTTAGAATGCACACAAATTGATCAATTAAGTTTAGACTCATATGAGCATTGTTTGTGATACCCTGAAACAAATACTATTGTATTTGTAAAATCAAAGATCATTGATCCCAAATCACAATCACAGATATAATAATCATCATGAAAAAGTTTAGAACATTATAAGAATTACAAAAGTATGACAGACTCAAGATGAGCACATGCTATTGGGAAAATGCTACCCCGTAAAGTTGTTTAACATAGGTTTCCCACAAACTTTCAACTTGTAAAAAATGCAAACTCTACAAAGTACAATAAAGCAAAACACAATAAAAGTAGCTATATATTTATTGTCTTCTTCAACAAAGTGTTTGTATTTCATTGCTTTAGCATTTGGATTTAACTACAGAACTAACCAGGGACAGGCTTCTTCAAGAATGTTTTGAAGGATCTATGTTTGCAGTATGGTAACAGAAGTAATGAATTCTTTGTAAGTTCTTAAGTATTCACTTCCTGTACAATTACTTAAAATAATCTAGCTTCCTAATTTTATTTTCTCTTTTCCCTTTTTATTTTCAATAGACATTCCAAAACATTGTAATTATTCAGCATTTAAGAAATTAAAATAGGCACAGTATTAGCCCAAAGGCCTGGATTCTATTCAAATGGATAAATTAGGTTCTTCTGTGATTGTAAATATATGTTCTTAAAAATGCATTTTTAGAAAACAGAAATGATAAGTGACACAGGGGAAATTATTCATCTCTGAGCATACAATATATAGTCTTTGCCCTGACAAGCTTTTTGTATGGGATAAATGAACAATATTTCACTCCAGAATGGTAGGAGCATTTCACAACTTCACCAACAATGCATTAATGTTCCTGTTTTCTATGTCCCTTCCCATACTTATTGTCTTTTCTTGTCATCTTAGCCAATTTAAGAGGTGTGAGGTATTACCTAAGAGTTGTTTTAGTTGCATTTCTCTAAATAATTGTGATTTACAATATCTTTTCAAATAACTATAGAAACTTTTTATTTCATCATCTGAAAATTCTGTTCATATCATTTGACTGTTCATCAATTTGAGAATTACTTGTATTCTTATAAATCTGTCACAGTTCTTTATATATTTTATAAATGAGACCTTTCTCAGAAACACTGACTTTAATTTTTTTCCCCAGCTTTATACTTCCCTTTTAATCTTGCTTATGTTGGTTTTGTTTGTGCAGAAATTTTTTAACTTAATGTAATCAAAGTTGTCCATTTTGCATTTTATAATCTTCTCTAGTTTTTTTTTTTTTTTTTGGTCATAAATACTTCCCTTCTCCAAAGATCTGATAGATAAACTATCCCTTGTTCCTCTAATTTGTTTATGTTATTACCCTTTAAGCTCAAATCTTCTACACACTTTGACCTTATTTTTGTATGACAGGCATTTCTTTTATAATATTGTAACTGTGGATAGATCTGGAACCTTAAGTGACTTCAGAAACTATCCAATCCATTCATCTCATTTTATAAATGAGAAAAACAAGGGCTTGAGACTTTAGGTGACTTATGTAAGGTCATATAAGGAACTTGTTTCAGAGATAAGATTTGTGTCCATATTCTTTTACTCCAGTGTATTCATTCTTTTTCACTCAATGGCACTACCCCTTGGGCCTTGTAAAGCCTAAAATATTATATATGTGAACAATTACATTTTCATTATTATTGGAAGTCACACATATGTAAAAATCCATTTCATTTCCATTTGACACTTGGTTAAAGTCCAATGGCACTCATAATCAAAGTTATAGCAGTTGAAAATAGACTAATCAGAGTTATATTTAGTCACAGTCCAAATATCAGGGTTAGAAGAAATATCATCTAGTTCAATTCATATATGAAGAAGAATATCTTCTTCAAAACAACTTACAAATTGTCACTTAGCCTTTTTCTTGAAACTCTTTACTTAGAGGAACTCACCTCCAACATGAAGTTTATTTCATGTTTTACTAGATCTAATTTTATTTTATTTTTATTCCTAATTTATGAAATAGCAAAAGCATTTACATAACTTAGTTGAATAAACTATGATAATTTCACACGCAACTACAAATCTATTATGTATAACTTGCTAGCTCTTTTAAATGTATAATAAAGTTATCATGAAACTTTCTTCTTTTTTCTCCTTCCTTACCCAAAATAGCATCTTCTTCACAGACCTTTTGCAGTTAGATTACTTATAATACTCAAAATGACTTAATTGCTCAAAATTGTTGACTTTTTTCTTACATAAACATACATGCTTATGCTCATATGCATACATACATATATGCATACATAAATCTCCCTTTTTTGCCATTTTTATATGTTGTTTGTACTGGAGTTCTACTTTATAGTTCCAGACAGAAAATGTTTTATTCCTATTTTTACGACACAATATATTAATATATTCCTATTTTTACTACACAATATAATTAAAATTCCTAATTTTACTATACAATATTAACATAGTTGTATTTTATTTTTAATGATCACTTGTTATTTTCAAAATACAATCAAAGATAATTTTCAATATTCACCCTTGCAAAGTCATATGGTTGTGTTTTATAGGCTAAGTAACCCTAATTCCATCTATTAATCCCAATAACATATGAATCTGAGGCCCTTCACTCTTCTGGGTGTCCTCTGGGTGCTTCCTGGTTTATCATTGTCAATCTTAAAATGTAGGAGGGGAGACTGGAGTACATATCTCTAGAGACAATGAACTCTTTTCCATGGGCTAATAACTGTGCCTCTCCTACAGCAGGCTGAAACTGCACTAAGTTTCTTGGAATCACTTTCATGGGAGTGGGGAGGATGTATTAAGTCAGGATACCACGGTAAGGAGATGAAATTTCAATAATCTGGGCAAGAGGTGCTTAGTATTTAAACTGTCATAGAAGCTGTATGAATAAATAGGCAGGGTAAGTACAAAAGAGAACACAGAAGTAGAAATAACAAGATTAGGCAACTCAATCTATATTTAGAATGACAGAGAATCAGGAGCTGAGAATGACCCTATGTTTAAAAACCTGGGAGGCTGGAAAAATTGATAGTGTATAAAACTTATTTGCTTCATACAAAATATGTGAAATATAACAATAATGTTTTGGCAATGGGTTTGGTTATTGAGGAAATCCAAACTCTCCCATGTTCCAAAAATCTGTCATAAAGTTTATTTTCTTGGTTGTTCTTCAATTTTTATCTGCAGTCAATAGATTCTATCTAATAGCACATTAGACAAGGTGGTGCAGACTAATTAGGTAATTCCTCAGAAAACACACGTCTGTTGGACAAGAATCATGGCTTCTCTAGCTTTCCAGTCCAAATAATCACCTTAACTGTCCATAATTTTCTAAATATTAAAATATTCCATTCCTGTCTTTACAAAACCTTTTTAATTACCTTTTGTTATATCAGCGAATATAAGTAAACATTGTAGCAAGTGCACATTTTAGCACAAAAGAATTATATTAAAATTTTTAAATGATCAGTTTAATTCCAATCTTTTTTTTTTTATTAATTCAAGTTAAAATACAGGTTTTCCTGTCCAGATTTTATCTCCTAATACATTAAAGTATGGACAAGAGAATACCAGATGAAAATCTTGTGAAAGGTTTCTATAACCCTATCAGTATCAATTTTTGAATCTATATGCAAAATGAAATGTCTCTTTTCTTTTTAGAGAGCTTACATTAATTATTGCTAAGTATGATTACAAATTTGAATTCCATTTGGGTAAAGAAGTTTTAAAATATTCTTTTAAAAATTCATAATATTATGTGTGTGAGGAAATAGAAGGATTTTGACCTTAAAAGGCTGAGGTTAAATTATAGGACCTGAATTCATACCTCAGCTCTGCTGCTTTTTCATTTTTTAAAATCTTGATCAAACCATTTAACATAGCTAGATCTCATTTTTGTCATATCTAAAAAGAGGAAAGTGAAGCAAATAATATTCCCTTCTAGCTCTCTATCTATGAACCCACGTCAATTTATGTATATTATATATATATATATATATATATATACATATCTGCATATCTAATACTGTATATATGCTACATATGCATATATCTTCTATATTCCATGATTTTATAGTATCTTACAGATAAGAAACAGCATCCCAAATTTTATAATTAAAATATTTACCAGTCAGTACAGAACATTATGTCAAAAATATCAATGAAATACATTTAAGAGCTCTCCCAGATTCTATAAGATAAATAAATGCTTGGGAGCATAATCCTTTATTTTTAGGAAGACAGAAATATTTTTCCCAATAACATTTGATTAAACAAACTCATTGAGTAAGTCTCTTCCATGTGCTTAAAAAATGTATAATTTGAGACATTTTAAAAACCAAAATCAGATTGTTAAAGTGCCCCATAATCTTTCCTATAAATATGCTATACATTTAATAAGTCCAACAATCTCATCATAACTATTCATCTGCCAAAAATAAAAGCAAAATAAATCAGTTATTTGAAGCAAGTTGTGATTGATTCTGTTTTTGTTGTATATGTATGAATCCCATAGAAGTAATGGAAGTTTCAGGCACATTGACAAAATGTACCTCAAAATATTTGTGGAGTTAAAGATACAGCAAGTAACATTTTAAGAATGACTATTCAGTGTTTGTGAATGTAACCATAACTAGCATGGAGCAAATGTTATATTATTCCAAAGTTACTACATCTGGAGGGAAGTATACATGTGCTCTGTAGGAGGTTTCTTCTATGTCAGAATATACTTTTTTGCTTCCTCCACCATCTCTGCATCCTAATTCAAAACTGTCCCTTTATAACTCTCTGGGTAACAGGATGCCTTTTCCTATTATGACCATACATGCTCTCTGTGCCATCTCCTAATTCTTAATGAGTTTGCTCCCATCACAGTTTTTCAGATAATTAGGCCTTTATTTATTATATTCTCTGTTGGTTGTTCCTATTTCTGTGAGAAGTTAACATGTGCTGTTACACTTATATATTAATCAACATATAGGTAATATTTAAAAAAATAATTACATAATTAGTAGAATTTTTTTATGATGTTACCAAAACTCTGAAGTCTATACAGTTACAAAATTAAGCAGTAAAGAACAATATATCACAAAAAGGAAGAATAAATTAATGTCAATATTACTCTAGGAAGGGAGTTGTAGGGGTTTGAAAAGTCTCTGGATAATTAATCACCAAGAATGTATTAAATAAATATAAATATTATATTAAACAAATATTATAAGATAGGTGTTCACAATGAGCTTTCATTTCAATTGGGAAGATGCATGTGTGTGTGTGTAGATAGATATTCAATAAATATAAATATATTTGAAGTAGTTAAATACAAGAGGAAACTAGTGATTGAGGGAATCAAGAAAGACTTCATGCAGAAAGTGAAGCTAGAACTGAATCTTGAAGAACTATATATGGCAGAGGAAAAGGAGTAGTACATTCCAGACAAGGAGAATGGCCAATACAAAGATATGGAGATGGGTGATGAAATGTTGCATATGAGGAAAAGAGAGTTCAGAATAAGTAGGTCCTAAAATGAAGCAAAAAAAGGCTAAGGCAGATTTTGTAGGCCTTTAAATATTACGAGTTTGTATTTTATTCTAGAGGCATGAGCTGAATGAGAGAGTCACACAGTCATAATCATTGGGAAAATCACTTTGGCAGCAGAGTGTTGAATACACTAGAGAGAGAATAAATTTGAGACAGGAAGATCATTTAGAAAAAAGTTGCAAAAGCAATGCAATAAGTCTCTAAATTATAAACTAAGGTGATAGTTATATTATTGGAAAGAAGTGGTCAGGTAGGAGAGATGTTGTGAAGGTTTATAACAGCAAAATTTAGAAACTGATTTGATATGTAGTGTAAGAAAAATGAAAAGTTCAAGATAATGCTGATTATGAACCACAGGCATTGGAAGGATGTCTGTGCCTTTGACAGAAACAGGGCATTTGGATGGGAAGATCATTTAAGGGGAACAAATAAGTTCAGTGTCAAATGCATGTGATACATCCAGTTTGAAAAATTCAATTAGCATTTTATGATGTAGTTCTAAAGTTCTGGAGAGTGATTGAGAATAAGTATACATATCTAGCAGTCATCTGTATAGGAATGATATATTTGGATGAGTGCTAAAAAGGTTTACAAAAGATTAAAGGTATAAAGGAAGAAGAGGGAAAAAACCTAGGAAAGAACCTCAAGTAACATTCGACATGAGGGGGAATGATGTTTAAAGAAGTGGGGAAAGAACACATAGAAAGTTTCATAAAACTCAGGAGAGATTATTCAGGAGGTGAAAGTCAATGGCATCAAGTATAGCACATACATTAATTAGTACATTGGTTGAGATAGGCAAAGACAGAAAAGATCATCATATTTACTAATTAAGAAATCTATGGAGGGCAAAGCCAAGATGGTGGGGAGAACAAACACTTCATTCTGAGCTCCCTTCAACCCTCACCACTAATTACCAAATTCATCCTCTGAAATAGTACTTGACTGGTAGAATCCACGAATATTGGGAGTACAACAAATTACCAGCAGAAGATAATCTAGAAGATTGCCAGAAAAGGTCTGTCTTGATCAGGCAGGAGGAGGCCACCACAGACAGGGAGGCAGAAATTGGAGGCTAGCATATGCTGAGCAGATCGGGAGCAGGGTACCGTCTCCATGGGTGGAGAATTTGCAGAGAGGACTCTATCACAGGTTGGCTCCTCTGCTTTGGTTGCACAGCAGTAGATCAGCAGAGAAGTTACACAAATGCCAAAAGTAGAGTGTATCCCCAAACTCCAGAGTTTCACAGGACCTGCCCATATCCACCCAGCACCAGGAGTGACTCAGCATGACTACAATGCAGCTGTGCAGACACATTCCATACAGCAGGGTTCTGCCCAGGACAGCCACTCTTCCACAGCACTGTGCTCTGCCCAGGGCAGTCACACTTCCACAGCACAGGGCTCTTCCCAGGGCAGTGAAACTTCAACAGCATGGCCACTCTTTGCAATCCTTTCACAGAACAGCTACTGTCCATCTGTAGAGGAAGCTGGGAACCTCCTTTCCCTGAAGGCAGACTCCAAGGGCTTTTAAAAAATGAGCAAAAAAGCAAAGTGAGTTCTAACTATAGATAGCTTCTATATAGAAAAAGAACAGATTACCAACTCTGAGGAGACTAACAGCAAGCAGTCTCCAGGCAAAAACCCAAAGTGGGATATTACCTGGTCCCCATCACACAAGGCTCTCCTAGAAGAAATTATTAAAAAATCTTAAAAGAGAGCTAGAAGAAAAATGGGAAAAAGAAAGACAAGCTCTGCAAGAGAGTATGGAAAAGGCATATAACTCATTAAAAAAAAGATTTGATTAAGTGGAAAAAGAAAACAACTTCCTGAAATGTGAATTGAAAAAGATAAAGAACTCCCAGGAAAGTAGGATTTGTGAATTGGAAAAAGAAAATAACTCATCAAAAAAAAAATTAGTGAAATGGGAAAATATTCCATAGAGCACAACAACTCATTTAAAAACTCAGTTGGACATATACAAAAAAGGAGTAAAAAAAAAGTTAATGAAGAAATAACTCATTAAAAATCAGAACTGAACAAGTGGAAATGAATGGTTCATTGAGACACCAAAAATCAGTCAAGCAAAACGAAAAAAAATGAAAAAATAGAAAAAAAAAGAGTTAAAAATTTATTAGAAAAACAATAGACCTAGAAAATAAATCTAGGAGGGATAATCTAAGGATTATTGGGCTCCCTGAAAACCATGATGAAAAAAGAGCCTAGACACTATTTTTTAGGAAATCATCAAAGAGAACTGCACAGATATAATAGAATCAGAAGGCAAAATAGGCATTGAAAGAATTCATCAAACACCTTTGAAAAGAAACCCCAAAACAAAAACTCCAAGGAATATTGTAGCTAAATTTCAGATCTATCAGACTAAGGAAAAAATATTATAAACAGCCAGAAAAACACACACACACACACACACACACACACACACACTTCAAATTCCTAGCCACAATAAGGATTACTCAAGATCTAGCAGCTTCCACATTAAAGGATCAAAGGGTCTGGAATCTGATATTCCAAAAGATAAAAGAACTTTGAATGCAGCCAAGAATAAACTACCCAGTGAAGCATTTTCTTTCAGGGAAGAAGATCAACTTTCAGTGAAAGAGGTGAATTCCATTTATTCCTAATGAAAAAAACCAGAGCTAAACAAAAAGTTTGATTTCCGAATATAAAACTGAAAATCAGCAAAGAAGCATAAAAAGAACTCTTGAATACTGTATTTCTGTTATGGGGCTACATAAAGAGTGTGTGTATAATTTGATTTTACTGTTATAATATTTTTTAAAAAGGAATTAGAAGTGGAAAGGGGATTATATCAGAAAAAGGGGAAAGTGGAGATAAAAAGAGGGAAATTGCATCTCACAAAGAGGCAAAAGAAACCTATCATATCTGAGGGAATTAAGGGAGGGAAAGAAACATTGTGTGAATCTTACTCTCATCAGATTTGGCTCAAAGAGAAAATATTAGACATATTTGGTTTACAGAGAAACTTCTCTCACCTCATTAAAAAGTGGGAGAGGAAAGGGGAAAAGGGAAAGAGTAGGCTAAATAGAAAGGAATACAGAAAAAAATAAGGGAAAGATATAAGAAAGGGGAAGGGACTCAAAGGGAGGTGGGAGGGATTCTAAAAAAGGAGAGCTGTGTGAGGCAAGTGGTGCCCATAAGTTTAATGTTGGGGATGAGGGTAAGGAGGGAAAGAAAAAGAAAGTATAATCTGGGGATAATAAGGTGGCAAAAAAAACACACTTAGTAGTTTTAACCATAAATGTGAAGAGGATGAACTCTCCCATAAAGCAGAAGTGAATAGCAGACTGGATCAAAAGCCAGAATCCTACAATATATTGTTTACAAAAAAACACATTTAAAGCAGGGTGATACATACAGAGTAAAGGTAAAAGTTTGGAACAGAATCTATTATGTTTCAGGTGAAGTAAAAAAAACAGGGGTAACCAATCTTATCTCAGATCAAGCAAAAGCAAAAATTGATCTGATTAAAAGAGATAAGGAAGGAAACTATATCTTACTAAAAGGTAGCATAGACAATGAAGCAATATCAATACTAAATATATATGCACCAAGTGGTATAGTATCTAAATTCCTAAAGGAGAAGTTAAGAGAGTTGCAAAAGGAAATAGATAGCAAAACTATAATAGTGGGAGATCTCAACCTTGCACTCTCAGAACTAGATAAATCAAACCACAAAAGAAATAAGAAAAAAGTTTAAGAGGTAAATAGAATATTAGAAAAGTTAGGTATGATAGATCTTTGGAGAAAACTGAATGGAGACAGAAAGGAGTATACTTTCTTCTCAACAGTTCATGGAACCTATACAAAAATTGACCATATATTAGGACATAAAGAGCTCAAATTAAATGCAGAAAGGGAGAAATAGTAAATTCTTTCTTTTCAGATCATGATGCAATAAAAACTACAGTCAATAAAAAGTTAGGGATAAATAGACCAAAAAGTAATTGGAAACTAAATAATCTCATCCTAAAGAATGAATGGGTGAAACAGCAAAACATAGACACAATTAATAATTTCACCCAAGAGAATGACAACAATGAGACAACATACCAAAATTTGTGGGATGCAGCCAAAGCAGTAATAAGGGAAAATTTTATATCTCTAAAGGCTCACCTGAATAAAATGGAGAAAGAGAAGATCAATGAATTGGGCTTGCAACTTAAAAAGCTAGAAAAAGAGCAAATTTAAAACCCCCAATCAAATACTAAACTTTAAATTCTAAACTTAAAAGGAAAAATTAATAAAATTGAAAATAAAAAAAACTATTGAATTAATAAATAAAACAAAGAGTTTGTTTTATGAAAAAAACAACAAAATAGATAAACCTTTGGTAAATCTGATTAGAAAAAGGAAAGGGGAAAATCAAATTGTTAGTCTTAAAAATGAAAAGGGAGAACTTTCCACCAATGAAGAGGAAATTAGAGCAATAATTAGGAGTTACTTTGCCCAACATTATGCCAATAAATTTGATAACCTAAGTGAAGTAGATGACTACCTTCAAAAATATAGGCTGCCCAGATTAACAGAGGAGGAAGTAAATTGGTTAAATCATCCCATTTTAGAAAAAGAAATAGAACAAACTATTAACCAACTCCCTAAGAAAAAATCGCCAGGATCTGATGATTTTACGTGTGAGTTCTACCAAACATTTAAAGAACAATTAACTCCAATGCTATATAAACTATTTGAAAAAATATGGAATGAAGGACTCTTACCAAAATCCTTTTATGACACAGACATGGTACTGATACTTAAACCAGGTAGGTTAAAAACAGAGAAAGAAAATTATAGACTAATCTCCAATGAATATTGATGCAAAAATCTTAAAATATTACCAAAAAGATTACAGAAAATCATTCCTAAGATAATACATCATCACCCAGTAGGATTTATACCAAGAATGCAGGGCTGGTTCAATATTAGGAAAACTATTAGCATCACTGACTATATCAATAACCAAATTAAGAAAAACCACATGATCATCTCAATATATGGAGAAAAAGCATTTGATAAAATCCAACATCCATTCCTATTAAAAACACTTGAGTATAGGAATAAATGGACTTTTCCTTAAAACAGACAGTAGCATGTATTTAAAACCATCAGTAAGCATCATATGTAATGGGGGATAAATTGGAACCATTCACAATAAGATCAGGAGTGAAACAAGGCTGCCCACTATCTGTGTTACTATTCAATATTGTATTAGAAATGCAAGCTTTGGCAGTAAGAATTGAGAAAGAGAGTAAAGGAATTAGAGTAGGTAATGAGGAAACCAAATTATCACTCTTCACAGATGATATGATGGTATATTTAGAGAACCCCAGAGATTATACTAAAAAGCTGTAAGAAATAATCCACAACTTCAGTAAAGTTGCAGGATGCAAAATAAATTCACACAAATCCTCAGCATTTTTATACATCACCAACAAAACCCAACAGCAAGAGATACAAAGAGAAATTCCATTTAAAATAATTGTTGATAGTATAAAATATTTAGGAAAATATCTGCCAAAGGAAAGTCAGAATCTATATGAGCAAAATTATAAAACACTTTCCACACAAATAAAGTCACATCTAAACAATTGGAAAAATATTGAGTGCTCTTGGATAGGCGGAACGAATATAATAAAGATAGCAATGCTACCTAAACTAATCTATTTATTTAGTGCTATACCAAACAGACTTCCAAAAAACTATTTTAAGAAAAAATAAAAAAAAACTCATCTAGAAGAACAAAAGGTCAAGATTTTCAAGGGAACTAATGAAAAAAAAATCAAATGAAGGTGGCCTAGCTGTACCAGATCTAAAACTATATTATAAAGCAGTAGTCACCAAAACCATTTGGTATTAGCTAAGAAATAGACTAGTTGATCATTGGAATATGTTAGGTTCATAGGACAAAATAGTCGATTAATATAATAATCTAGTGTTTGACAAATCCAAAGACCCTAGGTTTTGGGATAAGAATTCACAATTTGACAAAAACTGCTGGGAAAATTGGAAATTAGTATGGCAGAAACTAGGCATTGACCCACACTTAACACCATACACCAAGGTAATGTCAAAATGGGTTCGTGATCTAGGCATAAAGAACGAGATTATGAATAAATTAGATGAATGTAGGATAGTTTACCTTTTAGACCTGTGGAGGAGGAAGGAACTTTTAACCAAAGAAAAATTAGAATTCATTATTGATTACAAAATAGAAAATTTTGATTATACCAAATTAAAAAGGTTTTGTGCAAACAAAACTAATGCAGACAAGATTAGAAGGGAAGCAATAAATTGGGAAAACATTTTTACAGTCAAAGGTTCTGATAAAGGCCTCATTTCCAAAATATGTAGAGAATCTACTCTAATTTATTAGAAATCAAGCCATTCTGCAATTGATAAATGGTCAAAGGATACAGACAGACAATTTTCGGATGAAGGAATGGAAACTATTTCTAGCCATATGAAAAGATGCTCCAAATCATTATTCATCAAAGAAATGCAAATTAAGACAACTCTGAAATACCATTACATACCTCTCAGATTGCTGGGATGAAAGGAAAAGATAATGCTGAATGTTGGAGGGCATGTGGGAAAACTGGGACACTGATACATTGTTGGTGGAATTGTGAATGTATCCAACCATTCTGGAGAGCAATTTGGAACTATGCTCAAAAAGTTATCATACCCTTTGATCCAGCAATGTTACTACTGGTCTTATATCCCAAAGAGATCTTAAAGAAGGGAAAGGGACCTGTCTGTGCCAAAATGTTTGTGGCAACTCTTTTTGTAGTGGCTAGAAACTGGAAATTGAATGGAAGCCCATCAGTTGGAGAATATGTTGTGGGATAGTATTGTTGTATAAGAAATGACCAGAAGGATGATTTCAGAAAGGCTTGGAGAGACTTACATGAACTGATGCTAAGTGAAATGAGCAGAGCCAGGGGATCATTATATATTTCAATAACAATATTATATGATGATCACTTTTGATGGACGTGGCTCTCTTCAACAATGAAATGAACCAAATCAGTCCCATTTATTCAGTAATGAAGAGAACCCGCTACACCCAGCAAAAGAACTATGGGAAATAAGTGTGAATCACAACATAGCATTTCCACTCCTTCTGTTTTTGTCCGCTTGCATTTTTGATTTCCTTCTCAGGTTATTTTTATCTTATGTCTAAGTCTGATTTTTCTTGTGCAGAAAAATAACTATGAATATGGATACATATATTGTGTTTAACATAGACTTTAACATATTTAACATGTATTGGTCTACCTGTCTAGAGGAGGGGATGGGGGAAAGGAGGGGGAAAATTGGAAAAGAAGGTTTTGCAAGGGTCAATGCTGAAAAATTATCCATGCGTATATCTTGTAAATAAAAAGTTATAATAAAAAAAAGAGATTTATGTATATTTCCATTTGAATAAAGGAAGAAACAAGCATTAAGCACCTATTTTGTGCCAGGCACTGTTAAATGCTTTATAAATATTATCTGATATAATTCCTCACAACAACCCTAGAAGTTGTGTTATCATTATCTTCATTTTTACAAGGGAAGAAATTGGAGCGAATAGAATTAACACAGTTAGTAAATGTCTCAGATCAGATTTGAACTCAGGAGAATGAGTCTTCCTTACTCAAGGTCTGGTACTCTATTTACTCTACCACCTAGTTGCCTTTGCCACATGAGTACTATTGTCTAAATTCTATAGTCATTCATTTAAGCCTCATGGTAGACACTCCATCCTAATACTAGGATTCAACAGTTGTCTTTGTTTACTAAAAAAAAAGAAAAACAATATCAATCTTATATTGTAATGGGCTGAGGCTTGAGTTGATGCACTGAGGTCCCAAGCACATGAGGCTAAATAGTAATTAGACTATACTCTATTAATATACATGCTTGGATAAAGAATGGTCCCCGCCCACTCTCTGTGCAATTCCTGATGTGTTGTATAGGAAATGACTATTTTGGTGGGTGGAGGCAGAAACAGACAGGAAGAAAGGATGGGAGAGATTGGCCTGGGTTCTATGCTAGTAGCTGCTGGTTGTGTGGCTGCTAGTCTAGCTAGCTTCTTGACTCAGCTGCACACATTGCTATCGCTCATTCTCTTCCACCTCCAGTCTTTCTTCACTGAGAATAAAGATTGACGATTTTCCCCTAACCTGAATTCCTGACTCCGGCTGATTTTAAAATACGCGGTCTTCACATTATATAGTATTATAGATACTATACTCTTTCAATAGTGCAACACCATCTTGTTCAAGGACATAAAAATAAAAAGTAAAAATAGAAACTTAAAAATCTGATTTCCTATGAATATTGCCAGCTGAATTAAGATGGGAACTAAATTATATGGTCTTAGAGTTATCTATAATTATGTGATTCTATAATTCTATAATAAAAATTTTGTAAGAATACAAGGCATTCTTCAACTGATAAATGGTCAAAGGATATGAACAATTTTTAGAAGAAATTAAAACCATATTTCTAGTCACATGAAAAATGCTCTAAATCATTATTGATCAGAATAATGCAAATTAAGACAACTCTGAGGTACCACTACACACCTCTCTTAGACTGGCTAAGATGACAGGAAAAGATAACCATTCTGGAGAGCAATATGGAATTCTGCCCAAAGGACTACCAAACTGTGCATACCCTTTGATCCAGGAATCTCTGCTGGACCTTTGTCCCAAAAAGATGGTCAAAAGGGAAAAGGACCCATATATGTAAAAATGTTTCTAACAGCCCTTTTTGTAGTGGCAAGGAACTGGAAATTCAATGGATGCCCAAAAGTTGGAAAATGGCTCAATAATATACATACTGAATATGGGTATAGAAATCTATCTTACCCTGCAGGAAAATAGGAGAGGAATGGGATGTGGAAAGACAGGAGGGTGGTAAAAAAAAAAGGGGGGGGGCATATTGGGGGAGGGAGTGGTCAGTACCAAAACACTTTTGAGCAGGGACAGGGTGAAAGGAGGAAGAAGTTAGAATTAATGGGGGGAAGTGCAGTTTGCAATATTAATTGTAAAAAGAATGTTAAAGAAAGTTTCTCTGATTAGGCCTCATGTTATGGGATAATATTGTTTTATAAGAAATGATCAGGAGGCTGATTTCAGAGAAATTTACATGAACTGATGCTAAGTAAAATGAGTAGCACCAAGAGAACATCGTACATAGCAACAAGATAATGCAGTGATAAGTTCTGATGAACAATGAGGGGATTCAGAGCAGTTCCATGGTCTTGTGATGGAGAGACCCATCTGCATCTAGAGAGAGGAGTGTGAGAATGGGATGAATCACAACATAGTACTTTTACATTTTTGTTGTTGTTTGCTTGCTTTTTGTTTTCTTTCTCATTTTTTCTCTGACATTTGCAGCGAATTTAAATATATATATATTTTTGCACATATTTTACATACATTGTATTATTTGCTAACTAAGAGAGAGAGTAGGAGGAAGGGAGGGAGAAAAAACTGGAGCACAAGATTCTGTAAGGGTGAATATTAAACACTATCTATGCATGTGTTTTGAAAATAAAAAGCTAAATAAATAAAAGATTTGTAAATGAAGTCTTATAAAGAAGAGATGAAAAAATTAGGTTCTATAGAGACTATTATTTGTGTTGCATATTGGACTATAAGTGAATCATTGTGCTATGCCCCACTGGGAATTAGGGGAGACTAGATAACTTTATTGAAGTACCTTGTAATTTTTTAAAAACACTTTTGTCATTCATGCCTATTAGTGGTATTAAGTCAAAGGATATACATGAATTTATAACCCTGTGGGCACTGATCATATCTTTTGATTATCTATTAGTTGGAGCATGGCCCTGATTTTTTTTATAAATTTGACTCAGTTCCCTCTATATTTGAGAAATGAGGCCTAACCAGAGAAACTGTCTTTAATTTATTTTTTTTATAATTAGTATTACAAACTGTATCTCCCCCCATTAATTCTAATTTCTTCCTCCTTTCACCCTGTCAGCTCACAATTGTTTTAGTACTGACTACTCCCTCCCCCAATATGCCCTGTTTTTTACCACCCTCCTATCTTTCCATCTCCCATTCCTCTCCTATTTTCCTGCAGGGTAAGATAGATTTCTATTCCCATATTCAGTATGTATGTTATTTCCTCTTAGAGTCAATTCTGATGAGAATAAGGTTCATTCATTCACCTCCTCTTCCCCCTCTTCCCCTCCATTTTAAATCTTTTTTTTGCCTCTTTTTTATGGTAGATAATTTACTCCATTCATCTTCTCCCTTTTCCTTTCTTCTAATACATTCCTAACTGCTACAATAATGAGAAAGTTGTAATGAGTTACAAGTATCATTCTCCCATGTAAGAATGTAAACAAATAAACCTTATGAAATCCCTTATAATATAACTTTCTTGATTACCTCCTTATGCTTCTCCAGAGGCCTGTATTTAAAAAAAAAACCAAGTTTTCCGTTCAGTTTTGATCTTTTCATCATGAAGACTTGAAAATCCTCTATTTCATTAAATAACAACATTTTCCTCTAAAAGATCATACTCAGTTTTGCTGGGTAGGTGATTCTTGGTTGTAATTCTATCTTCATTAATCTCTGGAACATCACATTCCAAGCCTTTCTTTCAGTCCTTTAATTTAGAAGCTGCAAAATCTTGTGTTATCCTGACTGTGGCTCCATTATACTTGAATTGTTTCTTGTTTGGAAGCTTGTAATATTTTTTCCTTGACCTGAGAGTTCTAGAATTTGGTTGTAATATTCCTGAGAGTTTTCATTTGGGAATCTCTTTCTGAAAGTGATTGGTAGATTCTTTCAATTTCTATTTTACCCTCTGTTTCTAGATTATCAAGACAGTTTTTCTTGATAATTTATTGAAAGATGATATCCAGGCCTTTTTTTTTTATCATGACTCAGGTAGACCAATAATTTTTAAATTATCTCTCCTGGAGTAGTTTGGAACTATGCTCAAAAAGTTATCAAACTGTGCATACCCTTTGATCGCAGTGTTACTAGTGGGATTATATCCCAAAGAGATTATAAAGAAGGGAAAGGGACCTGTATGTGCACGAATGTTTGTGGCAGCCCTTTTTGTAGTGGCTAAAAACTGGAAACTGAATGGATGTCCATCAGTTGGAGAATGGCTGAATAAATTGTGGTATGTGAAAATTATGGAATATTACTGTTCTGTAAGAAATGACCAACAGGATAATTTCAGAAAGGACTGGAGAGACTTACATGAACTGATGCTGAGTGAAATGAGCAGGACCAGGAGATCATTATATACTTCAACAACAATACTATATGATGACCAGTTCTGATGGATCAGGCCATCCTCAGCAACGAGATCAACCAAATCATTTCTAATGGAGCAGTAATGAACTGAACTAGCTATGCCCAGAAAAAGAACTCTGGGAGATGACTAAAAACCATTACATTGAATTCCCAATCCCTATATTTATGCACACCTGCACTTTTTATTTCCTTCACAAGCTAATTGTACAATATTTCAGAGTCTGATTCTTTTTCTACAGCAAAATAATGTTTTGGTCAGGTATACTTATTGTGTATCTAATTCATATTTTAATATATTTAACATCTACTGGTCATCCTGCCATCTAGGGGAGGGGGTGGGGGGGGGTAAGAGGTGAAAAATTGGAACAAGAGGTTTGGCAATTGTTAATGCTGTAAAGTTACCCATGTATATATCCTGTAAATAAAAGGCTATTAAATAAAAAAAAATATCTCTCCTGGATCTATTTTTCCAGGTAAGTTGTTTATCCAATGAGATATTTCACCTTTTCTATATTTTTTGTTTCATTTGGGGGGGTTTTGCTTTATTATATCTTGATTTCTTATAAAGTCATTAGCTTCCATTTGCTCAACTCTAATTTTTAAGGAATTATTTTCCTCAATGAGGTTTTGTCCCTCCTTTCCCAATTGGCCACTTTTGCTTTTTAAGGTATTCTTCTCCTCATTAGCTTTTTGTATGTCCTTTTGCATCACTCTCAATTCTTTTCCTAATTTTTCCTTTATATCTCTTGATTTTCAAAATCCCTTTGAGATTTTCCATGATCTGAACCTAATTCTTATTTTTCTTGGAGTCTTTGGATGTAGGAATTTTTACTTTGTTATCTTCTGAGTGTGTTTTGACCTTTCTTGTTGCCATAATAACTAACTTTAAATAGTCAGAAACTTTTTCTGTTGTCTGCTCATTTTCCTAGCCTTTTACTTGGCTTTTTAACTCTTTATTAAAGTAGAACTCTGTTTCCAGGTTGTAAGGTGCACTGTTCCAAGCTTCAGGGGTTTTATGCAGCTGTTTTCAGAAATCCTTCTGGGGAATCTGATCACAAGCTTTCTTTCCTGCTTTGGAGGTGTTAGAGGAGTGTCTCTGCCCTACTGTAACTATAAGATGTAGTGTGCTATCCAGGGTTGTGGTGCTGGGACTGGCTGAACTCCCACTCTGGTGCCACAGATTCTCTCCACTGACCTTCCAAGACCTACATGGTATCCTTGGACTGAGAAGTTTAGAAGCTTCCAGCACTGCTGCTGATTCAGAGGTTCCTCTTTACTGAGGCTGAGGCTGCGCTAGCAATGGCTTGTGGTAGGATTATACACTGGGTTCTTATCCTGGTTCCACAGATCTTTTTGGCTGACTTTCCAAGTCTTCTTTTGGTGTCTTGGAGCTGAGAGGTCTGGAAGCACTAGTACTGCTGCTTATTCAGAATCAAGTTTGGGGGATGGGGGGCTAAGGCTGGTTGCATTGGTGTACCCTGCACTGGGATTGCATGCTGGACTCCCATTCCATGTCACTGACATTTTCTGCTGACTTTTTAAGTTGCCTTCAACTAGAGATTGGTCTACTCCATCGTTTGGGGTGTTCTAATGCTCTAAAATTTGTTAATAGTCACTATTTAAAGGAATTTTGTTCATTTTGAGGGAGTGGTTGGGCAAATGCTTGTCTTTACTCCACCATCTTGGCTCTTCCAACTTCTAGAATTACCCTTGTAAGTTTTAATATGTAATATAGGAAAAGGACAAACAAATAGATGGATAGATAGGTACAGAGACAGTTTAATAATATGGCATCTCTATGAGCTTTCTGAAAGAGGGAAGAATTAAGTAGAAAGAAAAATATCTGTGGGACATTCAGTTTGAAATATCCAATAAATATTTGATGAGTATCCCCTTCCATTACTTACAATGCATCTACATTTTAGTCAAATTTCCCCCAGATCTTTCATAGCTATCACTTCCACAGGCTAGAGACCTTTCTCAATTTTATCAGTATCTACATTGAAAAGGTATCATAGCATATTCTGACTCTTTCTATTATTTCTCACTGGAATAGTTCTTTTTCAAGCACATATTTCTTGGATGATATCCTTTATATCTCTTCTTGAATATAGGTCATCATAAGAAATTTGCTTCAATATACTGATGCCCACCTTTCATCTATCACTTTTTGTACCACCTGTTCCATAGATAGATAAAAGCAAGTGACAGAAATATTTAAATATGAGCACAACTTATCACAAAGCAAAGGGAACATACACAGGAATGCTAAGTGACTTGGGGATATAAAAAGGATACAAATAATTGGCAATAGATAAAGAGAAAATATAGCATAGTAGAAAGAGTATTATATTTGAGCTCTAAGAATTTAGGAAAGAAAATTCTTAAATGTGGATTTTTATCAAATGTGTTTCAGTTTGGGCAACTCTAAAAAGGGTGATGGACAACAAGGTCTCTAAAGTAATTTTTAGTTCAAATATATGGAAACATGATCTCAAACTCAGTTATTTCATTCCAAGCTGGAAGGGAATAAAAGTTATATTGTTTTTTTCTGATCTCCCAAATTCTTTCCTGGATCTAGACTTAAATAAATTGATTTTCATAATGTTCATATAGGGAGGAAGGAGCAACCTAGCCTGAAAGAGGGGGAAAGAGGGATGAGTTACTACATGATGTTTAAAGGCTATTTCACTCAATATTTATTTAACTTATTGAACTACCAGTGACTACTATTTAACTTTTAATTTAATAAAAAAATGCAACCAAGTGTGCAACACTCAGCCCTTTGTAGTTCATTCAGTGTAAACTATGCTTGCATTGTAGAGAGAGTAATTGCTTCTGAAAACCAGCAGACTTGTTGTGGATGCCTCCTAGGCATTTTGTAGAACTCAATAAGTGTTATAAGAGTCTATGAATTATGAGAATGCTGTCTGACTTTGAGCCAAAAGGGAATTTTTCCAACTTGTGCACATCATCATAACATGTCAGATGAAAATTATATCTGCTAGTAATTTGATGGGAAAATATTACTGATTATTTCCAAAAGCCTTCTGATAGATTCCTTATTTTCTGATGCCCCTCTGAGACAACCCACTTAATAACAACAACAACAAATTGGCTTCTGTTATAAACTGAAAGAGCAAACCAGAGGCCTACTTGTCCACAGAGTTGCTAAAGAAAGATGTCTCTCTTGTTTCTGTGGGAAAGGATTCCCTGATATTTCTTTCATAGCTAAGATTTTTGTATCTACTTAATCATCTCATGATTAAGATTTTTTGCCCCTAAGGCCCATAGAAGAACTAGACAAAAACTAAATAGAAATGGACATTTAATAAATAATTTTTATCTTGTTATTTCCTAACTCTTCCTTTATTTCTAAATAACAAATTCAAAGATATACATTGCCAGGCCTACGTGGAGAATCTTTCCATGCGTATGATGATATAAAGATTTTTGCATCTCCTCCTCTAGTCTGTAAGAGGGATCACATTACATATTTATTCTTTGATAAGTATGTAATCCCACAAGCCTCTTCAATCTAAACACTTTGAAAAAATGTTGCTAATATGCATAATATATATATATATATATATATACATTTGTGTGTATATAGATATGTGTGTGTGTGTGTGTGTGTGTATGTATGTGTGTGTGTGTGTCTGTCTTTCTATCTGTCTATCTATATACTTTAGCTGAATTCTCACAGGACAGGAAGACAAAAACATCAGAAATATAAAATTCTCATGAAATAACAAAAGGAAAGTGAACTACTTAGACCTCCCATTAAACATCCCCAACTTCACTGGGAAACAGGGAAAAACAGCATGCCAGACCCATCCTACTCCAGCAATATCTCAGGTTTGTGCTTCAGGGATGGAATATGAAGATCCTTGCCTAGTTTCTCCACAGCTGTCACTCAGTATGAATTCCCCTTCACTGGAAAGAGACAGCAAACACTGATTCTGCCAATCCAGAAAAACAAAATGCAATACAATTAGGAAGGCCCATTAGAAGAGAGAAGTGCACAGCCTGGTGGAGGGGAACCCCTAGGGGTTTTCCATACCAAAAAGGAATGAGAAGCAGAAACCCCATTCTTTTCCTGTAGAGATTACTTTGGATGGGGAGTCAGTGTAGTCTCATATTCTCTCAATACATGGACACTGAGTATGTCCAGTCTTAAGGGGCTCTTCAATAGTTGATAATGTTGGTGAGGGAAAATGAACAGTGATCCAAGCTTCTGAAATATACAAGAGTTGAAATGCATAATTCTAAAGCTACACTGAATGTAACTTTAACTGCTAAATAGAAAATCCAAAGAAAGATAGAGGGAGAAAAGGAATAAAAATTCAGACAATGATGACACACTGAACAAATATATCATGAGAAAAAGGGCCATAAAATCATCCACAAAAAAACCAACAACAAAACATTGGTGATTTTCTAGAGGTCATAGAAAAATAGCCAAATATTTGAGAATGATTCAAAAGAGTTTATATATATATTGCTGAAGCAATTAAAATTAAGTGACTTGCTAGGGTCACACAGCTAGAAAGTGTTAAGTGACTGAGATCAATTTTGAACTTAGGTTCTCCTGACTTCAGGATTGGTGCTCTATCCATTAAGCCATCTACCTGTGCCTGAGAAATAATCATTTTAAAGAAAATATGGAAATGGAAACTAGGTTATAAACCAGAGCTCTCAATCTATAATTAACAATAATAAAGACAAAAGGAATTATTTAGACTGCACAATGAAGAATTTTCCAAAGCAATCAAATGTCTAAAAGACAAAATGTCAGATTTAAAACTCAAAAATATAGAAGTAAAAGAAAATAAAGCAAAAAGAAATATCAAAATACATAAATTCAACATAAACCAAAGTGACTTACGTAAAATATAGTATAGGTCTCCCAGGAAAACACCATAAATATAAAAAAAAAAAACTACAAACTGCACAGTATATGGGAGGCAGAAATAATAATATAAGAAAATTTTCTAGAACTTTTGATTAGAGATAAAAACTAGTAAATGATGGAAACTACAGATTACCACCCAGACAAACAAAGGTTTGTCTAGAAACTCCTTGAAATGTGATAGTTAAATTTTAGTTTTAATGTCAAATGACTTTTTAAAAGCATCAGGGAGAAACATTTTTATTTTTAAAACAATTCAAATAATTTAGGATGACTCCATAATCCCTAGAAATTATGTGGGAATCAAATAGGCTACTCCACAAGGAAAGAAGCTGAATTTGCCAACTGAAGTAACACATTTTACGGATCATCAATGAGAAAAAACAATAGAACTTCAACAAAAGAGACATTTAAATATTTTTTAATGTAAGCAGTATGTTTAGCTTAAAAAAACTTCACACAAAAGAATCATAATGAAATCAATAAGTATAATTATCAAGAAAAAACATATCAATGGACCTGTCCTCTATCCATTCAATAAGCATCATATCATATACGTTATATGCCAGATACTCTGTTATGCACTGGTGATATAAAACAAAATTAAAATGGCCCTATTATACAGAAGATGTCAAATACCTAGTCACATGTAAGATATATGCAGAATAAAGGGAGGGGAAGTAATTTCAAAATAGAGGGCCCTGCAATCTGGAGAGATCAGGAATAACCTTCAGAGAAAGGAATGACTTATTCTAAGACTTGAAGAAAGTCATGAAAAGTATTAGATAGAGGTGAGAAGGAAGAACATTTCAAGCATGAGAGACAACCTATGTAAAGCTACAGCGATGGGAGATAGAGTGTGTGGAATGGTAAGTATGTCAATGTAACTGGGTTTGAAGGTTGCATGGTAGCAGGGGAAGAGAGTATAAGAAGACTTAAAAGTTAAAAGAGTTAAAAAGAGACAGGTAATGAGAAACTTCAAATGCCAAAAAGGAATTTTGTATTTGGTAGATAAGATTTGTCAAAAGGTTGGATATGTGGAGCAACTGTGAGAAGACAAGGATGATGCTCAGGTTCTGAGCCTCATGAAAAGAATGCTGATACCCTTATTGAAAATACAGAAGCTGAAAAGGGTGAAGAATAAGTGTATTTATGGACTTGTTGGATTTGAGTTTCTAATAGGCATCTACATTATAGCTAGGAGAGAGACTTGATTTGATATATAAATCTGGGAATGATCTTCATAGAAGCAATAATTGGATTTATGGGAAATAGTGAAACAGTGTAGAAACAAAAGTCAGATTCATATATTGTGAGCTAAATTCCATCTTCCCCACAAGTAAATCAACATCTTTCAGGGAGAGGAGAATAACACAGCTAGGAGTCACTCATATTGGGTGAGAATAAATAAGGCCTACCTAGGTAAGTTTGAAATGATGCCTCATCCAGCTTTGAGGGGAACAGCTTTAAAAATTGTAATATTCTTAATTGATCAAAATGAGTTGGAATGGATTTGAAGATTAGGATAAAGAAATTAGAACACAAATTTCATTCAATAAAGGAAAATTAAAATGAAAGGGGTTTATCATAAGAGTTTTTTCTTTGCAGAAGTAGTGATAAGCCATATATCCTAGTGAGAGGCGGGGAACTTTTACTTAGTCAAGGAACGTACATAATAGTACACAGCCTTCTTTCCATCTATCCTATCCCAATGAAAAATAAACAAAAACCTGCATTTACAGAATCACATCCCACCCCACAATAAAAGATATATGAATTCCCAGATGCAATCAACCTGGGTTTGACCTTGGAAGCTATTTGATAACATGGGAGACACAAGGGATGCAATCAGAGCTCATGAATTAAGATGCAAAATAACTATTAGATCCACCATTTCTACCCTCATACCCCAGTGGATGGAAACCCAAAACAAAAACAAAAACAAGCAAACAAAAAACCAGAACAAAGATAAAAGAAAAGAGTATAGAATAAACTTTATAAATGCAATAACAATTTGGCACCAGAGAATTTCTATCTCTTCTAGAGAAAAAGAGGTACTAAAGAAGGAAGATATAATATAAAAGGAATGAACAGAATTCAGAATATACTAGAAGGGGTAAAGAAATGAAGAAAAATAAAATGTAAATGGAAGGTAACCATAAAAGAAAAATATTTAAACTAAGAGTAAGATAGGAAAAGGGGAAGATAAATAAGAAGAAAGAAAGCCATAATTTAAATATATTTAAGGAATTTGGGATAAAGCAAGTAAACAAGAGCATTATTCATTTTGTTTGTTCATCTTGATTAACAAAATGTCTAGAGGTGAAAGAAGAATGGCAATTTCAGGTCTCAAATCATAAGGGAATAATCATCAAAACTAATTTCTACTGCTTAAAAAAATAGAAAAGCAGTTAAGTAGACTAAAGTAGCTGAACAGGAATTTATTTTTTAAGTAAATAACTTAGTGGAGTGGTGGGGAGATATGGAGCCAAGATGGCAGAGAGTAGATACATCTGTATCTGAGTTCCTCCTAGTTTCCCTCAGATCAACACCAGGTCAAACCTCTAAACAGGTTTTGGAGTAATAGAACCCACAAATATTTGGAGTGTAACAAATTCCCAGAAAAAGAAACATTGGAAGAACTTCAGAAAAGATCTGTTTCAATCGAGCATGAGGAGAGGCTGCAGAGTACAGATGCAGAGTAAGGAGCCTGGAATAGGAAGCCAAGGTATTGTGGCGTCTGCTCAATGGGAAACCTACTGTGAAGGTCTCAGGCTACTCTGTCCTGGTTACAAGCCAGTGAGTCAGCAGATTAGCTGTAAAACACACAAAGAAAATAAAAAGCAAATAGTGAGCCTCTGAACTTCAGAAAAAACATGAATTCAATACAGACCCAGCACCAGAAGTCAGTCAGCAGCATTGGCCCCAGAGCAAATTAAAGCAGCTATCATCCCCTTGCCTTAAGAGCAGACATGAACTTTTTCAAAGAAAATGAGCAAAAAAGCTAAAGGAACTCTGACTATAAACAGCTTTTATGGATAAAGAGAAGAAAAGACCTCAAACCCCCTAAGGATTCTAAAGACAAATTCTCATCAGATGAAGGGTGAGAAGGGTGGTATTAGTTGGCCCCCATTTCACAAGGCTCTCTTTGAAGAATTCAAAAAGGATTGTAAAACAGTTAGAAGAAAAATAGGGAAAGGAAATGAGAACTTAGCAACAGAATTTGGAAAAGGAAAAATAGAAATTATCTGAAGAAAACTCCTTACAAAATAGAAACGAAAAAGAAACCAATTTGTTAAAAAACAAAATTTGTTAAATGGGAAAAAATGCAATGAACAATTTACCTCATTTAAAAGTTCAATTACCCAAATTCAGAAGGAGATAAAAAAGCTAACTGAAGAAAATAATTCACTAAAAATTGGAGTTGAACAAATAGAAGTGAATGATTCAATGAGATTTCAAGATTCACTCAAACAAAATTTAAAAAAATTAGAAAATGTAAGAAAATGTAAAATAACTCTTTGGAAAAACAACTGACCTGGAAAAGGAAAAATAATCTAAGAATTATTGGAATTCCTGAAAACATGATGAAAAAAAAAAAAAAAAGCCTAGACATCATCTTTCAGAAAATCATTGAAGAAAACTGTCTGGACGTCCTAGAACCAGAGGGTAAAGTAGCCATTAAAAGAACTCATGAATTTCCTCCTGAAAACACCCCCCAAATAAAAACTCCAAGGAACATAATAGCTAAATTTCAGAATTATCAAATGAAGGAGAAAATATTGCAAGCAGCTAGAAGGAAACAATTTAAATAATGAGGAGCTGCAATCAGTATTACCCAGGAACAAGCAACTTCCACTTAAAAGGATCAAAGGACATTAAATCTGATATTCCAAAAGTCAAAACAACTTGGATGGCAGCCTAGGATCAATTACCCAGCAAAATTGAGGATTATCTTTCAGGGGAAAAGATGGACATTCAATGAAACAGGTGAATTTTTCATTTATTCCTGATGAAAAGACCAGAGTTGAATAAAAAATTCAAATCCAGAACTCAAGAGAAACTTAAAAAGGTAAAAAGAAAAGAAAAAAGGAACTTACCTTTTTTTCATAATTATAACTTTTTATTGACAGAACCCATGCCTGGGTAATTTTTTTTACAACATTATCCCTTGCACTCACTTCTGTTCCAACTTTTCCACTCCCTCCCTCCACCCACTCCCCAAGATGGCAAGCAGTCCTATACATGTTAAATATGTCATAGTATATCCTCAATGTAATATATGTGTGCAGAACCGAACAGTTCTATTATTGGACAGGAAGAATTGGATTCAGAAGGTAAAAATAACCCATGAAGAAAAACAAAAATGCAAACACTTTAAACTCATTTCCCAGTGTTCTTTCTTTGAGTGTACCTGCTTCTGTCCATCACTGATCAATTGAAATTGAGTTAGATCTCTTTGTCAAAAAAATCCACTTCCATCAGAATACATTCTCATACAGTATCGTTGCTGAAGTAGATAATGATCTCCTGGTTCTGCTCTTTTCACTTAGCATCAGTTCATGTAAGTCTCTCCAAGCCTCTCTGCATTCATCCTGCTGGTCATTTCTTACAGAACAATAATATTCCATGACATTCATATACCACAATTTACCCAACCATTCTCCAATTGATGGGCATCCATTAAGTTTCCAGTTTTTAGGCACTACAAAGAAGGCTGCCAAAAACATTTTGGCACATATAGGTCCTTTTCCCTTCTTTAGTATCTCTTTGGGGTATAAGGCCAGTATTAGCACTGCTGGATCAAAGGGTATGCACAGTTTGATAACTTATTGATTTAAGTATCAGTACCATGTCTGTGTCATAAAAGGAATTTGGTAGGACTCCTTCATTCTGTATTTTTTCAAATAGTTTATATAGCATTGAAGTTAATTGTTCTTTAAATGTTTGGTAGAATTCACATGTAAAACCATTGGTCCTGGGAATTTTCTTAGGGAGTTGATTAATAGCTTGTTCTACTTCTTTTTCTAAAATGGGACTATTTAATCAATTTACTTCCTCCTCTGTTAATCTAGGAAGCCTATATTTTTGGAGGTAGTCATCCATTTCACTTAGGTTATCAAATTTATTGGCATAAAGTTGGGCAAAGTAACCCCTTATTATTTCTTAATTTCCTCTTCATTGGTGGAAAGTTCTCCCTTTTCATTTTTAAGACTACTAATTTGATTTTTCTTTCTCCTTTTTCTAATCAAATTTACCAAACGTTTATCAGTTTTATTAGTTTTTTTCATAAAACCAACTCTTAGTTTTATTTATTTGTTCAATAGTTTTTTTTTTTACTTTCAATATTATTAATTTCTCCTTTTAATTTTAGAATCTCAAGTTTAGTAATTGATTGGGGGTTTTTAATTTGGTAAGCCTCTAAAGATATAAAATTTCCCCTTATTACCACATTGGCTGCATCTGACAAATTTTAGTGTGATGTCTCATCATTTTCATTATCTTGAGTGAAATTAATAATAATTGTTTCTATAATTTGCTGTTTCACCCAATCATTCTTTAAGATGAGACTATTTAGTTTTCAATTACTTTTTGGTCTTTACCCCTAAGCTTTTTGTTGAATGTAGTTTTTATTGCATCGTGATCTGAAAAGAAAGCATTTACTATTTCTGCCTTCCTGCATTTAATTTTGAGGTCTTTATGTCCTAATATATGGTCAATTTTTGTGTGGGTTCCATGAACTGCTGAGAAGAAAGTAGACTCCTTTCTGTCACCATTCAGTTTTCTCCAAAGAGCTATCATACCTAATTTTTCTAATATTCTACTTACCTCTTTAATTTCTTTATTATTTGTTTTGTGGTTTGATGTATCTAATTCTGAGAGTGCAAGTTTGAGGTCTCCCGCTATTATAGTTTTGCTGTCTATTTCTTCTTGTAATTCTCTTAACTTCTCCTTTAGGAAGTTAGATGCTATATATACTACTTGGTGCATATATGTTTAGTATTGATATTGCTTCATTGTCTATGCTACCCTTTAGCAAGATATAATTTCCTTCCTTATCTCTCTTAATTAGATCAATTTTTGCTTTTGCTTGATCTGAGATAAGGATTGATACCCCTGCATTTTTTACTTCACCTGAATCATAATAGATTCTTTTCCAGCCTTTTACCTTTACTCTGTATGTATCTCCCTGTTTTAAATGTGTTTCCTGTAAACAACATATTGTAGGATTCTTATTTTTGATCCAGTCTGCTATCTGCCTCCGCATTGTGGGAGAGTTCATCCCATTCACATTTATGGTTAAAATGACTAATTCTGTATTTCCTGCCATCCTAATATCTCCAGATTATGCTTTTTTTCTTGCCTCTCTTACCCCCTTCCCTAGTATTAAACTTATGAGTTTCATTTGCGTCACACAGTTGTCCCTCTTTAGGACCCTTCCTCCTCCCTTTGAATCACTTCCCCTTTCTTGTACTCTTTCCTTATTACTCTTTTTCTTTTTTGCTTTTTCTCTTCCTCTTTTTAATGAGGTGAGAGAAGAGTCTCTGTAAAACTAATATGTCAATTATTTCCTCTTTGAGCCAATTCTGATGAGAGTAAGAGTCATACAATGTTCCTCCCCCTTTCTAAGTTCCCTCATATATGATTGTTTTTCTTTGTCTCAACATGAGATTTAGTTTCCCTCTTTTTATCTTCCTTTTTCCCTTTTTCTGACACTATCCCCTTTCCATTTCTACTCCCCTTTTTTATGTTACATCAGTAAAATCAAATTATACATGTTGTTTTTATGTATATCCACAACAGAAATATAGTTCTCAAGAGTTCCTATTACCGTTTTCTTCTTCTCTTGAGTCCTATGATTGGAGATTAAATTTTCTGTTTAAATCTGGTTTTTTTCCTTAGAAACAAATGAAATTCCTCTGTTTCATTAAGTGTCCATCTTCTTCCATGGGAAAAAATATTCAGCTTAGCTGGGTAGTTTATTCTTGGCTGCATTTCAAGTTCTTTTGCCTTTCAGAATATCAGGTTCCAGGCCCTTCAATCCTTTAATTTTGAGGCAGCCAGATCTTGCATGACCCTTATTGTGGCACCTCGGTATTTGAATTGTTTTTTTTTTCCTGGCTGCTTGTAATATTTTTTCTTTAGTCTGAAAATTCTGAAATTTGGCCACAATATTCCTTGGAGTTTTTATTTTAGGGTCTTTTTCAGAAAGTGTTTGATGAATTATTTCAACGCCCTTTTTACCTTCCGGTTCTATTACTTCTGGGCAGTTCTCTTTGATGATTTCCTATAAAATAATATCTAGGCTCCTTTTTTCATCATTATTTTCAGGTAGTCCAATAATCTTGAGGTTACTTCTCCTGAATCTATTTTCCAGGTCTGTTGTTTTTCCAAGTAAATATTTGACATTTTTTTCCAATCTTTCATTTTTTTGGTTTTGTTTGCCTGATTCTTCATTTCTCAATGAATTAGTCATTTCTATTTGTTCAGTTCTGATTTTTAGAGAGTTATTTTCTTCATTAGTTTTTTTTTCTTCTTTTTGTATATGCCCAATTGAGTTTTTAAATGAGTTGTTTTGCTCCATGGAATTTTTTCCATTTCACTAATTTTTTTTAGTGAGTTATTTTCTTTTTCCAATTCACAAATTCTGTTTCCCTGCACTTCTTGGGAGTTTTTTACCTTTTCCAATTCACATTTCAGGAAATTGTTGCTCTCTTGCATAACTTCTCTTTTCTCTCCCGATTTTTCTTCTAGTTCTCTTTTAAGGTTTTCTATAGTCTCTTCTAGAAGAGCCTTTTGTGTTGGGGAGCAACAATTGTCTGGAGACTGTTTGCTATTAGTCTTCTTGGGGTTGAAAAGCTGCTCTCTTTCTTTATAGAAGCTATTGATCGTCTTTTTGATTTTTTTTACTCATTTTTTTTAAAGCCTTTAGGGTCTACCTTCAGGGCCAGGAGGTTACCAGCTTCCTCTTCAGAGCAGTGATAGGTGTACAGAGATAGCTGTCCTGCCAACTGGCTACAAAGAGCAGCAAGATACTGGAGTGTCCTGGGAAAGAGTTTCCCACCTGGAAGTAATTCTGGCCTGCAGGGCTAAGCTGGGAAAGTGCCCTGCAAAGAACCCTGCTGTGAAGGTTAATGACTACCCTTGGGCTAGAGGCTGAGCAATGAAAGTTTCACTACCTAAACCAAAGCCTGCCCTGTGGCTGTGGGTATTAGTGGCTGAGCAGTGCAAAAACCTGCAGAGACCAGAAGTGTCCCTGTCCCCAGAAGCACAGTCATGCTGGGGAAGTTCTATTGCGGCCGAGCCCACCACTGTGCAGATTAGAGGCTGCCTCCACTGCTGTGCAGATTTGTACCTGCTCCCAAAAAAGCCCATATTGCAGGATGTGGCTGCCGGGTTGTGTTACAGGTCTGCTTAAGTCACTTCTGGGTTTGGGTGGTTAGAGCCAGATCTTGTTAGGTTCTGGTGTTTTTTTGAGTACCCTCTGTTTTAGGCCTTAATTTCTCTTCCAGTTTACTGCTTTGTAATCAAGGCAGAGCAGTTAGCCTACGGCAGAATTGTCTCTATAACTTCTCTAGCCACAGAGATCACCCCCGCCCCTGGTCTGCTCAGGACGCTAGTCTCTCCCTGTCTGAGCTAGTCTGTTCCTGGCCCCTCAGGACAAACCTTTCCTGGTGATCTTGCAGATTATCTTTGGCTGGTAAGTTGTGTGCTTCTAATCTTCATGAATTTTAGCAGTCAAGTGCTATTTTTGAGGCTGAATTTAATAGTTGGTTGTGAGGAGATGAGAGGAACTTAGAAAGTCACATGTGCCTTCTCCGCCATCTTGGCTCCACCCTCCCCCAAAAAAGCCTTTCTTTTAAAAGTTAAAACCTTATATCTCTATATGGAAAATGATATGTTTAACTTCTGAGAACTGTATCTCTTTTATGGGTATATTTAGAGGGTGCAGGTATATTTAAATTTTTTGTGATGTTATAAAGTAGAAACTAGAGGAAAAAAAGTGATTCTACTGGAAGAAGAGGAAGATGGACTTAAAAGGGGGTAAATTATATCTTAAGAAGCAAAAAAATACCTATTACAACTGAAGGAAAGGAGGGAGGGGGACAAGCATTGTGTGAAACTTACTTGTGTGAAATTTGGCTCAAAGAGAGAATATCAGACATATTTAGCTTCATAGACAAGCTTGTCTCACCCTATAGGGAAGTAGGAGGAGAAAGGGGGAAAAAAGAGGGGAGGCTAATAGAAAAGAATAGAAGTAGATAGGGAAAGCTATAAGAAAGGATGAGGGACTTTACAGTCCCTTCCCTCCAAAGGGAAGGCTGTTTGAAGGAGGAATAGTCAGAAGGAAAATACTGGAGAGGAGGGAAAGGGGAAAAGGAAAGAGAAAAGTAAAACAAGATGGCAGGAAATATAGAATTAGTAATTTTAACTGTGCATGTGAATGCAATGAACTCTCCCATAAAACAGAAGCAGATAGCAGACTGGATTAAAAGTCAGAATTCTACAATTTGTTGTTTGCCAGAAACACATTTAAAGCAGAGGGATATTGGGTAAAAGTAAAAGGCTGGAGCAAAATCTATTATGCTTCAGCTGAAGTAAAAAACAAATCAGGAGTAGCAATCCTGATCTCAGATCAAGCAAAAGCAAAAATAGATCCAATTTAAAGAGATAAGTAAGGAAACTACATTCTACTAAAAGGCACTATAGATAATGAAGAAATATCAACACTAACCATATATGCACAAAGTGATTTAGCATCCAAATTCCTAGAGAAGTTAAGAGAACTATAAGAAGAAACAGACAGCAAAATTATATTAGTGAGGGATCTCAAATTGCATTCTCAGAACTAGATAAATCAAGCCACAACATATATAAGAAAGAAGTTAATGAGGTAAATAGAATTCTAGAAAAGGTAGGTATGACAGATCTTAAGAGAAAATTGAATGGAGATAGAAAAGAATATACTTTTTTCTCAGTGGTTCATAGAACCTATACAAAAAATGATCATGTATTAAACCATTAAAACCTCAAAATCAAATGCAGCAAGGCAGAAATAGTAAATGCAGGCCTTAAGGGAGAAGTAGTATTTAAAGTAGAAAAAAACCTGATTAATTTGGTTAAGTGGTCCAGATAAAGTGCTCAATCCATGTCATAAATATAAATAGAAACCTGTGAATAATAACTTTTTAAATGTAAGACAATGTCAGAGGAAAAATAGACCAGAAATTAATTAGAAACTAAATAATAAAATCCTAAAGAATGAATGGATAAAACTGATCAAATCCTTAAGAATCAGTCAACAAACCATAGACACAATGGATAATTTCATCCAAGAGATTGACAACAATCAGACAACATACCAAAATTTATGGGATTCAATCAAAGCAGTTCTTAGGGGAAGTTTCATATCTCTAGATGCTTACTTGCATAAAATAGATAAAGAGTAGATCAATTTTAAAGTACAGGCTAGTTCCCTGGAGAGCTTCAGAGCCAGCCAGAGTCAGGATAAATTAAAGTCCTTGGTCTTTAGGAGGAAAAGTGAAGGAGGCACCCAAGCTGCCATGAGCTTGCCAAAGATGTATCCTGGATTCTGGGGTCTGGAGTCACCACCCTCTCTCCTCCTTGTCCTGCCACTAAGCCATTCTCTCTTCTCTCTCACTATGCTCCCCAATCCTTTCCTGCAATTATCTTACTATCAAATATTCAGCAAGCATCAAAGGTGAGGAGAGCCATGATCCAAATATATGCTAATAAAGCCATTGTCTCACATCGAATAGATAATTAGCTTTAAGTGCTCTGCATTCTCAGATTCAAGTACACCTATTCAGAGTTTCAGTCCTCTACAATCAATGAATTGGGCATGCAACTAAAAAAGAACAAATTAAAAACTCCCAATTAAATAGCAAATTTGAAATTCTGAAAATAAAAGGAGAGATTAACAAAGTTGAAAGTAAATAAACTATTGAATTAATAAACAAAAATAAGAGTTGGTTTTTATGAAAAAAACCAACAAAATAGATAAACCTTTAGTTAATTTGATTAGAAAAAGGAAAGAAGAAAATCAAATTGTTAGACTCAAAAATGAAAAGGGAGAAATTGCCACCAATGAAGAGGAAATTAGAGCAATAATTAGGTGTTATTTTCCCTAACTATATGTCAATAAATCTGATAATCTAAGTGAAATGAAAGAATATTTGCAAAAATATAGATTGCTGAGATTAACAAAAGAGGAAATAAATTATTTAAATAGTCCCATTTTAGAAAAAGAAATAAAACAAGCTATTAATCAACTCCCTAAGAAAAAATCTCCAGAGCCAGATGGATTTACATGTGAATTCTACCAAAAAACATTTAAAGAATGATTAATTCCAATTCTGGGCAAACTATTTGAAAAAATAGGGGAAGAAGGAATCCTACTCAATTCCTTTGATGACACATTTATGGTGCTCATAGCAAAACCAAGTAGCATCAAAACAAAGAAAGAAAATCATAGACCAATTTCCCCAATGAATATTGATGCAAAAACCTTAAATTAAAATATTAGCAAAGAAATTGCAGCAAGTCATCTCTAGAATAATACACCATAACCAACTAGGATTTATACCAGGGTATGCGGGGCTGGTTCAATATTAGGAAAACAATTAGCATAATTGACTATATCAATAATCAAACTAACAAAAATCATATAATTATCTCAATAGATGCAGGAAAAGTTTTTGACAACTCCAACACCTATTTGTATTAAAAATACTAGAGAGTATATGAATAAATTGAGTTTTCTTTAAAATGATCAGTAGCATCTATTTAAAATCATCATCAAGAATCATATGTAATGGGGATAATTAACCCATTGGGAATAGAATCATTCCCAATAAGATAAGGGGTGAAATAAGGTTGCCCATTGTCACCATTACTATTCAATATTTTATTAGAAATTTTAACTTTGGCAATAAGAAAAAAAGAGATAAAGGGAATTAAAGGGATTAGAGTACATAATGAGGAAACCAAATTTTTACTCTTTGAAGATGATATGATATGATGATATACTTAGAGAATCAACCAAAAAAAAACTACTTAGAAAAAATTCACAACTTTTGCAAAGTTACATGAAAAAAATAAATCCACATTAATCATCAGCATTTTTATACATTACCAACAAAGTCCAGTAGCAAGAGATACAAAGAAAAATTCCATTTAAAATAACTGTAGATAATAGAAAATATTTGGGAGTCTACCTGCCAAGGCAAAGTTACAAACTACATGAACACAACTACAAAACACTTTCCACACCAAATCAGATCTATGTATAGGCAGAGAAAATATAATAAAAAATGATGGTTTTCCCTAAATTAACCTACTTATTTAGTATTTAGAAATCAAACTTCCATAAAATTATTTTATAGATCTAGAAAAAAATAATAACAAAGTTCATCTGGAAGAATAAAACATCAAGAATCTCAAGGGAATTTAAAAAATTTAAATTAAATTTTTTAAAAAAGCAAATGAAGGTAGTTTCGCTATATCAGACCTAAAATTGTATTTTAAATTAGCAGTCATCAAAACCATTTAGTACTGGCTATGGAATAGAGTAGTTGATCCATGGAATAGATTAGATTCACAAGATAAAGTAGTCAATGACTACAACAATTTAGTGTTTGACAAACACAAAGACCCCAGCTTTTGGGATAAGGATTCACTATTTGACAAAAAACTGCTGGAAAAAAAAATTGGAAATTAGTATGGCAGAAACTAAGCATTCTCCCATACCTAATACCATATATCAAGATAAAGTTGAATGGTTTCATGATTTAGACATAAATAGTGATATTATAAGCAAATTAGAATAAAGGATAGTTTACCTCTCAGATATGTGGGAGAAGGAAGTAATCTGTGGCCAAAGAAGAACTGAAGTTTATTATTGAATACAAAATAAATAATTTTGATTATATTAAGTTAAAAAGGTTTTGTACAAACAAAAGCAATGTAGACAATATTAGAATGGAAGCAATAAACTGGGGGAAGGGGGGCGTTTACATTCAAGACTGCTGATAAAGCCCTTGTTTCTAAAATATAGAATTAACTCAAATTTATATGAATTCAAGCCATTCTCCAATTGATTAATGCTCAAAGAATATAAACAGACAATTCTCAGATGAAGAAATTACAACCATTTCTAACCATATGAAAAGATTCTCTGTATCATTAATTTTTTTTTTGGCTGAGGCAATTGGGGTTAAGTGACTTGCTCATAGCTAGAAAGTGTTAAGTATCTGAGGCCAAATTTGAACTCAGGTCCTCCTGACTTCACGGCTGGTGCTCTATCCATTGCACCACCTATATGTTCCCTCTTTGATCTCTATTGATCAAAGAAATGCAAATTAAGACAACCCCAAGGTACTACTAAACACCTCTCAGATTGCCTAAGATGACAGGAAAAGATAATGAGGAATGTTGGAGGGGATGTGGAAAAACTGAGACATAAATATATTGTTGATGGAGTTGTAAACTGATCCAACCATTCTGGAGAGCAATTTGTAACTATGCTCAAAGGGCTATCAAAATGTACCTACCCTTTGATTCCACAATGTTTCTACTGGGCTTGTAACCCAATGAGATTTTAAAGGAGGGAAAGGTACCCACATGTGCAAAAATATTTCTGGCAGCCCTTTTTGTAATGGCAACAAACTGGAAACTGTGTGGATGGCCATCAGTTGGAAAATGGCTAAATAAGTTATGGTATATGAATGTTATTGAATGTTATAAGAAATGGTCAGCAGGATTCAGAGTGGCCTGGAGAGACTTATATGAACTGATGCTGAATGAAATAAGCAAAATCAGGAGATCATTGTACATGGCAACAACAAAATTATATAACAATTAATTCTGATGGACATGGCTCTTTTCAACAATGAGATGATTGAGGCCAGTTCCAATAATCTTGTGATAGAGACATCTACACCCAAAGGCAGAACTGTGGGAACTGAGTGTGGGTTACAACATAGCATTATCATTCTTTTTATTGTTGTTTGGTTGCATTTTATTTTCTTTCTCATTTTTTCCTTTTTTATCTAATTTTTCTTGTACAGCAAGATAATTGTATAAATATGTATTCATATATTTGATTTAATATATATTTTAGCATGTTTAACATATATTGGATTACTTGTCATCTAGGGGAGGGAGTGGTGGGAAAAGGGAACGTTTGGAATAAAAGGTTTTACAAGGGTTGAAAACCTATTCATGCATGCATTTTGAAAATAAAAAGTTTTAATAAAAAAGTAAATATTTTTCTTCATATTAAGAAAAGTATTTAATTTTACATCTGATATATCTAATAACAATTGTAAGGAATTCCCTATTTAAAAATAAATTTTGGCATAACATGAAATTATTTAGCAAAAAAACATTAGCTTTAGACATGCATTACATACACATACCACATAAGTTCTAAAAAGATAATTAACTTTATTATAGTAAATTATGTGTTTAAAAAATAAAATGTAAACGAATTACAAATTATAAAATTAAATTTTATAATGAAAATTATAATAATAAAGTTTACCATTTCCCTGGAAAAATAGGAGACTGGGAATATAAAATTTACATATGCTATGTTGGTGGTTTTCCTGGCTCCAAGAGATCTTGCAGGTTTGTCCTTGGCCTCTGCCTCTGCTTTCTTCAGCCTCCAGCCAGCTCCGACTCGTGGCTTCTCAATCTCTGTGGTGAGTAGTCTTTTCTTCCAGAGTGTTCTGTCTCAGAGCCCTGTTGATGTTCTGGAGAAATGTGGGCTCCTCTCCCTTAAGGTTTTCTTAGTAGTGGTGAATTGGAGTAATGTAATTGGAAATTGCTATGATATGAAATCAAAAGTCACTAATAGAAATATTTCTAAAAGTTGCTATGGACAGTAAAAAAAAATAAAAGTATATCCTTCAAAATTAAAGAAGCTTGGGACAGAAGGTTTGAAGGCGAGCACTGATTCGTACCAAGTGACAACATTCAAGGTGTAAATGGTCATAGTGAACATTTAACAATCAGCTCTGCAGTTCAGTAAGTTCTGGCTCCAACATAGCTTTACTTTCAACTCAAAATTCACTCTCTGTAAGAGAAGGGAATATTAGGAAGTCTTTTGCAGTGACTGAATCTATTTCTCAATGACTTTTTAAAACCTAATTGGCAACATTATGACTCCTTTGTAATTATTGAGTATGTATCTTGGAATGGGGTGAGAACAATTGACTACATTTTAGCCTTTATTTTAATAGGTAGAACTTAATGTAATGTTTAAATGTCACATTAAGTATTATATTTTAAATTCCTTTAGACTATGTGCTCGTCTCTTTTCAACTTAAAGCCAAGGCACTTCTGAAATGACATTGCAATATAGGAATGAATCCCAAAGATGAATTGGGACTTTCTTTTAAGCTTAGAATGAATATCATAGATGTGAAGGTAAAAATTATCTTTGAAATCATCATCTATTCCCTCTTCCCTCTTTATTCCCTCCATACTTCTCATTCACTTTATAGGTAAGAAAAATAAGGCTCAATGATTTGTTTGAGATCATACATAGTAATTATCAATATCTGATTCCAGATCCAACATAGATTTCTTGTAACATATTTTCTCATTTCCAACTTAACAGTCCATGACTGTCCTATTTTCTAACCTCCATCCCAGTCACCTTCTCATTTTATCTAAGTCACCTCATTTGAGTTTCTTTCTCTAATTAGTGAATTCTTCTCTGGAACCTTTATTTGAGGAAACAGCCTCCCCAGCCATGCCTTTTCCAAATGCAGTTCAGACCATAGGTTCCCATTCTACTTCTCATCCTTTTCATTTCTCCTCATTCCAATCTCCTTTTACATGCTATTTCCCCATATCAGAATGTAAGCTCTTTGAGGCCAGGGGCTATCATTATTTTTATCATATTTTTATCATTATTTTTGCTCATATGTGCTTAGCACTATATATACTTAGCTTATACTCATACACTTATACTTAAAATCTGCTACTTCCCACTTAATTGGTTACCACTTAATGCATTTTTTATGTATCTTTCTCTCCTACACATCAGGTGGCCACTGCTTAGCACATAGAACAGGTGAATATATATATTTTAGTATGATCTATAGCCTCTCTTTATTATGAACTTTGAGCATATATTATTCCAGAACACATTGCAGCATTACTTTATTTTTCTAATGAAATCATGTTTTGCTGGTAATTTAAGTTACATTGCTCAGAAACCTGAGATGATATTATCTAGACTTTAGAATTTAAAAGGGAAATGTTCTTGTGATATAATTGGAAAAAAAATGTGGCAGTCAAGATACAAGTAAGTTACAGCCAATTGTTAAATTTTCAATGTGGGATTTACATCTTGGAAATCAGCAAACCCTATACACTGGGCGTTGATTTATGGTTTTGTTCAATATCTAAATTTTATTGTTAGAGAAAATGTTAATAAAGCAGATTAAATTTTAAAAGAAACTAAAAAAATTTAGAAGAGTCATTTACCAGTACATCCATCACTGCAGGGACCATTGTGATTTCATAGAAAATTTTTATTTTCTATGGAGAATTGGTATTAAATGAACTTTGGATAGATATAAAGGAATAGAATGTCTTTGGAAAACACAATGTTACCAAAGTAGATGATGAAATTAGCCCAGTCTACTTATTCAACTATATTCTGGTCAATCTTTTATGAGCATGTCAAGATTCCATAAATTGGTTTTTATCTATGACTATGGAATAAAGTTTTTGACATCATATATATATATATATATATATATATATGTATTTAATATGATTATATCACTATGAGTAGGAAATCACTAATGGCTATTCCAGCCAAATTTAAGCTTTTGCTTATTCTACCTTACTAGTTGACTCTTGAAAATGTATGGTACTGACTTATTAATGCAGAAACCAAGATATTCTGGCAATGTCCCTATTACATAGGAACTTTTGATTCTCAGTGACATGTATATATAGATGACAGTATCATTACCTTTTTTGACCTTGGACAAAACATTTCTCTTATCTCAGGTTCATCTGCAAAATGGACTGGATGACTTCTAATATGACTTCCAGCTCTAAATATATGATCCTCCAATATTAGTGGATAGAAAACTAGCCCAGAAGTAAGAAGAGGTGATAAAAGGGTTCAAGTATTGCTTCTGAAACAACTTGTACATTGCTGCTCATATGACTCTCTCAGTTCTCTCAGACACTCTAAATTGCAGAGGTATTAGCATTCATTGGTAGAGGAAGTTCCAGATAACATTAAAATCAAAAGTCCTTATCTTTAATATCACATTACAAAGAAAAATATAGATTTCAAAAATATTTTCTTTTTCAATAAGAGAACTATTTGCAGATAAAGAACAATTGTACAGGTCTTCCAAATTCTATTTTTTTTACTCTTCAAATTTACACTTTTTACTCATGCTGCTTGTACACGTGTGAAAAGCACTGCTAAAGTATACCGAATATTTTTACAAAGTATACAAAGAGATTTTTCAAAACTAAAACCTAGTTGCATATTTTAGGACAATTGGGTTTTGGGTACAAGGATTTAACAAGTCTGTCTATACTTTGGTTGTATTTTTAACAATAATGAATATTTATGCATATGTATATATATATATTCACATTTTATATTTATGTATAGTTTTACATGCATAAATAGCAGATGAAAAAAGAATGTTGTCTATGACTTTTCTCTGACTCTGCTCTTCTACATACTCCATTTAAATTGTTTTCATCTTCTGAAATCCAACTTCCAAAAGTACTTTTGCAGAATGTCTTAAAGCAGCAATTTGGCAAGAACGTCCCTCACCACTGTGTTCTAAAAGAAAAGTCTCAGGCATTTAAATATTTCAATATTTTCAGGATGTGTGATTTCACTGATCTGAATGTCCTATTTCCCCAACTGATTCATATTAAACTCTCTACAACTTGTTCAGTTGCCTTGGAGAGTTGTTTGGGTCAAAATTCAGTACCCTGCTATCCTCTGGATGACCTTTGGGAATTACTATCTCCAAACTGAGTCAGGTTAGTCCTCAGACAAGTGATAGTCCACCACCATGCCCATACACAATATGTTCTAGTTTGGTTGAATCTTCCTATGTCACAGTCTTCAACAATCTATGGTCACCTCTATGTTATTTTTTTTTTTTGCCTCTATTTAAAAAATAATTTAAAACAAAAACAAAAAATAGAAAAAATAGAAAAAGAAAAAGGAAAGGGAAAGAAACAGAACATTGTCATCTGCACAGCAGAACATAAGAAAGTATTCAAAATATGAAACAATAAATTTCCATCTCAAGAAAGCATATATAATAAATACTACATATGGTATTCAGAACTGTCCATTTTTGCTTTCTTGTAGGTTTTCTCTTGTTTTTTGCTGTGCACTTTTTACTTTATTATTTTTTCCCTTTCCTCCCCAAAGTGGGCTACAGTTAAGCATGGATGTATTTACACACATACACACACATACAAACATAGACAACATAGATAGATATCCATATACATTTTTGTAAGGTTATACTTTAATTGTTTGCCTTCTGTTTCTCTTAAGGTGGATGATATCATCTATTTTAGGTCCAAGGCCTATATTTTTCTAAATTCTACAATTCATCATTTCCTACACGACAGAAATACTTCAACCCAATACTGTCTAAGGGCTGTATATGGTCAAAAGCAATATAATATGGTTGACATGTAGTGTAGTTTCCCTATTTTTCCTTTTTGATTAAATCTGTTTTAACTTTAACTTTGAGATTAATGATGACTATCCCTGACTTTTTTCTTATAAATTCTACTTGGAATCAAATCAAATTATACATGTGGTTTTTATGTATATCCACAACAGAAATACAGTTCTCAAGAGTTCCTTTTACCTTCTTCTCCTTCTCTTGAGTCCTATGGTTGAAGATTAATTTTTTTGTTTAAATCTAGGTTTTTTCCTTAGAAACAAATGAAATTCTTCTGTTTCATTAAATGTCCATCTTCTTCCATGGGAAAAAATATTCAGCTTAGCTGGGTAGTTTATTCTTGGCTGCATTCCAAGTTCTTTTGCCTTTCAGAATATCAGATTCCAGGCCCTTCAATCCTTTAATGTTGAGGCAGCCAGATCTTGCATGACCCTTATTGTGGGACCTCAGTATTTGAATTTTCCAGCCACAATTCTAGTTCTTTAGCTTTTGATATTTAGTGTTCCAAGACCTATGGTCTTAATGTAGACATTCCTAGGTCTTATGTAATTCTAATTGTGACTCTACTGTATTTGAATTGTTTCTTTTTCTTGTTGCTGATAATATTTTCTCCTTGATCTGGGGGGGGGAGGGGGAAATTTAGCAATGATGTTCCTGTTAGTTTTCCTTATAGAATCTCTTCCAGACGGTGATCAGTAGATTTTTTTTATATTTCTACTTTCCCTTCTTTTCTAACACTTTAAAACAATTTTCTTTAATTATTTCTTACATTACTATATGAAAACTCCATTTTTAGTTGTAACTTTCATGTAGTCTAATTATTCTTTAGTTTTCTCCCCTTTATCTGTTCTCCAGATCTATTTTTTATGAGTTGTCTCACATTCTCATTTATATTTTTCATTATTTGTATTTTATTTTATCATTTCTTGGTCTCATGACTTTGCTAGCTTTCTCTTACTCAATTTTAGTTTTCAGAGTCATTTTCTTCCTTAAGATCCTGAATCACCTTTTCTAGTTGGTTGATTTTCTTTACACATTCTTATTTTTCTTAAATTGTTCTTATTTTTTTGTTTTTTCTCAATCTTTCTCATTTGATTTTTAAAATCTTTTTAAAGTTCCATAACTTCTTTTTGTACAGATGACTTTTGATGTCACTCTTTAGTGTAGGAGAGGCTTTTGTTATTTTAGCATCTTCCTCTGAAGATGAGTCCAGGTCTTTCTATTCCCATAGTAACTTTCTATGGCTGGGTTCTTTCTCCTTTGCCTGTTCAATTAAAAAAATAAGAGTTTGTTAGTGTAATCACCTCTAATCCTGGGGTATGGAAGGATGGTTTCTCTAACATCAGATATTTCTTCTGTTCTCCCCTCTTATCTGGAACCCCATAAACTTCATCCTTTTATAGGTACCCATAGCCAACAACTTCCCTCACTTGCTGCTTCAGTACTCACTAGGGCATATGCTGGCTCCTTCTAGAACTCTATCTCAGCAGCAGATGGACCTGATGTTCCATCACTCTTCCCTGATTTAAACTTCTACTCCTTAAACTGTTCAGAAAATGAAAGCTTCTGTGTCTGGAGCAGAGGTTACTTATCAACCAAATTAACTCCAAGACTCTTTGCTTGCTATTTTAATGGAACTATCCCAGAGGCCTAAAGAAACCCTGTGTTCAAATCTGGCCTCAGATACTTACTAGTTTTGTGATTCTGGACAAGTCACATATATCTATTTGCCTCAGTTTCTACATCTGTTAAATAAACCTCAGAAGAAATGGCATACCAATTCAGTATCTTTAAGAAGAAAATCTCAGATAGAGGGCAGCTAAATGTTGCAGTAAATAGAGCACCAGAACTGGAGTTGGAGTGAGGATATTGGGGTGGGAACCTGAGTTCCAATCTGGTCTCAGACACAACATTTTATGACTTGTGACTTTGTGACAACAGCTATGTATAACTCTGGGAAAGTCACTTAATTCTAATTATCTGCAAAAACATTAAAAAAAAAGAAAATTCTAAATGAGATCATAGAGACTTGGACAAACTGAACAATAACAATATTATTATGAACAAACTATAATGAATCCTATTTCTTTATATTGAAAAGATGATACGTGGGGTTAAGATGTAGGAAACTGATAGTCATGATTTATGTTATTATACCTTTCCTTTGTTTAAAAAATCAATATCATTGATATATTTATTTTATAGACTATTTTGTTTACATGTAACAGTAGGTCATTTGATTTCACCCTCATCTGTCTAGTTCCTGTTTAGTTTGAATACCATTGACTCATTTAAATCCATGAAAAGCTATACCAATGTTAAACTGAAGAGATTAGTCTTTCATCTGTTTAAGTGAAGGGCATCTGATTCCAACAGATGTCTCATTGTAAAAGGTGTTTCCAATGATCTGAAAAACCAGAGCCTTCCACTCTGTTCTAACACAAACATCTTCTGATCTGACAATCCATTGAACACATTTCAAATAAATGTACCAACAAGCCCTGACAACCATGGAAATGAGTTCAGTTCTGACTCAGCTCTACTGAAACAACTTTGGACAGAAACTATTTGGGGGAAGGCTCCAGATGAGAAAAATATATTTATTCCATTGATGTGTCTTGAGCTTATGCCCAAATGAGAAATGCTTTGGGTCTCAGCATTGTTCCAGAGTACACCTTGATAGTTTATTTGTTGCAGAAATTACAGGTTGCACCAGGTTCAATGATAAATAAGCACACATTTCTTTGAGTAGCCCTGGAACTATTTCTAGTTTTCCAAGTCATGCTTTTCTGAGACTTCCTCAATATTAGCAGGCCAAAATACATAACCTTTTTTTTTTGGTCATTTTTTTGACCTACAGAGCTAGTTTCAAGGTGGGAAAAGTGAGGCTAATATTCTCCTTAAAATTCTTTGTCAACTTTAGCCTAATATTCATCTTTGCCATCTTTGTCAAAAACACTTGCTACCTAAGAATAAAGTAAATGGATAAAATAATAAAATAAGGATACAAGGATAAAATAAAAATAAATTCCCAATAGAATTATTTATTTTTCTAAAATATTTCCTAATCACCTTATTCCTTTGGTTTTCATTTTATACCATTCTGCCATGTTGGATCTTATTATCCTTTGTTTCATATTATCTTTCTGCATGAAGATTTATCCATCCTCTACTCAATTCCAGTGCCTTGCTTTATTTTTTACTTTCTCCTTCCTGAAAACTTTACTCTATTCTCCAGATATGGTTTCCAATCTCCTGACCACTAGTAACCATGATTCTTCAGAGAATTAGCTGCATAATTCCTTTTGTTTTCCAAAGCTCTTCATTTCAGTCACTGGCACTGTTGAGATCCATTACTTCCCAGGTGTTATCTCTTTTGTCTTCTTTATGTCAGGTGTGACCTGAATTAAGAAAAGTTAAGGTAGCTTGCTTTACTAGATACAATTCCCAAACTTACTCATAAGGATGACACCAAGAACATGTGCTGACACCAGTGTGAATACCAATACTACATTCATCAAGACAAATGCACATGAGTATTTTTGAATAGAGGCAGAACAGGTGTAGTCAAATAATGGAAATTGAATAATGTTTTTCTACCAAGTTATGCATTGTCAAGGTTTGTTATTCAGACAGTCATTATCTTTTGGTTTCTTACATTTTGCCCTCTTTTTATAGCCTCTCTTTTGCCTGAAATTGCCATCCTAAACTTGGATTTATCTGAATTGGTCTCACAAAGAAAGAAAAAGTCTTTGAATGCTCTGTCAATAGAAATAATACATAAATAAAACTTTTAAAAATATCTAATTCTCCTCACCAACTCTAAAAATTCCACTTTCTTGGACTATTACTAACTTGTATTAGGTATAGACCAAAATGTGTCAAGTTTGAGCAATGCAGTCCTAGAAAACACATGTGTATATCTAAGTGTTACTATTTCTGCTTTTTTCTAGGTTTACTTCATGCTAATGAATCAGCAAATGTACATTGAGCTCCTACTATGTACCAGACATTGTGCTATCTACCTAATTTTTTGTTCAATAAAAATTCATTTATTTTCAAATAGTAGTTTGGCATGATGTAGATACTGGCTATTTTGTATATTCCTCAATACATAAGAAGATGCTTCACCAATATTTGTTAAATAAATGAGATTACTTCAAACATTTTAGGTATATATAAAAACAGAAAAAAAATCTTCCAGGCTAGGAAGGCTAATATTCTCCTTGAAATTTTTTGTCAACTTTTACCTTTAAAAGTAAAAGATTGTTTTAGACAACTTTTAATTTTAATGATGAACAGAGATAGAAAAAAATTTAGATAAATTGTTTAGGGTTACAGACCTAGTAAATATCTAAGTTTAGATTTGAACTGCTTTCCTCACTTGGGCACAGCATTCTATTCACCATACCCTCTAGATATCATGACAATCTATGTGAAGAAGATTAAAAATCAGAGTGCTTAATCTTCAGCAGTTTATAATCCAACAGAGAAGATAACATATGAAATGTAAATATAATAGAAAAGACACGTACATAGTAGAGTCAGAATTAAATTAGCATAGCATTTCAAAGGAGAATGAAATAAATTTGATGTAGAAGATTGTAGTGAGATAGGCTTCATGGGAATAAGTGATATTTGAGGTAGGCCTTAAAGGATGATTAGTATTTAAAGTAGTAAAAAACCTGATTAATTGGGTTAAGTGGGCCAGATAAAGTGGTCACTCCACGTAGTAAATATAAACAGAAACCACTTTTTAATGCAGACAATGTAGATTATAAACCATATCATCAAAGTCTGAGCAATAATAGAATCAATATGAAAATATGGTAATATTGTTTTAAAAGAGTTTGAAACTCAGAATTAGAAACTTATGTTGGAGTCCCATAAACAAAATTAGCGATGCTCAATTCACAATTCCCCTGAACTGTTTCATTATCTGTTAAATTAGAAAACACTTACATTATCTGCCTCCTGGCATCATTGTGAGGAACCCTACAAAGTGCTATATCATTGTGATTATCAACTGAATTATGTATATGTAATGAATGTTCTCCTTCTCTTGAAACAAATTATTTTAGCTAGTGATAGTCAATAGTTTTGTGCTTTCCAACATTTAATACTGTGATATTTCCAGTTTTGGGAATGTAGAAGTAAATAATTTCTTTAAAACAATAGAATTAATTTATTTGTGAAACTTTTAAAAGTTCTTAAGCATATAGGAAAAATAGAATTTTTATAGTTCTATGAAATTAAAATATATCTTAAGGAAGTTCATTTTAAGTCTAGTTTTATTAAAATATTTTGTGACAACATTCAGAAGTTCTGGAAATCTGTCCCTTTTATTTATTTATTCAACATAAAAAACACTTCTTTTTCTATCAATAGAATAAAATAAAAGCCCCAAATATATAACAAATAAATTCTGATCATGAGGTAATGGGAAAAACCTAATTCTACTGAATGACATTCCCAATTTCTGAATTAAATTTATCTCTTTTAAAAGGCCCTAAAGTTTTTGAATAGAAAAATACAGAAAAGAAGAAAATTTATTTTTCCTTACCAAAAGAGTTGGCAACTTTGAAATGGATTTCACATTTCAGAATATCCAAGATGATTGATGTACATGAAGAATCATGGATTAGATTTTTCTTCAATTTGTAGATACTGTTTAACATCATTATAATTTTAAGAAATTTTGATGCATTTTTTTTCACATTGCCTAATTTTTCTTTGGCATGCCTTCCCTTCCCTGTACTAAGGGATTTTCTTTTCAAAGAAAAAGGGGAAGCAGAGAAAAAAAGAGTAAAATTGATTAATATGTCAAAAATATATGCTATGTTCACATCTTTAGAACTTAAACCTTGGTAAAATTTGGGATAAGGTATCTTCTCACACTTCTTCCAAGGGCTATTTTCTTTTTCTTTTCGTTTCATTTCTTTTGCAATAATACAACATTCACTTTTTTATTGATGTGAAGCAATCTTTTGAATTATGGTTTTCTTTCAAAAGATATTTCAAATGCCTTTTGATTACTGAATGTCCATCTTTTTTCATGCTTGGTTAAACTCAGATTTTCGTGGTAAATTACCCTGGGCTGCATCCTGAGCTCCATTGCTTTTGGAAACACATTTCTATTGGAAGGAATATTCCATCTTTTTTAGTGTTTCTGGTGGTGGCAGAATAGTTTGTAGTGTTCAGATTTCATTTTCTCTATGTTTGAAGGTCTTTCTCCTGATTACTCAAAGAACTTCTTGTTTCTGAATAGAAATAATAAAAATAAATCTAACCATTATGATTTTTGAAGTTTGCAATCTTGTTTTGTTTTGTTTTTTCCTTCTAAAAGTTATCTGAGAATACTTTTAAATTGGTATTCATTTTCTACTTTAGTAAATTCTATAAAGTTGTCATCTATGATTTCCTGTAGTGTATTATTAAGGTTTCTGTCCTGTCATGTTCTTTTGGGAGACCTACAATCCGTAGGATTTCTCTATGCATCCTGTCTTTGAGATCAGTAGGCTCTATTTGTGTAATGAACTTATTTTCTCATGATGTTTTGGGTTTTTGCTTCTCTACTTTGAGATTGTCCTTCAGTTCTATTAATTTATATTCCTAATCTGTTGTTCTTCTTTGCATTTCTTTGGTGAGGAGTGCTTTGAAGATTCCAGTTATTTTCTATTTTGCCCAGCTGTGCAGACCATAAATTTTGCTGTCATGATTCTAATTTCTATTTTGAACTACTCAAGAACAATATGTTATAGTTCCATTTTCTTCTCAACTTATACAAGATACTCTGTTTCATCATGTGTTGTATCATTTTCTTTTGTTTTGCAGTTTTTATTCATATTATAATATGATACGGCATTATTGAACAAAAATGGTGTCATGCAGTATTTATAGGTGCTTGAAATAATTTACTAGACCTAGAGGAAATAACTCATTCTGTTGGCACTATTTTCTCTTTTGTTTTAATTTGTTTATGTTTAAGGTCTTTGAATTTTTTTCTTCCTTAAATTTTTAATAATTATAGTCTTTGTCCCTCATCTCACTCACTTCCTGACTTCTTCTTCTATGTTTGTGGTTTCCTTGGAGATGTATTTCAAAACATCTCAATCTTTGCCATGCTGGACAATTCACAATTCACCAGCCTAAGGTGTAACACAAATGACAAAATAATGGTCAGAACTGGCCCCAGTCTGAATGTTGTGGTTTTTTCCTTCAAGTTTAATGAGTAATTTCATAGTCCCAGAGTAACACAGAATCCTGTTTTGATGTCCTGTCCTGCTTCCTCTATTCCTTTTGTATTTGTTATAGTACTGGCAATGCTGCTACTAGGTTGTCTGCAGCATCCCTAGCTGTAATGGTCTTTTTGGATTATTGGCTGCACCAGCCTCATTCAAAGCTTTATAATGCTGTAAGGTTATGACATTTTGCAGACTTTTTTACCTGAAGGCCTTTGGCTGCACCATCTATCTATCTCTGCCCACAGTCTTGAACCAGGGTTACCTTGGCACTTAAAAAATGTACAAAGTACTGGAATGCAAGGTTGGGTTGTCACAAGCCTGTGTTATTCCTTGTATATACTAATAGAACAACAATCCTATTAGTATGGGAGTTAAGAAAGGAGTACTAAATTAGTTGAGGATCACTTTGTAATTCTGGATGTCCTAGCTTATGGGGACAGCTGAAGTTTCTTTATCTTTGATGTGTAATTTCTGTTTTAAAGAGATGTGAGAGATTGTTGGACTTACAAAAAATGTTTTTTTTTCCTCCATAGGGTTGCTCTTGTGACCCAGAAGTCCATAACACTAATTTTTAACAGTTTTTATATTTTTGTAACCATTATTGCATCTCATTTTCTTGCCTTTTGTTTACCTCACTTTACATCAGTTACATGCATTACTTTTCCTTGGTTCTCTATATTTATATATTCACTTATCAATATATTTAAAAATACATTCTTCCTAAAAGCTCAAACAATATGAACAGACAATTGCAGATGAAGAAATTAAAGCCATTTCTAGTCATATGGAAAAAATGCCCCAAATCACTATTAGAGAAATGCAAATTAAGAGAGCTCTGAGGTACCACTCACACTTTTCTGATTGACTAAGGTGACAGGAAAAGATAACGATAAATGTTGGAGGGGATGTTGGAAAATGCATCGCTAATGCAGTTGTGAACTGATCCAACCATTCTGGAAAGCAATTTGGACCTGTGCCCAAAAGGCTATCAAACTGTGCATACCCTTTGATTCAGCAGTGTCACTACCAGGTCTGACTCCTAAATAGTTCATAAAAAGAGAAAAGAACCCACATGTGCAAAAATGTTTGTAGCAATCCTTTTTATAGTGGAAAGATATGGAAACTGAGTGAATGCCCATCAGTTGGAGAATGGCTGAATAAATTATATGTAAATGTAATGGAATATTATTGTTCTATAAGAAATGTTGATTTCAGAAAAGCCTGGAAAGACTTACATGAACTGATTCTAAGTGAAGTGAGTAGAACATTGTACATAGCAAAAGCAAGATTATGTGAAGATCAACTGTGATAGACTTGGTTCCTTTCAACAATGAGGTGATTCAAGACAATTCCAATAGACTTGTGATGGAGAGATATCTGCACCCAAAGAAAGGGCTGTGGGGAGTGAGTGTGGATCACTACATAGTATTTTCACTTTTTTTCTACTTGTTGTTTACTCATTTTTTTTCTTTCTCATTTTTTCTTTTTTCCTTTTTGATGATTTTTTTGGTGCAGCATGAAGAATATGGAAATATGCTTAGAAAAATTGCACATGTTTAACCTATATCAGATTGCTTGCTGTCTAGGGGCAAGAGGATAGGGAAAAACTTCTTCTACAAATATCTTCCTTTGCCACAGAGCTTTCAAGAGAGTGAGTGAGGGTGGATAATTCATCAAAATTAACTACCGTGTCTAATAGTCTACCTATGCAAAATTCTGCACCTATAATACAAAAGAAGAGAGGTGAATTTTCTCAACTCTTTTTTGAGGCTAAAATTGGTAATAACATTACAAAACTGAATTTTCATAATAGTATTCTTTCTATTCATATTATGGTAACCATTGGTTAAAATGATTCTTTCTAGTTACTTCACTCTGTATCACTTCATGTAAGTCTTCCCATTTTTTCTGTAAAAGGTAGTATAATATCTCCTCTTACTCGGGTCACAATACTTCTCAGTGAAAGAATGTTTGCCATAAAGTTACAGTTTAATGATTCTTTCTGAGATTAAGCTGATTGTGGGATAAGAGCAACTTATTTTTAGAATTCAAATGTACCTCAGAAGTTATTTAGCTCTGTCCCCTCATTTTATAGATAAGAACATTAAAGGTCACTGACAATATGTAACTTCCCTAATGTCATATATGTAGAGTCAGTAGAGATATTTGAGCCCTGGCCTTCTGGCGATAGATTCAGCCCTCTACTACACAGTTTTAGGATGGAGATATATTAATGATTATGGTGTCTGTTTCTTACTTGGCTATTTTTCTTTTGTCTTTATATTCTTTTCTGAATGTTGAATAATGCTGGGCACAAAGCACATACTTTAAAATGCCTTTTGATTAAGTGAATAGACCTGAGAGAGTTTGTAGTTGCTGTCATAACCTTGGAGAACCAAGGTCACCTAATGTCACAAAGAGGCAATAGACTAACATGATTAAATTCAGGTTTGAATTTTGTAAATCATTGCCACCCTCAGAATTGGAGCTTGGAACTCCCTAAAAAACTCCCTAGAGTCTATATAATTTCTCAAGTTCCATGTACTATTTCAAAACTATGGTCTCTTTAGTTGCAGATTTTTATCCTAGACTTTTTCAATATAACCAGAGTTAGTTTCTGTTATTTTTTAGTCAGTGGCATCTTCACTGCTGTACCTCAGGCTACTGGCAAGAAGGAGCATCACTTAAAAAGTAATTTAGCAAATAAGTATACTTCCTCTAGGGTACAAATAAAAGGAAAAGTTGTGGGAAATAGCTAATGTAAGCAAAAGGTGCCTTGGGGGAACCCTAAGAGTCACTTCTTTCAAACCAGCAATAACTTCTGGTGCTATTGGTCCTGAGGCAGCAGCAGTCAACATTGTTTAAAAAAGCTCCCTGATGGTGTGCTCATTAATTAACTGCACTGTTTGTTGATTCAAGATTGATTCAGTTGGTTCTCTGGAGAGTGTTTTTGGAAACTCGGTAATGCCTTGATGCAGAATTTCATCTTCAGGCCCTAAATTCCCAGGATGGTGCTTTACTGGGACATATAGAAGATGAAGTGAAAAAGAGAATTTGTTAGATAAAAATGATAATCAAAATATTTTAAATTCAGATGTAATTTTTGAAGATTTTCCCCACAGAGCTAAAAAATTACCTGCAGCAAAGTTTGACTGACAGGCAGGCTTTAACAAACAGAGAAGAAGACAAATGGCATGCAAAACAGATAGGGAAGTATTTGCTGCTAATTACTTGAGAAAGCATTTTAATTAAGTTGTTTGCCAATTAATGCCTCATTTTTATCATTCCATAAATATTTAAACATGTTTCATAAACTTTCCTTCTCATGGAAACACTTGCAAATGTTGTTATGGAGTTTCTTGGGGATCTCTTAATGTAAAAATTATATGGTTTAGTAAAGTTTTATTTGCCATTCTCATGAATAAGTAAGTAAATAAATCTGTCTTGTTGTTTAGATAGCTAAAAACCTAATCTTCAATCTAGCTGCAGTAATGTTTCCTTCTATTCCTCTCGTGGTAGCATATACTGCTTATTACCTGTACAAATAATTATCAGATTTATTTTTGTAGCCCTAACTTCTCACCTGACCTCCAGTCTGTAATCTCCAATTGCCTAGTGGACATCTGAAACTGAGTGTCTTATACACATCTTAAATCCAACATGTTACAGAATGAATTAGTTTTTCTTTCCCCCAAACCAGCCATCTAACTTTCTCTAAAGAGGAGTCATCTTGAACTTTTCACTCTCATTCTCTGTTGCCAACTCTTGCTGATTCTAACTTCATATACAAGATGATCCCATAATCCTTGTTGTTCTTTGTCCAAGACACTCCATCTTCTGACAGCTACAGATTTTACTGACTTTCCCTCAAGTTCAGAATTGTCCACTTCTGTCTCCACTTTCTAACTTCTTCCAAGCCTCAACTCAAATCACACATTTTTACAAAAAGCCTTTTCCAGCCATCCTTCCCTCTCAGTGCTTTCACTCTGAGATTTTTCTCTAATTGATCTTTATACATACTTTGTTTGCACATACCTGTTTACATGTTGCTAAATTTTTAGATTATGAACACTTTGAGGAAAGGGATTATTTTTTGCCTTTCTTGTATCCCTAGCATTTTTATCATTGTATCTGATACTTACTGTTTGTTGGCTTTTCAGGAAAACTGAAGATAGATGGCATAAATTCAAGGTTAGAGGGCTTATCTTATTGTCAGGAAAACATGATTTCAAATTCTGCCTATGAAAAATATCATATTTCATAATCATAATTGTAATCAATGGTTATGACAAAATAATGTAACATCTCAGTTCCTCTTGGTCATCTGTTTGATGGGAGTTTTCACAAAAGGAGTTCCTCAGACCAAGTAAAAAAAATTAGTAGGTAAAGTTAGGTCTACCATTTGTACCTGCTATCTGATACTGATGTATCCTGTTCTTTTTCTCTTCAGACTTTAACACAGAATACTTCATTGCTCTATTATATTTTAAAATGGTGACACAATTTTTACTAATGTGCATCTTCCACTGTACCAGATATGAGAAGGCATGAGAATAATGAGATAATTGATCAAATAGTACCAATACTTTTAAGTACACTGTTTTTAATCAAGGTTAGAAAAATAACAGCAGATAGATTTTTAAAGATTTTCAACAAATCCAAATTGCCTATTTCTCATGAAATTAAAACTTTAACTATACAATAACCCTTCAAATTAAAAAAAAGAAAAATGAAAGACACCAAAAGAGAAGGAACAACAGGAATTTGTTCTTACAAAGTTTTGACCAAGTTTGAGATATGTAGTCAGTAGATATTGAGCTAAAAATATTTGCTCCCAAACTAAGTACCTCCATTCTATATTTCATAGAGTATTTTATAATTATATCACAAAAGGTGTCTTGGTACTTCACTGTTCAAAATGCTTCAGATAGACCATGGAAAGTTTGTGTTCAGATTTTTAGTAAAATAAACTATTTTATCTTGACAGTAAATTGTATTTCTTTTCATTTTATTGAATATATGGGCTCCAAGCAAAGGAAGTAGCATGACTGATTGCACAAAAATTAAGGATCATTCCATTTTCTTACTAATCAGTTGGTTCATATGCAAGACAGTAACAAATAAGCCCCTTCCTTTTCCTCACCCCCACATTTTATGAATCGCTATTTCTTGAATGGAAGTTGATTGTACTATTTTGTTAATATTCTATTCTTTAAATAATTATTTGGTAGGATACTTTCATAAAGATAAATAAATAAGGAATTGTCCTCAAAATAGTAAAGCAATGATATCATTAGCAATAACAACAAAATAGGAGAAATAAAAGAAATCCTCACAAGGAACACTTCCAAGAAAAACAATTAGAAAAACTAAAAGGACTTAATAAATCAAAACAAGGTCCCAAAATAAGGAATATAATCAACTGAATAGAAATCTCCCCCCAAAAAAATATTGAAATAGCAACAATTAGAATGCCAGAAATGAGAGCTTTACCAATACCACACTATTCTGAGTGGTTAAGAAGTTGAAAAGAATTAAAATAAGCTATAAAGAGAGAAAACCAGAACTCTTAAATGATTCAAAAAATTAAACAAAGGAACTAATGATTTAGAATAGGACAAAATCAGTGAACATATTAAAAATGATCATAGGAGATATGTAATATTGTGTACATATATATGTGTGTGTGTATGCATGTATTTGTATGTATGTACATATGCATGTATGTATGCATGAGAGCTCTAAATAAATACCCATATTTTCAAATGGATTTATGATTAATTTTATGTACCTTGAATTATTCAGATAAATATCATTCACGTTTGCTAGTGTCTTAACTTAGCCCTCCCACAAGTTTACAAAAGAGATTCAACCAATGTGCTGGGGAGTCTTCCTTTCTTTTTATGAACATCACAAGACTAATACTTTAACACATGGAATATCTATCAACATGACTATTCCATTTGCTTTTTTTAAATAATATATCTATTTGAAGACAATCTTTGTTCTGACTCTGTATTCCTTGTTATGTGTTCTACTAATGTTCAAATTCTCTTCAATTACCCTGTGATTGATACTAATCTTTTAATTCGTAAGGGATCACAATAATTATCTGTTTGCATTCATATACACTATCAAATTTGGTAGAACAATCTGAGAATTATTGGCCCCAAAAAATGATTAAATGGGAAGCCTAAATACTATATTTCAGAAATGCATAAAAAAGCAATTGTACAGGAACAGTGAAATTAGAAGCTGATGATCAAATTGATGGAAATAATAGGACATATAAAAGAAGAGCTCCAAATTAATATCACCTAGAATGTAGTTGCCAGTTTCCAATACTTCCACTTTGGAGAAAAATCTTTAAAACAAGTTGGAAGAAGCAGTTAATACATGAAAGTTATCTAGGTCAAATTGCAAAACACAACTCAACAAAGCTAATAAATGAAAAAAGTAACAGAAACAAAGCACAACATATATAAAAACAAAGTTATATAAAAAAACAAAGATAATTGACTTGCATCCCAAGATAACATATACTACAAAGTTGAATAATTCTATATATATAAAAATATGAGGAGCTCCAGCCAGATTACAGATTTTTAGTTCTCTTTGAAATAACTTATTCATAACATAACTTATTAAAATATTTTTACTCAAAATTAATTTATGGTAGGTCATATAATTATTGCTTCTACTTTAAAGATAAAGAAACTAAGGTTCTAAGAGGTTAGATAAAAAAAATCCATGATTACACAATTAATAAACATTTGAAATAGCATTAAAACTAAGTCTTGAGGTTCAAATTCCAAAAGATTAGTCATTATATAATTCTGCTCTCAGGGATCCAATGTAAGCAAAGTGTTTGAAAGGTAAATAATAGTGCTCCAAAAAATCATTTCAAAAGGAAACAATTTAATGTAGGATGAAACTTTAATTGATGAATAGTATTTCTTAGGAGTATCACATTATCCAAACTCATTTAGGAGAAAAAACATTTTTAGATTATTCACAGAAGGTGTGATTAGGCAAGTGGAATCCTATAAAAAGGGAAGAGAAAGAAAAAGAAGAAAGTAATTAGAATTTCTTAAAGTTAAAAAATAAGAATTAATGGTCATCCCAATTTTTAAATAGGTGGAAATCAAAGATGAGATACTGAAACTCTTGAATTTCCTCTTTGTCTGGGCTTGACAAAGAAGATATAAAGATATCAACAAAAGTAGGATAAAGGAATCTGGATCTGAAGTGGCTAAGGGTAGAAACTTCAGAAGACATTTCTCTGGGTAAATATTTGGATCATATTGCTCTAGGTTATAGATATAAAACATGAATTTAAAAAAAACACATAAGATTAAAGAATGTAAGCTAGATAGGAAGGGATGAGTATATCTTTGTATAAGTAAGGTGATGAGGAACATATACTTTTAAATAAAATGAGGTGCAAGTGACTACTTTTGAATTGTTAGCATTCTGAAGTAATGTAAGAGGATTTGATAGCAAGAAAAACAAATAATTATAATTCCAAGGTTTAAAGGGAAAAATAGGAAAAAAATTATTATGCTTCAGCTGAATGCATAAAAGAAAATATGATAGCCATGATTTCATAATTTCATAAAAATCAAATGAGAAAGCTTTGTTATGCTTCATGACATCATAGAATATGAATTAATATCAATATGAAATGTATATATGTATGTTTGTATACACTGAATATCATAACATCCAATTTATAAAGGAAAAACTTAACTAAAAAAATAAAACTTTTCCTTAGTTTTACAATAATTATAGGTGACATTAATATCCCTTTTTCAAACTTTGAAAAATTAAGAAAGAAAGTATCTGAACAAAATTCTGAAATATGATAGACATATGAATGAACAAATGAATGAAAAATGCTTGCTTTATGGAAAGCATTGTGTTTAGCACTAGGAATATAAATAGAAAACAAGACCTCCTTTTCTCAAGGAACTGAAAGTTTAATAGGGGTGACAATAAATTTAGAAGATATCAAATATAATTTAGAAGGAAAGATCCACTGGTCTTTAAGATTCTGTGGAAAGCAAATGGCAATAAAAATTATTTAATGAAAACCTTAAATATTATTATTTTTAATAACTTCTTATTATTTTAGAACCTTATTAAATCAATGTTATGTTAGACCCAAAAAAATAATAATTCCCTCATAAATATATTCAAAAAGGCAGAAATATTAAATGCATTTAGAGACTATAGCACAATGAAAATTATAACCAATAAGGGAAATGAAAAAAAAAAAAAAGATGTAGAACTTAGTGAAGACCAAATAACAATAGTATAAATAATGAGACATATTGTACAGCAAAATAATGGTTTGGACATGTATACTTATTTTGTATTTAATTTATACTTTAATATATTTGACATATATTGGTCATCCTGCCATCTAGGGGAGGGGGTGGGGGGAAGGAGGAGAAAAATTGGAACAAAAGGTTTGGCAATTGTCAATGCTGTAAAATTACCCATGTATATAACTTGTAAATAAAAAGCTATTAAAAATTTAAATAAATAAATAATAAGACAGTGTTAAATAATGTATGAAGAACTAGTTCATAATCAAGAACATTGGATTTTCAGTCATATCTTTGATAACACAGTAGCTCTCTGATTATGGACAAGTCACTTAACTTCTTAACCTCCTCCAACACTGTCTAACTCTATATGGTACAAATAAATTACCACCTGAATAATATTGATCATAAGTGTAGGGGCCTCTATACTGATAAAATCATAGATCTGTGCCAAAAATAATCATGATGACGATGATGATGATGTTTAAATCAAAGATTAAATTATAAGAGCAACAAATAATTATATTGAATAGAATGACAACAGTGAGACAGCATAGCAAAATAAATGAGATGCAAGTAAGGTAGGGAGAAATATATGTATGTATACACGTAACTATATATAAATATTATATTTGTTTAGATTATATCTATAGAATAGAATATATCTATATTCCTGAACTTTTATATTGACAAGAAGGGGGAGATTAGTCCACTCATCATATACTCAAAACAATGGACAACTGAGTCAAGAATCTCCAAGCAACATTCGTTGTGGCAAGTCCGACCGTGACTTGACGAGGTGTTTGTGTGAGTCGCTTTGTGCCCCCAGTGGCTTCTGTGACTTAAGCCATACGCTCTCAGCGGGCTGGGCCTGGGAGCGGGGTTTTAAACGCTGTTATGTTGTCCTCTGTTACCGTCCCCGAGCCTGGAGAGAGCAGCAGATCAGTCGGGGCCTCTCTGAGCCTCTCCATGTTTTCATCAGCCTAAGGCTGAGATCGGGGCTTTGTGCAAAGTGTTCCTGATTCGGTCAGTCAGGCCCCTGCAAAGATCTTTTCCCTAAAAGTGAAAGAACTTTGTGTGATTGAGGTCTAAGCTTCCCCCCGAAATCCTCTCCTCTGAGACCCCTGGGGAGCTCGGGACAAGCCCCGCGCCCACGGGCTGACCGTGAATCGATTCACTTTGTACAATGACAAAGCATCATGAACGTGGCTAGGCCACAAATGGGTCCGTAGGACTGGAGAAGTAACTGTACAATGAATTAGTCTTCAAAGATAGATTTTTATTAATCTAGAATTTTTTATTCACATAATAAAACCTGGAAATTCTTAGTATTTCCACAGTCAAGACAAGGTTTCTGACAAGTTGCTTTATCCATCCGGCGCGGTCCCCCTTACGGACACCCACAGGAATGGCTCAGCTTAGGGGAAGACCAGACGGTTCCAAGGCTGACGTGGTACTGCCCAAAGTGACCTCATAGGGACCCCGAGTCTGTCTTCCCCCGGCTGAGAAGGCGCCAAGAAAAAAGCTGTAGCCCAACCCAGTGATGCTGGAACCACACATTTCCTTTCCTCTATCACGACGTGACTGATTTTACCCATTTCTGGCCCTTTGTGGCAAAAAAGACAAATCATGGTTCTATGAGAACCTCCCACCCTTGCCCGTGGCCATCCCAAGTCTGTCCTTAGAACAGATGCACTTGGTGAGCCCCAAGAGAATCCCCCAATTCTTGAAGCTGTCCGGACCTTTCCAAGATCTTGCTATTCCCTCCGCAATTGGACTCGGGCTGCTTTGAATTTGGCTCATTGACCATCCTGAATGAGAGTTTGCCGTTAGATCTCTCCCATCCAGATGGGGCAGACACAAAAGGGGGTGCCCGTCTGCTTCCCAACTGGGATGGGTTTTTCCATCACCCCCCTGAAACTGAACTCCAATTTATGTTTTTGTTCCTTAAAACGAATAATGCTCACTTGACAAAATTCAAGAAGCGTTTCTTAAGCTTTGTGTGTTGGGACTGATACAACCCAAGCGGAAGGACGAGAAGCCAGATCCTAGATTTGGCCAGACTGGCGGATGTTTTTCTAGCGACTCTTAAAAGGCTAAAAATTGATGTCGATTGCTTCAGAGAGGTCAAAGATGAGCCCAACACTTAGTCCTTTTATTGCACATTTCCAAAAATTAATGGGTTTCGCACAGCTTTGAAAGAGTTGGGGGTCACGGTTACTGCTACTCTTATCACCCCAACTGCTGTTTCCGGGAGATGTGGTTCTGGCCACCAGCATCCCATGCTCAAGACATTCAGTCACCGTCACGCTGCCCGCAAGAGTGGACTTTCTGAGCCACGTGGGAGCACGATGGTCACTTTAGCTCTTCGTCCAGTCTTTTCTAACACGTGTTTCTGTATCCTTGGAAAAAACTGACATATCCTGAAACCCTGAGCATTCGTGGATCACGTCTGAGCCACGGGCACATCATGGACCAGGACTATGGAGGGGAGAATGGGCGAGATTCAACTCCTGTAGAGTTGCTATAGTGAAATCCTTTCCTGTCGAGGTTCACTTTTAACTAGAGTCACCAAAAATCTCACTTGCGCACATTCAGAAGTCTCGTACTAATTGTGTGGCCCCTTAAAGCTATGGATACAATGCTTGTGTTTTGTTTTGTTTTAGACGTATTCAGTGTTTGATTTACAAGCATTTGTCTCTACATAAATATATATGCAGAATGAAAATGATATAAAGGGAAAAAAAAGAATCTCCAAGCAAATACAAAAATAATGTTTTTGAAGATAATTATGCCACTCAAATTAACTATTTCATCCTGAAAATTGATACCGAATCTCTTGATTTAAAAAAAACAAAAACAAGCTTCTATCCCCAACCAGTCCTCTCAAATTTCCTCTATAATTAGCAAACTGTTTTGGTTTTTATCTCTGTCTCTCATATTACTTCTGCTTTTTTATATGCACTAAGATCTGACACTTCTCAGGTATATATTTTTTTCATTAGCCAGCTTGTCTAGTACTGGGTTTTCTTTCATATACTTCAAATCCCTGATAGGGGATTTGTAATATTTTTGGTCCCCATTCTATGGCTATAGCAGAGGAGGCAATGGCAGCAGCAGTGTTTCCATAGGTCTGAGTCCACAGTGGGTAAGGTGTTTAAATAGCTGGTTAAAATGAGATTATTGGCATCTTGTCGCTAGGACTGAGGTAGAACTCTGCTGCTTTGCCCATATTCAGCTCTGGGATCCCCAGAATCTGGGATCATAGTTTTAGGATGAGGAGGAGCACTAGTACTTTAAAACTTACAGCCAAAGAGGATCAGGAACTCACCTCATACTTCCAGAATAGAAAAGAGTGCTTGTAGTCACTCACAGACCAGAGGACAGGCCAGGGGAGTATTTAAAAAACACTTCTTGGATCATAAGCTTGAATGAACTGAAAGTTTACAGATCTCTAGAAGGAACTCTGACAAACAGCTTCACAAAACTCCTGAAGCTTGAGACATTACATCTTACACCCTGGAAATGGAGTCTTATTTGAACAAAGTGTTAAAAATCAAGTAATAAGCTTGGGAAGTGAGCAAACATTTGAAAAAAGCTTCTGATCATGCAAAGTTACGATGGTGACAAGGAAGATCAAAACACACACTCAGAAGTCAACCAAGTAAAATCTCTTACATTCAAAGACTCCAAGAAAAATTTGAATTGATCTCAGGCCGTGGAAGAATTCAAAAGGGATTTTTATAATCAAGTAAGAAAGATGCAGGAAAAATTGGTAAGATAAATGAGAACGATGTAAAAGGAAGTACAAAAAGTCAGTGAGGATAAGAATGCCTTAAAAAACAAAATTAATCAAAAGGAAATGGAGGTACAAAAGTTCACTGAGGAAAATAATTCCTTAAAATGAGAATTGAACAAATGGAAGTTAATAACTTTATGAGAACTCAATAAACAATAAAACAAATAATAGAAATCAATGTGAAATACCTCTTTTGAAAAAGCTGGAAAGTAGGTCCAGGGGAGATAATTTAAAAATTCTTGGACTGGACTATGTGAATACCATAATCAAAAAAGAACCTAAACATCATCTTTTAAGAAATTATTAAGGAAAAATTATCCTGATATTCTAGAACCAGAGGGTAAAATTGAAATTAAAATAGAAAGAATCTACCAATCACCTCTTGAAAGATCCTAAGATGAAAACTCTGAGGGGTATTGTAGTCAAACTGCAGAATTCCCAAATCAATAAAAATATATTGCAAACATCCAGAAATAAACAATCTTTCTTGAAGCCACATTTAGGATAACAAAATTTAGCAGCTTCTACATTCAGAATCAAAGGACTTAGAATATGATACATCAGAGAGCAAAGGAGTGAGGATTACAACCATAAATCACCAACAAAACTGAATATAATCCTTCAGAGAGAAAGATGGACATTTGATGAAATAGAGAACTTTCAAGAATTCATGATGAAAAGACCAGAACTCAATAGAAAAGTGGGCTTTCAAATACAGGTCTCAGAAGAAGTATGAGGAAGTGATAAAGAAAGGGAAATCATGAAAGACTTAATAATGTTAATCTGCTTACATTCCTATATGAGAGGATGATAGTTATAATTCATAAGAACTTTTTCATTATTAGAGCAATTAGAAGGATTGGGTATATATATAAAGACAGGGCACAGGTATGTTGAATATGAAGATATAATATCCAAAAAAATAAAATTAAGATAAGAGAGAGAAATGTACTTAGAGAAAGCGAAAGAAAAAGATGAAATGGTGTAAATTATCTACCATAAAAGAGGCAGGAAAATATTTTATTCTGAAGGGGAAGAGAGAAAGTGAGTGAACCTTACTATCATCAAAATTAACTCAAAGAGAAAATAGAAAACATTCAATTGTGCATTTAAATTTATCATATGTTGCAGGAAAGTAGGAGGTGACATGAATAAAGGAAGAGGGAGGGTGATAAAAGAGAGGACATATTGGGGGATGGGGTGATCAGAAGGAAAACACTTTTGAGGAGGAGCAGGGCAAAATGAGAGCTAGAATAGAATAAATGGGGGATACAGTTAGCAATAGTAATTGTGAAAAGAATTGTGAAGCAAGTTTCTCTGATGAAGACTTCATTTCCCAAATGTATAGGAAATTGAGTCAAATTTATCCATTTCCCAACTGATAAATGACCAAAATTTTTGAGTAGTTTTCAGATGGAGGAATCAATCTATTTATAGTCATATGTTTAAAAAATACTCTAACTCACTATTTATTGAAGAAATACAAATTGAAATAATTCTGAGATACTAGCTTATACCAGGTAAATTAGGAAAATGAGGAATATTTGAGGGAATGTGGGGAAAATGAGACATGACTGCATTGTTGATGGAGCTGTGATCTGATTCAGTCATCCTTTAGAGCAATTTAGACCATGCCCAAAGTGCTATAGAATCTACTCTTTGACACAACAACACCACTACTGGGCTTGTATTATAAAAGAGATTTTTTTAAAAAGGAAAATTACCTATGTGTACAAAATATTTATAGCAGCAGTTTGCTCAGGGAGAAGAATTGGAAATTAAGAGGATGCCCATCAATTGGGTAATGGCTGAATAAATGATTGTATGTGATTATGATGCCTTGCTTTTATTCTTTAAGAAATAATTAGCAGGATATTTTCAGAAAAACCTGGAAAAGTTTCCACAGGCTCATGCAAAGTGAAATGTATTGTGTACAAAGTAATAGCAATATCATGGGATGTTCAGCTGTGAAAAACTTTTCTATTCTCAGCAATACAATGATCCAAGACAATTTCTAAAACACATATGATGAAAAATACTATTAATGCCTAGAAAAAGAACTGATTGTGTCTGAATTAAGACTGAAACATCTTGGGTCTTTTAACTTTATTTTTCTTAAGGGTTTGTTTTTTTTTTTCCGGGGGGGGGGGGGGGGGGGGGGGGGGGGGGGGGGAAGAGGGAGAGTTAATATGTTTTCTTTTGCAACATGGATGTTATGGAAATATTTTGCATAACTTCATTTAAAGTTTTAAAAGCAATATTAAAATTGTTTCACATGTAACAGTGGAAAATAAACACTAAATTTAATATAATATATATTTAATCAGATTAGTTTTAGAGAAAATAAGTATTAGAGAAATAACAATTCCTAACTGTATTTCTATTCCACAATTTGATGAAATACTAGTTCTTATAAAAGTCTACAGGATGTTTTTTTTAAATAAATTCTTCACATTTTGTCTTGACGTTAAAAGATGTATTTAAGGAAAATGGCTTTGTTTGTTTTTATTACTCAATATGTATTGATAGGATAGCAGTCACATGCAATTGCATGAAATTCTAACATGATAGCTAATGCATTTTTTGGAGGGAAGGGGAGAGGCTGCTAAAAAAAAAAGCTTTGTCTGTGCCATAATTTTGCCTGACATTCATATTATTCCATTTTCAAAAAAAAAAAAAAAACAAAGAACAAAACACCTTGACTTCAAACTTGTAGCAGTAAAAGATATTTATTTCCTTCTTTAGTCTGTCGATAAATATTTGTTAAGTAATTACTATGTGCTAAGCACTTTTACAAATATGATTTCACTTGATCCTAACAACAACTCTGGGAGGTAGCTGCAAATATTATCCCCAGAAAACTAAGGCAAAAGTTAAATTACTTTCCTCAGGTCACACAGCTATTAAGTGACTGAAGCAGATTTGAAAATGTGAAAGATAGTAACTGAAGTTTATTAAGTAAGGTCAGACCATATTTTAGGAAGATAGATTTGACATTGAGGATGATAAATAGAATGAGGAAATTTGTGGCAGAGAGAATAATCAGAAAGCTATTACAATAATATAGGTATAAGATGATGAGGCCTGAATCAGGATGGTGTCAAAGGAGAGCAGGGGACATATATGAGAGATCTTTATTAAGGTGCTAAGATTTTGCAACACTTGGATGGTGATTGGATGAGAGAAAGAATGAAGAATTGAGGATGACACCTTCATTGAGAGCTTGAGGGACTAGGAGAATGGTGGTACCCTCAAAAGTTACAAGGAAGCTTGAAAAAGGAGTGTGGATAAAATAATGAGTTCAGTTTTTAGATATGCTGAGTTTAAGATGTCCACAAGATATTCAATTTGAACCGTTGAATAGGCAGCTGAAGATAGGAGACTGATGATCAGCAGAGAGGTTAGGGCTGGATAACTAGATTTCATAATTTCATGATCATCATAGATGTGATGATAGAATTCATGGGAGTTGATTGTTAAGGGAAGTAATATAGAGGAAGAATAGAAGAGGGTCTAAAACAGAGTCCTGTGGGAAATCCGTGGTTAGGGACAGCCAGATATCCAGCAAATGAGACTGAGAGCAGGCAGTCAGGTAAGAGACCCAAAAGGAGATAGTTCCACAAAAATCTAGAAAAAAAGAGTATCAAGGAAAATGAAAAGTATAAACAAGACAACCATAAGCTTTTGTTTTGCTTAAATATACTTTTTAAAAAATATTTAAATGGAGGGTTCTATTTGTATGCATTTTATGATGAGGAACATCACTAACAAGTTATGGCAACATAAACAATTTCAATTGTATATAGGTAGAGAAACAGGTAGGTGATATAATAAATAGTGCTGGTCCTAGAATCAGGAAGAACTAAATTCAAATCCAGTTTCAGACGCCAGCTATATGATTCTGGATAAATCACTTAACCTCTTTGTGCCTGTTTCCTCATTTATAAAAAATGAGAATAAAAAAAGGATCTATCTCCTAGTGATTATTGTGATGATAAAATGGCATACTATTTGTTAGATAATTAGCACATCTTAAATTGTTACATAAATGCTAGCTACTATTACCAATCATATAAAATGTAAAAAGTGTCAAGATATTACATAGTTAGGTCAGGTCAAAAAAGACAAAAAAAACTTGTTTTAATAGAGTGATTGCAAAGATAAGCAATAGTAATATGAAACAAATGAAATTTGGGTCTGACTAACCCATTCCCAAATTCCTCTGTCCCTATATTCTCTAGCCCAAAGAGAAATAGTCAATAAATATTTATTAAGAACCTACTATGTTCTGGCACAGACTGTGCTAAACTCTGTAAATCCAAATCTCTGATATCAAGGAGATTACAAACTGAAGAGGGAAGACAATATATAAAAGGAAGCTAAAAATAAGAAGGGAGAGAAAATACAAGATATAGAGAAATGATAAAATTCAAAGAACAATATCTCAGTGAGAAGTTAAAGTGAAAACTGACCTGGGTGTTCTCCTTAAACAAAGGTTTTGGTAGGCATTTTCTACTCCACCTTAAAATTAGAGTGAGCTCAGTTTAGAGTCCTGAAGAGGTGTGAGCTCCAGGCTACTGAGATCTTGTACAATAAAGAAGTTCCTGGGATGTGATGGAAAGATCCAAAGGAATACATTCAGCTAGGAAATGAAAATGAAAAGGAAATGTAGCATCTATCATCCTAATCTCTGCCCCGGCTCATTAAAAAAATTCTGACACCCTATTCTTGTCTTGTGAAACTGTGACTTTTTTTCTCTATCACTAGTTTGAAATTTCTTATCTGCTACTTCCACTCTGAACATTTTGTGTGTTCCTCTCTCTTTTCTACAAATCATCTGACTCCTAGGGGAAGCTACATAGCAAAAGTGATGTTGACAGAGAATAAAGTGCAGACTAAGGAAGAAAAGTATACAGAAATCTAGAGATAGATGTAATATCATGACATAATTGTCATGCAAATGAACCATTATTGTTTTGTTAGCACTCTTTTCATCTTTTCTTTATGGGTTCTACATAGAAATGGTCAAGGTAGAAGTTGCTCTGCTCCTTTATTTCTTTTATATTTAGTATTCCTCAGATCATTTCACAAGTGGAAAAAAAAAAAAGCTCCTTTTATAGTTTTTGTTAGGATCTAAGATCATACACTTAAAGTTCACTAAAAGCAACTTCAGTACAATAGTAATAGCAGACAGGGACAATACCTCTTTCTGATTTTTATTTCTTCAGCTAAGTTTCTTTATTTTGAAAACTTTTTTTTTCTATAGAACTTGAAAATTATGAGTATTTGAGATAGTGACTGACATCTATTTAAAAAAGACTCAACTTTTTATGAATCACTATTATCTCTGGGTGCATGTGAGCAACAATTAAATCTGTGATAAAGTTTCAGTACTAATATAATTTACTGATTTTATTCTACAAAATATTTTATGGGTTATATTTGTCATTTGATGATTTGTTGTCTTAGTTCATGAAAGAGAGTGAGCTTATAAAATTTTAGATACCCAACAGTTATTTCCTAGGCATTTGATAGGTATTAATATTTTGTAGCCTACAATGATATATTGTTTCTACCATTTCCTTGTATAGTAATAATATCATTAACAATAATATAATAATGTCATATTCTTCTCATGTTTTTGATGAAGTTCAGATAGAAGCAGGACAAGGGCAAGTGGATCTTCAGCTATTTTTCTTTCATATTTAGTGATCTATAGATTAGTGTGCAGTTAGATAAAAATAATAGTACTAGGTGTATAAATTCACCTTCTGTAAATATCTCTGAAAATGCCTTAAGATTAATTCCAGCAGAAGACAGACCAATAGGGATTATATATACCTTGTACTGTTTCCACGTGTTTTAATCATTTTATTAGATCCCTATATTTTGAATGTTTTTGATTTCACGCAATTTGGAGATTATTAGTATTTGTTATGGGGGTTTGTTAAAAATATTTTCTTGGATTTTTATGAATCAATGATATATTTAAGTAACTGCAAATATTAGTTCTATCTATAATTTCTAGTAGCAATAGTACTTACTTTTATTGTTGTGATTGGGTTTTCAGGGATATATGAAGGTTGCATTAGAGGTTTACTATTTGTTACTTTATAAATGATAGTGAGAAGTACTAAAATTCTAGGTGCTTGACTGTTAATTTCTAGGGAAACAATTTGTATTACTGTGTTGCACAGTTTCCATCTCTTAATTTTATAATTTGCATTGATCAAAAAGTTGGGGGTCCTTAAAGAGAATATCTCATAATTTCTGGTAGAAATGATTTGGTTCTGGATTGGCAACAGATGTTTTTATTTCTAGAAACAAGTCTAAATGACTCAACCATATATTTTACATTCTTTAACATATGTTTCTGTAGATGTCACCTATTAAGTGCATTTAAATTCAATGCTTGTATTATAACCATCTCATAAGCTCAGTTCAGTTAGATCACCTTTGGTGACATTTGGCAAAGTCAGGAACATGTAATGGATTCCAGTTTTACTATTGATTTATTAAGTGAATTAGCTCTATTTGTTCCAAAAATATCTCCTTAAGTGTTTAACCTGAATAGTGTGTATTCAGAAAGGATTGATCAATATTCTTTTTCTTTTTGATGAAAAAATACTAATTTGCTATGGCTTTCTTGAAATAATTATGTGTGTTTCCTTAATATTGTATATATTGTTGTTTGGATATAGTCTGTCCAGCTCTAATTTTACTGTTCCAAAAATATACATTAACTGGTAGGCATAGTTGTTATTTGCTATAATGTGTTTTTCCTTCTTCTTCTTCTTCTTCTTCTCTTCCTTCTCCTCCTTCTCTTTTCTCCTCCTTCTCCTTATTTTTCTTCATTGTTTTTGTTATTACTATGTTATCCAGAATCATTGTTATTTTCATTAAAATGATACAGAAAAATGTATTCCATAACCAATAGAAAAAGAAGTTCCTCATCAATATCTTTTAGATTTGCAGTCCTCCTTCTTTTGAGCTTTCAGCACATGCTCATTTGCATGGCTGCCCTAAAACATAGCTCTGCCAGCAGCTAGACATCTGCAGGTGATTTCCTTCAGTTATTTGTTGGCACAAAGACACTAAAAGACTCAATTAAGGCAGTTTCATTGGAAGCAAAAGTCAAGCGGCAGGATCTTCTGTGCTTTGATATATACACACTGTGGTTTGAACTCACCTCACATAAATTTTCCATGCTGAGCTAGCACTAACTGCCAAAAACCAGAAAGCCAATCAAAAAGGAAGATGCTTTGGCTTTTCCATTCTTTGAAATAAATGCTTAGCTGAGCTGCTGTGGTTATTAACATTTATGTGGCATTGAATACCAGGAATATGTTTTGTAGTCTCAATTCAGGTCCTTCAGTGTTCTTCTAAGGCAGGGGCTCTTTACCTAGGGTCTGTGAACTTGTTTTAAAATAAGTAATTTGGCAACTGAATTTGATTATAGATAGTTTTCTTAGTAACTTAAAAACAGTTTGAGGAGAGATTCGCAGACATCATTGGCCTGCCAAAAAGGAGGGGGAAAGGAACAACCATTTGTGAAGCACATACTATGTGTTCTGTACTTAGTGTTTTATAAATATTGTCTCATTTGATTTCCATTAAAATCCCTGGTATATAAATGGTCTTATTATTCCTATTTTACAGTTCTGAAAACTGAGGTTAAGTAATTCATCCAGGATTACACAATTAGTAAATGTCTCTTTTTTAAAAAACTCAATGACCATTACCACCACCATTATCATCATCATCACCATCACCTCCATCATCAGTAATAGTAGTAATAGTAATTGCAACAGCAGCAGGGGTAGAATGTGACATCTATATACAACTTTAATATTAGCAAAGCACTTTTTATTATGTTTGATGGGTACATACTGGTCTGGAGAGAACTTTGCAGAAAATAAGCTGAGAGTCAGTAGTTTGGGGATGAGAGAACCTGACTTCAGATATTTCCTATTATGATTTCAGAGAAGCCTGGAGAGACTTACATGAACTAATGCTAAATGAAGTGAGTAGAACCAGGAGAACATTGTACATAGCAACAGCAAGATTATACAATGATCAATTCTGATGGATATGGTGCAACAGTGATGCAATTCAGGCCCGTTCCAATGATTTTGTGCTGAAAAGAGCCATTTGTATCCAGAGAGAGGACTGGGGAGATCAAGTGTGGATCGCAACATAGTATTTTCACTTTTTTTATTGTTGTTTGCTTGCTTTGTTTTCTTTCTCATTTTTTTATCCTTTTTGATCTGATTTTTCTTCTGGAGCATGACAATTGTAGAAATATGTATAGAAGAACTGCATGTGTTTAACCTAGTAGATTACTTGCTGTCTAGGGAAGGGTGTAGAAGAAAGGGAAAGGAAGGAAAAAAAATTAAACTCAAGGTTTTGCAAAGGAGAAAGTTGAAAATTATCTCTGCATATGTTTTGAACATAAAAAGCTTTAATAAAATATATTTCCTATGACCCCTAGTACTTTAGTGACCTTGGGTGTCTTTAGTGACCTCAATCTTCCTGGTTATTAGTTTTCTAATTTATAAAATGGGAAGATTCTAATAAGTCCCTTCTAGTTCTAATCCTCTGAAATGACCCTATAGTCTTTTATTGATTATACCTCTAAGGAGAAACCAACATTGAATTCTTGGTTACACAGTATTTCTTAGCACTCATGAAGAAAGCTTTCTGAAATTTTCCATTTATCTTTCAAAGGAAATGTATTTGCAAATTCTATTCAGTTCCATTTGCTAATGATTTTTTAAGTCACTTAATTTTATATGGAAAAATGAGCCTTGGCACTTGTCTGTTGATGATAGTGATCTGCTATTCTTGGGTAGCTCATTTTTCTGAAAATGACTAACTTTAGTGTCAGAATGGGACCCCCAAAAATCTATCATTTGACACATTTAAACAAGACTAAACAAAAGCCATATCAACTTAAAATGTCGATGCATTTCTAAAATGATCAAATATTGTCACTCTTGTTATTTCTCAACTAATGTCATGTCCTGCTATCCGAAAGCACTAACTAGAATGTGAGAATTTCTCATGATCAAAATGGAGATCCTCAGTTGTGTTTGGCCAGAGAAATAGGTGATTTATTCATGAAGTAACAAAAACTTTTATATTATACAGTTTTTTTTAAAGAGGAGAAAAATCAATATACAGCATCAAATGACAATGGTAAGACTGTGAATGAACTCCTGGCACATCCTTTGTTCTGGGTTGGAATACTCTGCATTGAGACTGCCCCTATTTAATAGCTTCTGAAAGATTTTCTTGCATAATGGCATTTTAGCCATCACTTTAATGTCAACAAACAAGGCAGATTAATGCTTATAATCCGGAGCTGTCTGCACTCTGCTTATTAGAATGGTAGTCAGCTCTTCATTAGAATGAATGGCATCTGATTCTATAAGCTAGTCACAACAGAGGCACCTTCTTGCTGTGGTGTCACCCTGCAGATGACAACGTAGGCCATTACGAATGACACTCCACAATTCGTTACTTCCTGCCTCAAATTGTAGTTAATCTTTCATCCAAACTGTACACATGTGCAGCTTTAAGTGGGCCATCACAGCAAGTACCCAGTAATGCTGCAAGCACATGGAGACTGACAGAAGGTAAATTGCTTGTCAGGAGGTCTGTATTTCAATTCTCAGCATATTCCAAACACGTTGTGGGTAAAGCTCTCCACAACAGCTGCTTTCATTGCTAACTATTTTTGATGTAAATGTCAATAAAGCTCCAGGCCCCTTCATATTTTGGGCCAAGACTGTCCATCTTTCCCTATGCAGGCTGGCAGCCTGACTTCCATTTATCTACTCTTAGGAACATGTCCTATAATAATGATTGTCTCTGGAGACCGTTTAGAGTGATTGAAAGCAGTGATTGGGACAATGGGCTGCTGAATTTCATTGCTGGATTGGGTTGACAGGTGACTGCTTTTATACCCTCTAATCTGGTGGGGAAGGAAATAAAACACACACACACTTCCATCTAGTCCACAATCACCTCTAGGTTGTAAGTCTATACTAGATACTTTTATCATTCATTGAAACAACTTTAGGACACTGATTTATTGAACATTCATGGATCCCTCCAGTGGATCTTGGGGGGAGGGGGAATTGCTGTTGTTGATGTTTTTAATGAGAAATTACGTGTTTTCCACAGACTTGCAGAAACTAGAGCATGCAATGGTTTGAAAATGAGTATTGCATGGGAATTCCTATCAAAGTCTCATTAGAAATCTCCTTTTAGAGAGATTATCTGCTTACCTGAAATTAGTTATCTCCCAAGTAATGTTCAAAGAAAGATGACTGAAGCTTTAACTTAAGCATCCTAAAATTAATATATAGGACAAATAATTAATTGATGGACTCTTCTTTTGGACATATTTGCAATACATATGTAATCATATATATATATATGTATATACATATACATACGCATATATCACTATACATAGAACTACATACATATATAATATACATTCATGTATGTGTATGTATGTATATGAATATGTATTTGTACATTATGGTAGATATGGGAGGAGTTGGGTTTTTTGTTGTTATTTTTAAACCCATTTTGCTGCTCACATCAATTCACAGGACACATAATGTAGCATATTGCTGTTATATATGGCTTTGTAATATAGTGATTTTTATGCATATCTTAGTTAATTTAATTTTAAAACCACTTATAAAGCATATGGGCAAGGAACTGCACTAAGCATTGAGAATGTGTACAAGAAAATAATACCTGATTGTCCTCAAAGAGGTTGTAATTACATTCCCTCTTACATCTTTGAATGCCACTATGGTATGCCACTATAGTATATGCAGGATACCTAGAACATAATAGATGCTAAGTCAATGTTTATAAAATGAATGACTGGTGTCAAAATAGTGCTCTCTTGATAATCTTTTCACATTACAGTGAAAAAGGCTATATATCATCAACATGTGCATGAGGAAATTATTTGACCATGAACTCAGTATGACTGAATCTGATATACAAGATGATTTAAGTTAACTATGTCTTTGTCATGTCTCTTTTTGCAAATTGTGCCACTTCCCCCTCAAGCCACAAACTTCTGTGAAAAAAAATTCTGATGCCTCTCTCTCCTCTTCCCTTCCCTTCTCTTCTCTCTCTCTCTCTCTCTCTCTCTCTCTCTCTCTCTCTCTCTCTCTCTCCCTCTTTCTCTCTGTATATATATATATAATCTTCTCACCCTTCCTATCCCAAATCTCTGTGTTTTCCCAGGAAAAGTCAGAAGTTATGGTAAGAGCAAAAATTCTAGATCTGATATCACCAAACTGTGGGAAAAATTCACTCAGCACCAGCATCTGGCTCCCTGGCAGACCCCAAAGGCACTTGTGTCAGTAGCTTTAAAGCTCCCCATGAGTCTATGCAGTTGCCTATGGTTACGCTGCAGATGGGTTCTCAGTTTCCTGATTTCTTTCTCTCCCTCTCCCTCTCTTTCTCCCTCTCCCTTCCTACCTTCCTCCATTCCTCCCTTCCTCTTTCTCTCTCTCTCTCTCCCCTCTTTACCTCTCTGCCCCCTCCCATTTTCTCTTTCTCTTTCTTCCTCTCTCTCCCTCAACTCTGTTTCTGTCTTTTACAAACCTTTTCAGAATTTTAAATCCAAATATTGTTTCTTTGATTTTTGTGAGAATATTTTCTTCTCTTCAAAGGATCACAGAATATTTCTATTTAATTTTTTACTGTTCTTGGGATTTTACATCATTCCTTGAGATAATGTAAGACATAGAAGGATATCCCCAATCAAGGTTGAGAATCACTGCTTTACAACCACTTATGAAGAGCATAGTTTTTCTTTTGTTCATTTTTTTCCAAATTTATTTTATTTAAAGAAATAGAATAAGAAAAAAGAAAAACAGACAAGGAATACAAAACAAAATGAAACAAAACAAAATAATACATTGTCTTGTGCCCAGCAAGAAAGTGTGTGTGTGTGTGTTTGTGTATATATATATATATATATATATATATATATATATATATGTATGTATATATATATATGTATATGTGTGAGTGTATATTTATATATACACACATATATGTATGTATATGTAAACAAAATTATAATCATGAATGTCCATCTTTTCTTCCTTGTAAATTGTTAAATAGCATAATTTCAAAGACTTTATTTTTCTTTTTACTTGAAGTTATACAGAAAACTAGGAATTTTATAAATGGTTTGTGTTCTAAAGTTTATATGTAAGTTTACATATAAGTCAGATACTGGCACCTTAGAATGTCCTTTCCTATAGAAACAATACGACAAATGTCAGTGAATTTCCCAGGATAGCCCACAAAAGCTTACTTAGTGAAACATAGTTTAAATAGTGTATATTTGCCATGAAAAAATATTAGTTAGCACAAGAGAAAAAGGTAATAGGACCATATAACCTAAGACTAAAAGGTATCATAGTAATCTGAAGCAATGCAATTCAACAAATATTTTTAAAGCACTTATGACATAAAAGAAACTGTGCTAGATCTTAGAAAATAGTTAAATTTAATTATTTAGGCATGGTATGAAGACAAACTTCCTAACAATCAAAGTTGTTCAAAATGGTATACTGTTTCAATAGGTCATGAGTTTTTCCTTCTTGGAAGTCTTCAAGAAGAGTATTAATGACTTATTAGGTGTATTATAGTAGGGATTTCTTTGAAGTATGTGTTGAACCAAATGGCCATTTAAATTCCTCACAACTCTCATATTTTGTGATTTTATGATATTTTGGAGGGAAGGATGAGATACTTGGGATAAGGAAAGTTGAAGAATAAAAAATCATTATGTTGTAAACCTGGGTTTGCAAATAAGTTCTTAATAAATATTGATTAAATGGCTAACTTCTGCCTTCATCTGAAACAAGGAGGTAGGACAGGTTTATGAGAAAATATCAGTTCTGTTTTGAGCAGATCCACATCAAACTATTGATTTTCCATCTGATCAGCAGACTATCTATGAAAGAGATTAAAGTTGAATGTATAGATTTCTCAATCATCTACCCTCAGATACTAATTGAATGCCGAAGAAAAGAAATACAAAGATTGAAGAGGACCCAGGACTAGGTCCAATCTCTTCATTTATTTCAGATGAAGAAACAGAAGTAAAATGACTTATCTTCAAGCTTCAGATAAAGCATCACTTTCTGTATTAACCTTTCCTGCTTTCCACACCACTCCCACATAGCCTCAGAGCCCAGTGCTGACTTTCCCAAAATTATCTTGTATTTATTTTTATCTGTGTTGTATAACTTAACTTAGATACATGTTGTTTCTTGCTATAAATTGTAATCTACTTGAAGGAGGGGATAGTTTCATTTTTGTCTTTATATTTCCAGCATCAAGCACAGGGACCAACATATGGTAGATGTTAAATAAACCTTTATTGAGTAATTAGTATGACTTTTAAAGGAGACTTTTTAGTAATTTCAGAGGCTTCAGGATTTGGTTTCATCAATTCTTTATTATTTCTAATGTAATGAAAGTCTAGTGCATGCTTAGAATTTTTCAGACAGTATCTCCATGTGGTAGATGCTTGGGAGATGATGGCATCTCTCTACATAGAAAATTCTAGGGAGCTGTTTCTAGGAGAATCATGATGTCTTTTTATTATTTATTTTTATGATGACTCTTGGAGAAGTGCTCCAAAAGTCAGACTATGCAACAGACATGGATATTTTGTTCCTGTTTCTAAACAACTAATGTCACATTGAAGAGTATATACTCTTTGATGACCTGCTGGAACATTAAAAAAACTATCATCTGCAGCTACTATCCCTTGGATTCACTACTCTTGGAAGATGCTGGCAACCAATGAAGTACATGGAATTTATGATTTTTTGCATTCAAAAGGTCCAGAGGGATCCTCAGCATCCCTTGATCCCAGAGTTGAAATTTTGCATTCAGATTAGTATCAATTCTTTAAGAAGCAAAGAGTATCTTTTAAGTGTCATCTTTAGGACACAGCCCAACTGTAACTGATATGAAGGTTTATCTGGCAGCCTTTGGGTATCTAGACACAAATTTAATGGGTTCAATGTAATATTCAAATAGAGCTAAGTTTCTTCGAGGCCAAGATGATATAGAGGAGTATATACTGCTAAACTGCTGGGGAGGGAAGATAATTTTTACATGAAGTAAAAGCTAATATGGCAAGGCTCATGTGTTATGAAGGCTGTCCCCTCCATATGTGGCATGGGTATGTCTTTGTGTGACTCAAATAGAGGCAGAATGTACAATCCTAGCTTCTTTTTCCTTTCTTTTCTCCAAAGGAGACTTTATTCTCTTCCAAAAAGAGAAGCAAGGAGGCAGGAAAAGCAAAGAGGCTGTCATTCTGCTCTCCACAGGGAGATCCGGCTAGGATTATACTTATCTGTTGGTTTAAATGCTATTAATACAGAGGATGTAAGTTTCAGGTTTAAACTACCTTCTGCTCACTCTCCATGTTAGAGAGAAAAGATGACCCCAAGGACTTTATCTGAAGATTGATCCTTTTCCTTCCATATGCCAGTTCAATAATGAACACACACAGCAATCATCAAAGAAAATGAATTTATCCAAATCAATAACAAAACAGAAACTAGAGAAGATATACCTAGGAGAATGCATATGAGACAATAAAGACTAATAGTGGTCTCCCATTAAGGGCAAGGTAACTTGTCTCAATGGAGAGAGAATCTTAGATCTTAACCAAAGAGAAGTTCCCCAAAGTCCCTAATATACCAAGTTGAGGAAATGAGAAAACTCTTAACAGCCCAGTAAATGAGAGCCTAAATAAATTGTTCTCCAAAGAGATACCCCCCAATCTCTGAGATTATCTTTGGAATTGTGAGATGATAATATAGCAAGCATGGCTTGGAGAGAGTAGGACAAGACCATGTTTAATACACCAGTTTTATAGAGAATAACCATTTAGGACATGGCCATCTTCAACAATGAGATGAACCAAATCAGTTCCAATAGAGCAGTAATGAACTGAACCAGCTACACCCAGCGAAAGAACTCTGGGAGATGACTATCAACCACTACATAGAATTCCTAATCCCTCTATTTTTGTCCACCTGCATTTTTTATTTCCTTCACAGGCTAATTCTACACTTTTTCAAAGTCTGATTCTTTTTGTACAGCAAAATAACTGTTTGGACATGTATACATATATTGTATTTAATTTATCATATTTAACATATTTAACATATATTGGTCAACCTGCTATCTAGGGGAAGGGGTGGGGGGAAGGAGGAGAAAAGTTGGAACAAAAGATTTTGCAATTGTCAATGCTGTAAAATTACCCATGCATATATCTTTTAAATAAAAAGCTATAATTTAAAAAAGAGAATAACCATTTATATGGAATCTACTACATTCAAGATATCATGTTAATCTCTTTTAGAAATATTATATTATTTGATCCTTACAGCAGCCCAAAAAGTTTAGTACTGTTATTGTCACAATTTTATAGTTGAGGAAAGGGGGCAGGGAGTGGGGAAATACAGATTAAGTGACTTGCCTGAGGTCAAACAGCTAGTAAGTATCTAAGGACAGATCTGAATTCAGGGCTTTGGTAACTCTTTCTAGTACTTTATTCTTAGAAAGACTAGTTGCCATGCTACTTTCCTCTTTTCTTGATATATATAATTTAACAAAAATAGGTAGAGAGACATTGTTCTGAAATAACTGAATAAGAACTAAAAGAAAGATGAAAGAAACAAAGGCTTTCTGTATTTTATAAATAATTATGTTTTATATACTCTTTACAAACATTATCTCATTTGGTCATGGCTATCACCCTGCAAAGTACTAGTATTGTTAATTTCATTTTAGTCATGATAAACCAAGATGTTAAAAGACTTGCTCTGTGTATGTTTCCTAACCAATGCCAGAGGTAGGAGCCAAATCCAAGTCTTTTATAGAAAATCAGTGTACATTATACCGCATCATGCTTTGTTCCTCACACAGAGAAATTACCTGTGATTTAGCTAGTTACAAAAAAAGGAAATACAGAAAGGGAAAGGGGAAATGGGTAATGTGTGCTATTTCCTCAAAGGGAAAGAAAAGGAGGTTGTCACTTAATATTTGCTGAATTAGAGAGAAATGAATTGAATTGAATTGGCAATGGATCTTGTTCTCTGTGCTTGACTTCTAGGTAGCAGCAGAGATCCAAAACTTTGGCTACTGTCTGAAGTAGAGGAAATAGTATAGATAATGGGAGGGAAAGCATATTAAATGTTTAGTTCGTAAGTATGGTATATTCAAAAGTGAGATATTTATAACAGTGAATGATTGCCCTCTTATTCTAACTGGTATAATTTCATAAATGCTTTGCATTGCATATGTAATTGATTCATAGGTATAGAGTTGAAAAGGCTCTTAGAGCCTTAGGGAAACTGAGACAAAGGACAACTAGTGACTTGCCCAAATTCACAAAGCTAATAAGTACCTGAGGCAATATTTAAACCCATCTCTTTTCAACTATGGATTCAATTGTCATCCCTTCCCTACATTATAGTACCTCACATTACAGAAAAAAAGGGAATACTTTGGAGTTGGAAATATATGCTTATAATGTATAATGCTTATTATTTTCTGCAGTTCATAGGTGTAAGTGGTTTGTTGACTTAGAGCTATTATTATCTTCTCTCTTTATTTCTCCCCAGTCTTTTTTTTCCCTCTAAAACTGTTAATGGCCTCTAACTAAAAAATTATGCATTGAAAGCAGGTCTATATCTTAAATCGAGGATACTTCAGCTACCAGTTAGGAATCTTTGTTCTGGGAAACTCTTACTTTTCCTCTCATTAGCCAAATGAGTCAGAGTTTAAGTTCAGCTCTCTGGGAACCAATTCCACCTTTCAACTTATTTTCCCTGTCCATATGGCACAGTTAATGAGCCATGGAGAAAATGAGGAGTCATTGATACAACTTCCTAAGGTGAATTAACAATTTAAAAGGATCAAAGGGGCCATGGTTGATGTAAATATCAAATAGAAAGGCCTAGAGCTGGAGTAACTCCAATTGGAATCCATAATTTAAACGGGTTCTTAAAGATTTTATCAAGTAATTAATTTCCATTGAATCCCATATGATTATACTCCTGTAACATGGATTGGAATTTGTATCATTATAGAGGGAACTTCCAAATAATTGAAATCACAGACCTATTTGAGGATTTGTGTAGAACTTTCAAGTCAGAATCACTAAATGACATTGATGGAAATAACATCTCTCTCTCTTTTAAGGCAATTGTGAATATTTAAGAACTAAGCATTTAACTTTAGGGAACTAGCAGAAAGTTTAGAAAGACCAAGAATAGCAATGATATCAACCAAAAAATAGTAACTAGTATTTATGTAGCACTTTAAGGTATGCAAAATTTTTTAATTTGATAGTCATAACAATTGTGAAATAGCTATGATTATTATCTCCATTTTTATAAATTTGGAAACTAAGTTTAGGAGGATTAAATTACTTCTCTGGGATCACACAACTAATAAATGTCTAGGGTAGAATCTGAATTTGGGTTTTCTTGACTTCCAGTTCAGGTCTCTGCTAACTAGGCTGCCTCAAATGTCATTAATATTTTTATATACATGTCAACTGGATTGAAAAGTTGGGCTAAAGAAATGAAAAAAAAAATGAAAAGTTTCTTACTAGGTCCTCCTTGTTTAAGCTAAGTCCAGCTCTATTCCTCTTTTTCATGTGACACCTTAACTAGCAATTCTAATAGAAATAAAGAAAAACACTCTAAATGTGACACTAGAAATATATATACTACCAAAAATCATAAAAATGAATAGATTTTAAATGCTTGCTATAGATAAATGATTCAAAGACCAATAAAAAATAAAAAATACTTAATCCCCAGAGTTTACATTCTATTATTCAGACTTTAAAAAAGAGTGGATAGTCAATATGGTAAAAAAAAAAAAAAAAAAAAAAAAAAAAAAGGTAACGACTTGCATGAGCTCTTCCCCAAAGCTCTTGGAAACCTTTAAATAATGCAATTTAAAAATTCTTAGAGTAGCAAAGCTCACAAAAGGACAGGCTGAAATAATTTTCCAGACAAAGACAACTTAGAAGGTCAGTAGGAAAGATCTATAGGATGAGAATGAAGAGTGGAGTAGAATCCAGTGTAACTACACCATCACAGACCAGGGCCCAACAAATCAGGAGTATACCTTGGGAGCCACTGAATCTTTAATAACAATAGTTTCTTTTGGAGCTCTCAGGCCACATATAGTAAGGAGGTAAAACAAGTGATCAGAAGAAGATTATCATACTCTCATTTCTGGCAGTGAGGGCAGGACTCTGTTGCTTTGTCCATATTTAGATCTGTGTTGCAGTTCTGAATAGCAATTCTGAGGTGAGAAAGAATGCTAGTACAGCATTGGAGGAGGGTTTCTTACTATACTTTGAGGGAAGACAAGGATGCTTGTGCTCACTCACAGATCAGAACACAGATCAAGACAGTAGTAAATACCTCTTCTTGGATCATACCACCTTGTAAGAACTGAACACTTACAATCTCAAGAATTTCTGCAAACAGCTATACAAAACCCCTGAAACTTGGGATAGTGCACCATTCACCCTGGAAGCAGAGCCCCACTTTAACAAAAAGTTAAATGTCAAGAAGTGCATTGGAAAATGAACAAACCAAAGAAAAAAATTCTGACCATAGAAAGTTACTCTGGTAACAAGGAAGACCAAAACACACACTCAGTAAAAATAACAGTCAAAGCTCCTACATCCAAAGCCTCCAAGAAAAATAAAAATTGATTAAAAGCCATTGAAAGACTCCAAAAGGATTTTGAAAATCAAGTAAGATAAATAGAGGAAAAATTGGGAAGTAGAGGAAAATTGGGATGTGAGAAAATCATAAAAAAGAGCAGACAGATTAGTTAAAAAGAAAGTTCACAAAAATACTGAAGAAAATAACAGTTTAAATAATTGCCTGAGCCAAATAGTAAAGAAAGTACAAAAATTAATGGAGAGAAGAATGCATTAAACAGCAAAATTGGACAAATAGAAGCACAAAAATTCACTGAAGGAAAAAAAGACAAATGCAAGAATGTACATTTTTTATCACACATGTTTAGAAAAAGACATTGTGGCCTGTTCTTATTATCAATACGACAATGATTGGTGGTGAAGGGTGAGGTTAATAGAGCTAATCTTAAGAATCCTATTTCTCTCAATTCAACTTGATTCACTGAAAAATTAATGGTTTTTGTTTTTATATCTTTGTCATTTCTGCATATCATCCCACTGCCTTACTTTTCACAATAAGTTTTCCTTTATAGCAAAGAAAATTAGTTAAGTTAAATTAGCTAATATAGCAACTGGATCTGACAATACATTCAGTATCCCATACTCACCTATTATTCCAAATACAAAAAGAAAATGTATTTGCTTGGGACAAGACAGGTCATTACACAACGATTATGGAGTTCACCTTCATTTTACTATTTGTTTTGTTTTGTTTTGATTTGATTACTCTACTCATTATATATAATGCTTGTTTGTTATTTCCAGGGTTTTGTTTTGTTTTTCCTATTGCAAAACTATAGCTATATAGATCCTTATATATGTAAAATCTTCCTTATTATCTTTGACTCAACATTTGCCCAGTGAATTTTCTTTTATAATTAAAAATTTCAGCAAATATTTATTTTTGAGCCTTGCTTTGTGTGTATTATTGTGGTAAGTTCTGAAGTAAACAAGATTACCTACTCTCAAAGAGTACTAGGAAGAGACACAGGCTACACTTCAAAAAAATCACCTAATTCATTGGATATATTAGATAGAATAAGCATATTCGGTGGCTCTCCAAGGCTGAAGAAAGCGCATACTCCTTTGAGTTTAACATTTAGGTAGTATAGCAAGGTTTCTTAAATGTTTTCTGCTCACTACACCTTCTTTTTTGTATACTTTTTTTTTCTTTTTTTATTATAGTTTTTTTTTATTTAAAAGATATATGCATGGGTAATTTTTCAGCATTGACAATTGCAAAACCTTTTGTTCCAACTTTTCCCCTCCTTCCCCTCATCCCTTCCCCCAGATGGCAGGTTGACCAATACATGCTAAATATGTTAAAATATAAGTTAAATACAATATATGTATACATGTCCAAACAGTTATTTTACAAAAAGAATTGAACTTTAAAATAGTGTGCAATTAGCCTGCGAAGGAAATCAAAAATGTAGGTGGACAAAAATAGAGGGATTGGGAATTCTATTTAGTGGTTCATATTCATCTCCCAGAGTTCTTTCGCTGGGTGTAGCTGGGTCAGTTCATTACTGCTCTATTGGAACTGATTTGGTTCATCTCATTGTTAAAGAGGACCATGTCCATCAGAATTGATCATCATATAGTATTGTTGTTGAAGTATATAATGATCTTCTGGTCCTGCTCATTTCACTCAGCATCAGTTCATGTAAATCTCTCCAGGTCTTTCTGAAATCATCTTGCTGGTCATTTCTTACAGAACAATAATATTCCATAATATTCATATACTACAATTTATTTCAGCCATTCTCCAATTGATGGGCATCCACTTAGTTTCCAGTTTCTGGCCATTACAAAGAGGGCTGCCACAAACATTCTTGCACATACAGATACCTTTCCCTTCTTTAAAATCTCTTTGGGATATAAGCCCAGTAGTAACACTGCTGGATCAAAGGGTATCCACAGTTTGATAACTTTTTGAGCACAGTTCCAAATTGCTCTCCAGAATGGCTGGATGTATTCACAATTCCACCAACAATGTATCAGTGTCCCAGTTTTCCCACATCCCCTCCAACATTGTGCATTATCTTTCCCTGTCATTCTAGCCAATCTGGCAGGTATGTTCACTACACTTCTTAACCAAGAAATTTTTATGTGACCCTAGATGTATAAAATAAGTATACAAATCAAACATTTACTGATAATCATAATTTCACAGTACCCATATTTAATTATAAAATCCCATATGAGAAGTGAAAGCAAATCTTAACATTTTAGAATTGGAATTGTTCTGCTTAAGTTTGTTGGAATAGTCTTTTAGATAATCCTTCCTTTTAAGGAGCTCACAATCTAATAGGAAAAACAATACCTGAAAAGAAGTTGAAAGAGGTGGACACAATGAAAACTTGAAGTCAAAGAAGTAGAAGGAACTCTCTGATGTCCACCTCTTTCCTCTCTATTCAAAAAGAGGGAAGACTCCAAAACTGAGGGGCACCAAAGTGATATATGTATACATATACATGGACACACATATAATACATATGAAACTCATACCTCCTAAATGTATGTATATAAAATGTATTTTATATATGTATGTGTACATATTTACACATGCATATGTACCACATATACCTTAGGTAATTTATGTATATTTATATATATATATATATGTGTGTGTGTGTGTGTACACAAACACATAATACATATTAATAGATATAGCTTTCTTGTGGGAATACCAGCCTGCCAGCTAGGTAAAGTTCTTACAACTACTTACAGTTCCATCTAACTCAGTTTCCTTCTTCCTCCATCCTTCAGGTAAATGTTCTGAGCTAGCTGGTTCAAAATAGAGTGTTAGTTTTGGGGTCAAGAAAACAAATTCAAATCCTACCACAGATACCTACTATCTCGCACACCAGTCATTGAAATTGTCTACTTGTCTCCTTATCTACAAAATTGGGAGTCCCAAGTTATTATGACAATCAAATGAAATCATATTTTTGCATCTTAAAATACTATGTAAATTCCAGTTATGATCCTGAATAAGTCACTTCTTAGATTCACTGAGTCCAGTTCCTTATATGTATGAAATGATATATGTGACATGATTTGGTTTTTTTTAAGCTTTTTATTTTCAAAACATATTTTCAACATTTACCCTTGCAAAACTTTGCGTTCCAAATTTTTTCTCCTTCCCTTTGTCTCACTTCCTCCCTAGATGGCAAGCAACCCAATATATTTTAAATATGTGCAATTCTTCTATATATATATTTCAACAATTATGCTGCACAAGAAAAATCAGATCAAAGAGAAAAAAATGTGAAAGAAAACAAAATGCAAGCAAACAAAAACAAAAAAAGTGAAAACACTATGTTGTGATCCATATTTGGTCCCCTCAGTCCTCTCTCTGAATGCAAATGGCTCTCTCTATCACAAGTTCATTGGAACTGTCCTGAATCCTGTAAACCTTAAAATGTTATATAAACTTCAGGGATGATTTCTATAACTTTGTTGATACATTGCCTACTTTCAGTGTTCCTGATTTTTTTTCTAAATTCACATAGGTTTTTATCTCTGTAATTTCTTTGGCATTTCCTTTATAGTTTCTGTGGTCCAAAGGAAAGTGATGGATTTGAAATCAAATAATTTGAGTTCAATACCTCCTTCTGAAACTTATTATCATATTCTCTCTGGCTCCCAGTTTTCCCATTTATAAAATTAGGGCATTGGACTAAATGACCTCAGAGTCCCCAACAAATTATAAATCTATATTATTATGAATTGAATATTTTTAGTTATCATGTTATATGGGTATGCATTATCACTAACTAGATTGAATTGCCTGAATGTAATAAATATTTTGAAGTGAAGTAATGATTAAATATAGTTCCAGGCCTGCTAATATTGTCTCCATAGCCATGACCTTGAGTCCCCAAATCACAAATCTTCATTTTCTGAGTGACTTACAGCATTGAGCATTCTGTGCCATTGCCATGTATTTCAAGGAGGAAATAATGGCACTGGATGCCCTCCAATGGTTATTCTAAAGGACACATGATGTGGGTCAAGGGAGACAGTACACATTTCTGGTCCCTCCAGCCCTCACCTTAATTTGGATGTTTTAGAAGTGATCTAGTTAGATTTTCTCTACTAAATTACAACAATTCCTTCTACTGGGAATTACTAATAACTGCATTTGGAAATGATCTTACAGCAAATAAAAGCCACACCCTGGGAGTAAAGTGTTCACTTCTATGAGGTAAATTATTTCTGCCAGTGAGCTGTGTATCATGGTGCATCCTGTTATTTGCTTAGGTATTACTTCTTCTCCTCCCAACCCCCATACACTATCAAATCTTTGAAAAAAAAATTAGATTCATATTAGGTCAACCAAGGCAAATGAATTCTATGAAAAAAAAAAAGAACAAGAAAGAAGTGGATCAGTTCTGCACCTTGTTGGATTACAAAAGGCTATGACATTTCCCTTCTCAATTATTTTAACTGTTATTCTGATGTGTCTCATTTCATTTATATATGCCAGAACATGTGTTTGTCCTTCTATTTGTGTTTGAATTCTAGACATTTGGAAATTTATTTTTTAATTTTACCCCTCCCCTTAAAAAGGACTAATTTCTCATCAAATTTTTTAAAAACTTTTTTTCATTAAGAAACAATAAAAATAGACTCACAAATTAATTATAAGCAAAAAAAAATTATAATTACAAGGAATAACTGGAAACTAATCAAACTTCAAGTAAATATGCATACTTATATCATTCACTGAGTTCATTTTGGATAACATTTATCTGCTGAAATAATACTTATGCCTCATATTTCTAGTTTAGAGCAATTACAAAGGAAACAAAAATTCTGTCAAAAACCAGAATGTGAAAACAAGACATAACCATAGCCATTTTTACCTTAGGTGATTTTGCTATAAATAGAAAAAACATCCAAATCATCTTTAATCAAATCCTTCCCTCCATAAAATGGTTTAGAGTTTGGCATCAAGCCAAATCTCCCAAGATCTCAAATCCTGTATTATTACTATTAGCAACCGAAGCAGCAGCAGCAGCAGCATGATGTTCATCATCATCATCTCCCTGTTTTTCTACTCCTCATTCTTCTTGTTCTTCCTGCTCTTGTTCTTTTCCGATTTCTACTTATTTCTTGCTATTCCTGTTTTCTTGTTTTTTTTTTTTTCTTTTTCTTCTTCTCCCTCCTCCTCTACTTCCTACTATTACTTGTGGCTATACCCTCCTATAAAAAAGGCGAGTATTAGTTGTTCCTAAATTTATTGATAGCTGAAAATATTGATTTTTAAGTTAAATATTCCTAGTAAATTCATTGGCGCAACCACATAATAATTTAATGGCATGGCATAATTAATTGAATACTGTACATGGAGATTGGAAGACCTGGTTGTGAATGCAACCCCTGATTTTGATTAGTTCTACAACTCTTGCAAACTTATTTAACCTTTTGACCTCAGCTTCCTTTTATATAAGATAGGGATAATAATAGCACCTGCCTCCTAGAGTTGTGAAGAACAGGAGTGATATTTTTAAGTAATTTTTCAAATCTTTAAGTCCTTTATAAACGTAAGCAACAATTATTTTTATGTTGTTCATATTCTGGCACTACATTCCCAACTCCCACTAACAGGTTTCATAGAATAACTACTTCTCCTTTCAGTACTATAGAGGAACTATGAAGGACTGGGTTGTAAATTATTACTATAGTTTTTAAGTTTTCATCAGCGTGCTTCATCCATCTATCCATTTATTGCTATTTGATATATATTAGCCAGCTAGGGTTAATTAGCTATTAGAAAGAGACATTTCCTAAATTTGTATAGAGTAATTGTTTTTTAAAATTCTCACCCAGATGAGGGTCACACTTTTCCACAAGTATCTACAGCGTTCTGGGGAAATTTGGCTCATGCTCAGAGAATGTATGACATATAGGTAGCAGAGTTTCTGATTGCAGCAAGTCCTTTCCCTCCATTTATGGCATTATGATGAAGTTTTACTTCACAATACTTGGGTATTGTAATATTCTCTCTAAAATGTAATATTATTTGTTGAGGCTTTCTTGGGGTCTCTGGAAGCAGCCTTCATTTCAGTTCAGTAAATATCACAAGTGCCACCAGGGACATTGATGCATTGTTGGTGGAGTTGTGAACAAATCCAACCATTCTGGAGAGTAGTTTGGAACTATGCTCAAAAAGTTATCAAACCCTTTGATCCAGCAGTGTTACTACTGGCCTTATATCCCAAAGAGATTATAAAGAAGGGAAAGGGACCTGTATTGCACGAATGTTTGTGGCAGCCCTTTTTGTAGTGGCTAGAAACTGGAAATTGAATGGATGCCCATCAGTTGGAGAATGGCTGAATAAATTGTGGTATATGAATATTATGGAATATTATTGTTCTGTAAGAAATGACCAACAGGATGATTTCAGAAAGGCCTGGAGAGACTTACACAAACTGATGCTGAGTGAAATTAGCAGGACTAGGAGATCATTATATATTTCAACAACAATACTATATGATGTTGAAATATATAATGATCTCCTAGTCCTGCTAATGGACCAGTTCTGATGGACCTGGCCATACTCAGCAACGAGATCAACCAAATCATTTCCAATGGAGCAGTAATGAACTGAACCAGCTACGCCCAGAGAAAGAACTCTGGGTGATGACTAAAAACCATTACATTGAATTCCCAGTCCCTATATTTATGCCCACCTGCATTTTTGATTTCCTTCACAAGCTAATTGTACAATATTTCAGAGTCTGATTCTTTTTGTACAGCAAAATAACGGTTTGGTCAGGTATACTTATTGTGTATCTAATTTATATTTTAATATATTTAACATCTACTGGTCATCCTGTCATCTGGGGGAGGGGGTGGGGGGGTAAGAGGTGAAAAATTGGAACAAGAGGTTTGGCAATTGTTAATGCTGTAAAGTTACCCATGCATATAACCTGTAAATAAAAGGCTATTAAAAAAAAAAAAAAAAAAAAACAAGTGCCACCAGGGATTAAGGTCAAAATCCTCTATTTGTCTCTTTCCAAGTCTTGCCTCCTTTCCTGTGTTCTGGTTAGCTTTCTTAGAGACCTATCTCTCTCCTTGGTTCCGAGAGCTTAAGCTCCTGCCTCCAGTCCTTTGTCTTCTCTGCTTCTGCCAGTTTCTTGAGGTCCTCCTGAATGTGTCTTGATTTCTGTGGGGGAGTCAGGAGGACTGCCACCATGTTCTCTGTCTTCCCTAGTTCTGATTCTGGCTGAGTTTGTTATAGCTTATATCCTCTCTAATCAAAGGTATGAATCTTGTAGAGCTATACATATATATATATATATATATATATATATATATATATATATATACACACACACACACATAGTAAGTACTGAACTAGAGAACTGTTAATCACCATGCTAAATAACCATTGTGTCTCTCAATTCCACTGACTTAGCACCTTGTTTCAAGTTCTGGCTCCTAACAGGGTATAATGACTCCTTAAGGAACCTTGAAGCTTCCTTTCCTTGATTTTTTTTAATCTTGTTCTTGTCAAGACAGATGCTACTGTCAGCCACTATTGTTCCAGGGACACTCTAATGGGACGTCTGAAATCTGTCTTTTCAAAATTTATAAGGTCTAATTGTAGGAGGAATACCTTTTTTCCTATCTCCTCTCCTCTACCATCATCCCACTCTTAATCAAGTTTTACCTATTCAGAGTGGAATTTATTTTATCACCAAGGTGCCCTGGCACTCCACCATTTGTATTTCTAACTAACTTGCTATTTTATTTAAAGACCCATAGGATATTATTGAGTCTCCTAAGAAAATTCCAATATATTTTTGTGCAACATCACTGTCATTTAGTGATTATCTACTTGAAAATCATTGATGAGGATCAACCTACTGCATTTTGAGGTAGTTTTGTTATTATACTTTGGATTAACTTTTATTGGCAAGAAGGGGGAAAAAATGGTTTTCCTTGAAACAGTTATAATTCTGCTTCTCCAGCTCTTGCTACTTTTTCTCCCCTATATAAAAAAGAAGAACAAATCTATTATTTCTTCTGTAGATGAGCTCTTTTGAAGAGGTGCCACCCACATTTTTTTTCCTACAGTCTAAATGTCTTGTTTCTTTAAATTATTATAACAACCTTGTAAGAGTATCCTATTCTGAAAACTCTAGCCTCATAGTGTTCTTTCTAAGTACTATACTTATAATATTTCCAGGTGGCAAATAACTGAATTATATGTATATATACAATCTTACAAAATAGCTGTTTGGCTTTTAAAGTCATTCATTGACTTCAGCTGGTAAGTTGTATGCTTCTGATCTTCATGAATTTAAGGAATGAAGAGCTATTTCTGAGGCTGGATAAAATAGTTGGTTATGAGGGGAATGAGAGGAGCTTAGAAAGTCGCATGTGCTTTCTCCCCCATCTTGGCTCTGCCCCCCAAGAACATCTTTGAATGAATATTGTTCTGAGTATCATAAATACTCAAATCAACCTCAAAGGACCTAGAAAAGAATATGCTGTCCCCATTGAGAAAAAGAATGGATAAATAGAAGTATGTATAGTATGGTTTTACATATATACATATATTGCATTTACTAGTAGCCTTTTCTAGGGGGGCATTAAGTAGGGAAGGAGATGTAGAGAGGAATAAAAATGAAAAGTGCAAACCAGGGAACAAAAGAAAATTTAGAAGCACAAAAAAGCAAGGTAGCTTTGAAAATAACTTATAGTACTTATTACATAGTGTTTCAAAGCAGGTAAACAGTGTGAAATGGAAATTTGTGGTTTTATATTGAATCTTTTTTTATATTGTTTTGTGTACATGGAAATGTTCTCTTTTGATCTTTTTGTATTGAATTTCAAAATGAATTTTAAAATGTTTTGAAAAGAAATCTGAGAAGAGGGAGGGTGCAAGTTATCATGGGAGTATAGTGAACAGAGTAGGGAATACACCTCAATGAGTAATAAGAACATGCCTGGCCTGGGTAACGTCTCACAGACTATTCATTGCTGTTTTTATTTAATTTATTTTACTTATTGATCTAATTATTTCTGTTTAGCCATTTATCTGATTTGTTTGTTTTCAGGATCAGGCCTTTCATTCTATAACTAAAGGAAGTTTCTTTTTTTTTTTTTCTTTTTTTTTTTTGCTAAGGCAATTGGGTTTAAGTGACTTGCCCAGGGTCACACACCTAGGACATGTTAAATGTCTGAGACCAAATTTGAACTCAGGCCCTCCTGACTTCAGGGCTGGTGCTCTATCCACTGTGCCACCTAACTGCACCAGGAAGTTTCCAGAAAGGAAATTACCTCTACCAATTTAGATTGACAATTGTTCACTAGGTTGTTGCAGGGTAGAGCAAGATGTCTGAGTAAAGTCAAGGACCTACTGGACCTATCCCAGCTTCCCTTGAAAACTACATGAAACAAAGACTCTGAACAGCTCAAAATAGACTAAAAAAAAAAAAACTTCAAAAAATATCAGTCTCCCTTGGGTGAAAAAGGTATTCAACCCAGCTCAGATATATTGAGGGAAAGACAGTAAGAAGGTTTTAATCACAGCAAATAAGCAACTAAGACCCTTAGTCTTGTCTCAGGAGAAGAGCAAATTAGCAGGGCAGCTTCCAGTTCCAGCTCAGAAGACAAACTCTGGGAAACCAGTATGTTTCTCGAAAGAAGCAGGCAAAGCTACTCCCTGCAAACAGAAGGGGCCATTGGGCTCAAAGCTGCACAGGAAGCTTGTACAGCACCTTCTTTTGCCCCAGGAACACAGCTCAACAATAACAGTAAGAAAAGGGAAATAGCAAAAGAAAAAGAAAGAAAATGAGCAAGAAACAGAAAAGAAGCTTGACCATAGAAAGTTACTATGCTGACAAGGCAGAACAAAACACAAACTCAGAAGAGGACAGAATGTCCACAGAGGAAATCACAAAGAGTGATATGAATTGGTCTCAAGCCCAAAGAGGCTTCTTGGAATTGCTCATAAAAGACTTTAAAAGGCAAATAAGAAAAGAGGAAGAAAAAATGAGAAAGGAAATGAGAGGTATGCGTGAGAGAGTTAACAGCTTGGAAAAGGAAAGAAAAAAATTGTCTGAAGAAAACAACTCCTTAAAAAGTAGATTTAACCAAATGGAAAAAGTTACACAAAAGCTAACTGAAGAAAACCACATACTAAAAACCAGAACAGGGCAAATAGAAGGTAATGACTGTGTGAGACAGCAAGAATTAGTCAAACAAATTAAAACAAAATGAAAAAAGGAAGAAAAATGTGAAATACCTCATTAGAAAAATAGCCAACCTGGAAAATAGATCCAGAAGAGACAATTTAAAAATTAGTGGCCTACCTTAAGACCATGACCCAAAAAAAGGACCCTAGATAGGATTCTACAAGAGATCATTAAGGAAAATTGCCCCTCTATTCTAAAAACAGAGGGGGAAATACTGATTGAAAAAATCCATTTGGAAAAAAATCCTTTTGAAAGAGATCCCACAAGGAAAACCCCAAGGAACATTGTTGCAAAATTCCAAAAGTACAATGGCAAGAAAAAAAAAAATACTGAAAACTTCCAGACAAAAACAATGCAAACATCAAGGAGCAATAGTTAGGATTACCCAGGATCTGGCAGCTTCTACAATAAAGGATCAGAGGACCTGGAATACATATTCCAGAAGACAAAGGATCTAGAGTTACAATCAAGAATTAATTACCCAGGGAGACTTAGTATCATCTTTTCAGTCAGGGGAGATGATGGAGCTTCAATGAAGCAAGAGATTTTCAATCATTTCTATTAAAAGAACCAGAACTAAATACAAAATTTAATCTACAGATATAGAATTCAAGAGAAACATAGAAAGGCAAATGGGGAATATATATATATATATATGTGTGTGTGTGTGTGTGTGTGTGTGTGTGTGTATGTGTGTGTATATATATATACATGTATGTGTATATATAGTATGTATGTGTGTTGCAGTATATGAAATAAATCCATACAAATCATCAGCATTTCTATATAGTACTGAAAAAGCTCATCAGCAAGAAATAGAAAGTGAAATTCCATTTAAAATTGCTGTAGACAAAATAAAATACTTGGGGGGGTCTTCCAGCCAAGGCAAACCCAATAATTATATGAACATAATTGCAAAACTATTCTTACACAAAGAAAGTCAAAGCTAAACAATTGGAAAAATATTAATTGTTCATGGGTAGGCTGAACTAATATAATAAAAATGACAATTCAACTTAAATTGGTCTACTTGTTCAGTTCCATACCAATCAAACTGCAAACATTATTTTACGGAACTAAAAAAAATGACAAAACTCATCTGGAAGAACAAATGGTCAATAATATCAAGGGGATTAGTTTAAAAAAAATACAAAGGATGATGGTTTAGCAGTACTAAACCTAAAGCTATATTATAAAGCAGAAGTTATCAAAACCATTTGGTACTGACTAAGAAATAGAGTGGTGGATCAGTGGAATAAGATTAGACCTACATGACACATTAATCAATGCCTTCAGCAATCTAGAATAAGAACTCAGTATTTAACAAAGATTGCTGGGAAAGCTGGAAAATAATATATCAGAAACTCATCAAAAACCTACATCTCACATCCCATAACAAAATAAAGTCAAAATGGATACATGGCATGGCCATAAGGGATGGAACCATAAACAAATTAGGAAAACAAGGAATAATTTACCTATCAGACCTTTGGAGAAGGGATGAATTTATGTCTAAAGAAGAACCAAGGAACATTATGAAAGAAAAGGACAACTTTGTTAATATTAAATTTAAAAGGTTTTCAAGAAATAAAACCAACTGAAACAAGATTAAAAGGGAAATACAAAGCTGAAAAAATATTTATAGCCAGTATTTCTGATAAAGGTCTCATTTCTAAAATATATAAAGAACTGTGTCAAATTTATAAGGACACAAATCATTCCCCAATTAATAAATGATCAAAAGATATGAACAGATAATTTTCAGATGATGCAATTAAAGACGTCTATACTTATATGAAAAAATGCTCTAAATCACTATTGATCAGACAATTGTCCTACAATATATATTGAAGAGTTTCCTAAGTCAATGAGAAGTTAAATAATTTATTTAAATTCATAAATTCAAGAGATATCAAATGCAAGGATTTAACCCAGGTCTTCATGTCAACAAAATCAACTCTCTATTTACTAAGCTATGCTCTATATCACACAGTAGTTCTCTAAAAACAAAATCTCTTTAATGATTTCAATCTTTTCTCCTCTGTTTTAGTAAGCATCATAAGGCCCAGGAACTTCTGATAAGCTTTTTTTTTTTTTAATTTTTGGCCACCCAGTCAATCTTCTCTTTTTGGACAAATTGATTCCAACACTTCACAGTTGAGAATCTTGCCTTATATTTTACAGGGGAAAAGAAAAGATCAGATCATTTGTCATGATCTCCCTTTTCTCCCCTCTTCCTCATCTCACAATAATCAGATGCTTTCTGCCAATGTCTCTTCCTTCACACAAAGAAGTGGCCTCAATCCCATGAGCAAAAACAATCCCATTCTATCTTATTTGCTCCAGGAAATTGTTCCCTCTGTCATCCCCCTCTTTGTCAATTATTTTCAATTTTTCTTATCTTCTTCCTTCCCTTCTGCTTACAAACATCCCTGACTCTCCCCTCTTTTGATTCTTGATAACTATCATCATATATCTCTTCTTCCCTCTGCTTTCTCTGCTACCATTCACTTCTTAGCCCTTTAAAGTCTGACTTCCTACTTCATTATTTCACTGAAACTGTTCTCTTTAGTAAGCTCTCAACTCAATGTCCTTTTCTCTTTCCTCATTCTTCATCTCTTTTTCACTTTTGACTCTGTTGATCACCCTTTTCTCCTTGAAACTTTTATCTCTAGGTTTTCAGAACACGATTTTCTCCTTTTTTTCTTCCTAATAAACAATTCTTTCTCAGTCCCTTTTTTTTTTTTTTTGAATACTCATTCAGGTCATGACTTTCTACTAGATGTTCTATTGAATTCTGTTCCTTTTCTCCTTCTACTTCACTTAATGTTCTCATTAGTACCTATGGATTTAAGTAGTGTCCACTGCTAATTTTCAAATCTAACTACCTTACCTTAATTTCTCAGTTGACCTTCAATCTCACTTTCCATCTGTCTTTCAGAAATCTTAAACTAGATATCTAGGAAATACCGCAAAGTCAACACATCCAAAATGAAACTCATTATTTCCACCCTAAATATTCCCCATTTCTACTTTCCTTTTCACTATAGAGAACAACATTCTCCCAGTTCCTCAATTTCATAAATTGGGTCTTATCCTTGCTTCCTCACTGTCTCTCAATGTCCTTATCCAATTGATTTCACTTTTTCAACAACTGTCAAATATTGCCCCCTATCTCTGACACTGGCACCACTCTGGTGCAGTACTTTATCACCTCATGTCTAAATATCCTGCTAACCCACAGGTTCAATCCTTTCACATGAACATACACACACATACACACACACACACACACACACACACACACACACAGTAGTTGCAATGGTTCCCTATTGCTTCCAGGATCAAATACAAGATTCTATTTGCCATTTAAAGCCCTCAATAATCTAACTCTCTTTTACATTTTCAGGCTTCTTAAATCTTATTCTGCCGTGTACTCTTTGTTTCAATGATACTGTCCTCCTTCCTATTCCATGAATGAGATAAAGATTTATGTATGAGTATATGAATGAGATCTCTCAGATCTGTGTTTTTTCTCTGGCTTTCTCCAAGCCTGAAATGCTCTTCCTTTTCATCTCTGCCTCCTGATTTCTTCCTTCAAGTCCCAACTAAATTCTGTCTTCTCCAAGAAGAATTTTCCAACCACTCTTAATTATAATGCCTACTTCTTTTTTAATTATCCCCTGTGTTTTTCTATATTTCACTTGTTACACAAACAAACACTTGTCTCTCCATTAGATAGAGCACATTGCGAGACTCTTTTGCCTCTTTTAATATCTCCAGGGCTTAACATAGTGCCTGGAACATAGTGGGTATAATTAATGTTTTTATTGACTGAAGGCTATAACAATTCACATATGTGAACACTTCAAAGTCATTCTGAAGAAGCATTCTTCCTCTAAGTAGAGAAGAGTCAGATTTCTGTTCTAGATAATAAGCTATCCTAAGATATCCATTCCTTATAGTATTGTATTACCAACTAAGTTCCAGGAATTGTGCTAAGTGCTGTATATAATTTCATTTGATCTCCAAAACAACCCTTAAAGGTGAGTGCTATTATTATCATCCTAATTTGCAATTGAAAAAAACTAAGGCAAATATAGGCTAAATGATTTAGTCAGGGTTATATAGCTAGTAAGTGTATGAGGATGGATTTAAACTCAGGTCTTCCTGACTCTAGAACCAGTGCTCTACTCACCATGTCACTTAGGTGCCTCAGTCAAGGCTCTCCATGTGTAATGGAATGCAAAAATTTAGCCTGTTGTTTTCTTCTAAGGATTAGATATTTTGTTAATAATAACATCTTTAGTTAAAGAAATCTAGCACTTAGTATACTTGTATCAAATAAATGTTTAGTTAACAATGAGTTTTTAATGCAATCTAATTTAAAATATCTCATATTTAAAGAGGGCTGACAGCTTTATTATCTTGATTGCCTTGAATTGTTTTTAAACATAATGTAATAGTTGTTTTTTCTTTGTTTTTCAATCTGAATTTGGGTAAGTCTAACCTATCATTTTATAGATAATAGGTCATTTGCAAAATGACTAATATTTCTATATGGGTCTTACTCTGTGTGCAACACTTGTCTTTCCAGAATAAAAATGAGATATAGAGATTAATTAGGAGCAAATACAGATAAAGAATCTTTGCAAAATTTCAAAATTATATTTAAAAGTTAATGTTTTGGAATGTCTTCTAAAAATAAGGCTAACTAATACCAAGTGAGATAGGGAATGGTGGGACAAAAAAGTAAGACACACGTTTAATTAAATGGAATGCTTTCTACTTCACATAATCATACCTTTTTTCCCTGAATGACAATGGAAGTCACGAGATGATTTAATTTGTTCTCATTACTGATTCAATAAATCCATAATTCTTTTCTGTAGTAATATCAATTATACTAAATTATATGTGGATATCAATGGAAAGATTTCTTGAATTCACCCTTTTTTGTGAATGCCTCCTTTACCACATCTTCATCACAAAGTCATAAGTAATAACCTTGGTAAGCTTCAATAGCTGAGCCTTTAGAAAGCTACATGAAATATTCCTTCGAGTCAAATTTTAAAAGTAAATCCATTTGAAAATAGAGGTTAAGAATACCTCTCATTCATAGCAAAACACTTTGGTAGTTTGGTAGTTTGGGGGGAAAGTGAAATTGTAGCTTGGAAATCCACAGAGAATGGGTATAGATTTAACAGGGTAGGCCTGTTAAAGAGCTTACCTAAAGTATTTCTATGGGAAATAAGAAGGAAGCATGATCCAAAGCTTTTCATTTTAATTATTCTTGCTAAATAAGTGCTAAACTCATCTGTATCTATGCCACTGAATTAGTATTATTAGCATTACCTAATTTGTGATGCCCTGGGGGGAAAGCCTGTACAATTTTGGCCTAGATCTGACTGCCTTAACTTCTCACCTCTTCTCTTTCTCTCTTAAAAAAAAAAAACAATTTTCATTTCACTAAAAATTATTTTAAATATAAAGAATATCTATTTTAAAATACTTAGATTTGAGGAAGATTATAGAAAATTATGAATATACTTAGTAACAAAACCAAAATAATAAAGAAAAACAATGAAAGAGAAAATAAGCCTGAAAATAATCTCATTGTGACAAACAGTCTAGCAAGATTCCCTCAATAACATTTAAAGAGGGAACAAAAAGGAAGACATTAAATAAAACTTAAGTGAATCAGATTTCCCAGAATTTCAATAATTGTAAATTCCTATATTGAACAACTATGAAACCATCATATTTGGACTCAAACATATGGGAATGGTAGAAGCAGGGGGAAAAAGGATAATAAAGACATATACTTCACAACTATATCATTTTATCAAATATGTTTTATCAAATATGCTTAGTAATGTACTAAGTCAATAATTATTAATCTCATTTAAGATATATGAAGACATATTTCCAATTCTAATGTGCATAAAAATATTGTTAGAGAACCTTGTCTCTGACAATATAGATAGAAAGACTTTTTATATTATGGGCATAATGACTGAATCAGGATGGAGAACTATAATAGTTTGAAGTTAAGTCAAATCAAACAAAAAAAAATATTAAGTACCTCTTGTGTATAAGACATTGGCCTAATCACAAGAGATATAAAAAAGATATTGTGAAACCCCAAGAAGTGTACTGAACAAAGGGCAACTACAGAAGCAAACAGCAACAGAGTCTCTGACAACAAGAAAAGTGGAGCTTCAGATAATCTTCTGTCTACTCTGAAGCCTATAGTGGAATGAGGACATTAAGGCCAGACGAAGGAGGATCCTATAGTTTTGTCACTCAGAATAGGATGGGTTTTCCAGAAGGCTGACACTGGCTGAATCCAGCAGCAGTGTACTGGACTAGGAGCAAGCCCCCAATCTTGTTTCTGAAACCTAAACCCAAGTCAGAAGTTTACAGAGCTCAGAGCAGAAGGAAGGAACAGATTATACTGAAGCAGACTGCTTTGGAGGTTCTGAAGGATTGCAGGTCCCAACTTATGCTATCCCTGAGATCTTGAAAAAAATGCAATATTCAATTCCTTTTGAAATTAGCAGCAACACCTAATAAAAAAGCATGTTCTAATCACTGCTTTATAGAAGTGTGCAGAAACTGACTCTAAAAAAAAGTCCAAAGTCAGGAAGTAGACTAGAAAAGTCAATAAGCAAAAATAATCTCACCAAAAAAAGTGTTGTAATGATGACAGGGATGCTCAAGACACATATATAAAGAAAGAATAAATAAAAAAAATCTATAAGCAAAAATACTTTGTTCATAAGTTCTGCTAGAATTCCTAGAAGAGTTTAAGCAAGAGTGTTTTTATTTTAATTAATAAAAATGATTTTTATAAATGAATTGAAAGTACATGAGGAAAGAACTAAAAAATAAATTAGAGTCCTAGGGGAGAAGTTGGAAAAGAGCTGAGAGTTTTAGAAAAAAATTGGGGGGGAGGAGGAATTAGCAAGTTAACAGTAGAAGTACAAAACTTTACCCAAGCAATAAAATCTTGAACATTAAACAAACCAATTAGAGTTAACAATAGCATTAGACAATAGGAAACATTAAAGCAAAAGTCGAGAAAAAGAACATTAAAAAATCATGTCCAGAAAAACAGATCAAGAAAAGATAATTTAAGAACCATTGAACTATTTGAAAGCCATAATTCCTTTAAAATATTTTATAATTCAAGAAATTATATGTTTTTATTGAAACAAAATATATACAAAGATAATTTTTCAGCATTGATCCTTGATACCCATCAATTGGAGAATGGTTGAGTAAATTGTGGTATTTGAATGTTATGGAATATTATTGTTCTGTAAGAAATGACCAGCAGGATGAATACAGAAGTTGGGAGACTTACATGAACTGATGCTGAGGAAATGAAGCAAACCAGGAGATTTATATACCTCAACAACATACTGGGGAGGATTATTCTGAAGGAAGTAGATTTCTTCAAAAGAGAAGATCTAACTTGTTTCAATTGATGGAACAGAAGCAGCTAATAAAGAAAGAAATAGGAAAATGAATGTAAACGTTGCAGTTTTGTTCTTCTTTCCAGGTTATTTATACTTTTAAATCCAATTCTCCCTGACGAGAACTGTTGGCTCTGCACACATATATTGTATCAAGATCTACTGTAACCTATTTAACATGTATAGGACTGCTTGCCATCTGGGGAGGGGTTGGAGGGGGAAGGGAAAAATCATAACAGAAATGAGTGCAAGGGATAATGTTGTAAAAAATTACCCTGGCATGGGTTCTGTCAATAAAAAGTTATTTTAAAAAAACAAAACAAACAAACAAACCACAACAACAACAACAACAAAAAAAAACATTGATCCTTGTAAAAACTTTGTGTTCTAATTTCACCCCCTTTTCTTCACCTTCTTCCATAGATGGCAAATGATTCAATATATGTTAAACATAATAAAAATAATGTAAATCCTTTTCCTCCTTTAAGATGTCTTTGGGATATAAGCCAGTAGAAACATTTCTGAATCAATTTTTGCACAGTTTGATAACCCTTTGAGCATAGTTGCAAATTGCTCTCCAGAATGATTGGATCAGCTCACAGTTCCATAAATAATGTATTAGTGTTCCAGTTTTCCCATATCCACTCCAAAATTCATCATTCTTTTTCCTGTCATCTTAGCCAATCAAGGTGTATTCTATCTGGGTCTTAACATTTTCTACAAAGTGATTTAGAGCACCTTTTTTTTTTTTTTTTTAAATTTAATAGCCTTTTATTTCAGGATATATAAAAAACAGCATTAAAATTCCAAACCCTTGTTCCAATTTTTTCACCCTAACCCCCACCCCCCCCCCCAGATGGCGGAACCAGAGCAAATATTTAAGAATAAATTAGAAAAAAAGAACCCACCAAAAACTTATTTTGTGTAGAAAAAGAATCAACTTGAAAATTGTAAATTAGCTTGGAAGGTAAAAATCAAATGTATAAATATAGGATTGGGAATTAATGTAATGGTTTTAGTCATCTCCCAGAGTTCTTTTCTGGGCATAGCTAGTTCAGTTCATTATTTAAAAATTTTGGTTGATCCTTTCGGGAGGCCTGATCCATCAGAACTGGTCATCATAATATTGTTGTTGAAGTATATAAGATCTCCCGGTCCTGCCTTTCCTCAGCATCAGTTCATTGGGCTCCAGGCCTTTCTGAAATTATCTGTTGGTCATTTCAAGAAGAATATTCCATAATTTTATATACCAAATTTATTCAACCATTTCCCAAGTAATCCATTCAGTTTCCGTTCTAGCCACTACAAAAAGGGTGCCACAAACATTGTGACATACAGGTCCCTTTCCCTTCTTTATAATCTTTTGGGATATAATCCCAGTAGTAACCTGTGGATCAAAGGGTAAAGTTTGTAACGAGTAATAAATATTAAAAGGGGGCCAATCCCAAAATGCCTTTGTTTTCCCATTCCCAATTATTTTTTTGCTTTAAATTTGAAGGGGGTTTTGGTTTTTAATTTGTTTCGTTAATTGCTTGGGAGATTTTTCGGGACGAAAAGCTTTTTATTGAATTGTTTTCTTTTTGGAATTTTCAATTGGGAGAAGGTTATTTTTTTAAAAGTTAATTTTTTTTTGGAAAGGGTTTATAAATTTTTGACTGTAAAAATATTTTGTTTTTGTTTTTTCTTGTCTGTTGTTTTGTTTGTAAAAATTTTTTTGGTTTGGGTTTTTTTTTTATTTGATTTGTTTGTTGGTAAAACCTTCCCTTCCCAAGGTTGAGAGGTAAATTCCTTTGTTTTCTTTTTTAATTCTTTTGGTTGGTTTGAAATTTTGACCTTTTTGGTGGGGTGTTAGGGCTGTAGTTTCCCTTTTTCCTTTTGCATTTTACAAAAGTGTTTTTCCCAAAAGTGGGATTTTGGGTTTAAAAGGGTTAATTTGTTGATGTTTTTTTGAATTTCTTTTAAATGACAATAATTTTTTTTAAATTGTTTTTTGAATTTGTTATAAAAATTTTTAATTGGTAAAGAAGACCATCTTGATTTTTTTTTCTTAATTTTGAAATTTTGATTTTGTTTTTTCCAAAGAATTTTTTTTTTTTGGTGTTAAAAAGTTTTGGGGTTGATTGGTTAGGCAAAAAAAGATTAGTTTGGTTTATTTTTAATTTTTTGGCCCAAAGAGCATTTAATTTTTCCCTTGGTTGAGCAGATTTTTTGTGAAAATGGTTGTTTTTGTTGTTTTGATTTTTGGGTGTTTAAAATTTTTAATTATCAGTTACTTTAAAGGTTTTTGTAACCTTGATGTTGTTTTGTTGGAAAAAGAATGCGACTTTGGGGTTTATTTTCCCAATTTGGTTGTGGTTTTTAAAATTTTTAGAATTCTTTGGGGCCCAATATTAATTTGCCGGGAAAGAGGATTTTGGCTTCCTTTTCTTTTTTTTTTTTTTTCAAGTTTTGCTGGCAAACAAAAAAAGGGTATAATGGGCACCTTTTTCCTGATTTTTGGGAATGGGCAGTTTTTTAAAATAGTTTGATTTTTTATGTGGGGGGCCATTTTCCTATTTGGGTGAAAGGTGGGTTGGTTTTCGCTTTTTCTGTCTAGGGATGATCATTGGTTTTTGCAATGGTTATTCAGGCCTTATTTTATAGTTTTTTATTAACCAGCCCTGATTTGGTAAAATCCTATGTTGTGTTTTTTGGAGATGTTTTTGTTTTTGCAATATTTTTTAAAGATTTTTTTTTCTTGGGAGATTGGTTTTTTTTCTTTTTCACCCCTTGGTTTAGGTTAGTAATGTTTTGGGTTGAAGGAATTTGGTGGACCCCCTTTTTTTTTCAAATTTTATAGATTGGGGCAATTGTTTTTAAATGTTTGGTAAAAAATTAAGTAAATCCATTGGCCTGTTTTTTTTAGGGGTTTGTTTTTGCCTGTTCTTTTTTTTTAAATGGGATTTGCAATTTCTTTTCTTTGTTGGGAAGTTGTTTTTTGGAGGTAGTATTTTTTATTTGGTTATAAATTTTTGGATAAAGTTGAGAAAAAACCTTTTTTTTTCCCTTTCTTGGTGGAAAGTTTTTTTCATTTTGCTATTTTCTTTTTCCTTTTTTAAATCGTTTGGTTTCTTTTTTTTTTTTTCTAGAACCAACCTTGTTTTTTTTGTTAATAGTTTTTTTTTTATTTTTTTTTTTTTAATTTTGAATTTCCTTTAGTTTTGATTGGGGGTTTTTAATTTGGTTTTTTGTTTTTTTGTTGAAGAATTTTAACTTTTTTTGTTTTTTATTCAAGTGCCCAGGTATTTTCATTTTGGTGCATTAAAATTTTGGTATGATGTTTCATTGTTTTTTAGGAAATTATTAATTATATTTAATTTTTTCAAATTTTTTTTAAGATGAGTTTTTGTTTCCTTACTTTTTGGTCTTTTTGACTTTTTTGTTGGAATTGTTTTTTTGCATATGATTGAAAAGAAAGATTTCATTTTGCTTTTTTGCATTTATTTTGAGGTTTTTGTCTAATTATGGTTTTTTTGTGGTTCCATGAACTGATGAGAAGAAAGTTATTTTCATTCCATTCAATTTTTCCAAAGATCCAACATACCTAATTTTTCTAATACTTATTTACTTTTTAACTTTTTTTTGTTTTGTGGTTTGATTTGTTAACTTGAGTGCAAGGTTGGGATTCCTTTTTCTTTTGTTGTTTTTTTCTTGCAACTTCTTCTTCCTTTAGGAAGTTGAGTGCCAACCACTTGGTGATATATGTTTAAATTATTTAACTTGTTGTTTATTATTTAGAGGATTGTTTCTTCCTTATTTTTTAATTAGATTTTTCTTTTTGCTTGATCTGGATAAGGATGGCTACCCTCTTTTTGATTTCACCAAGCATTAAAGATTTTGCTCCAGCCTTTTCCTTTACTCATATGTATCCCCTGCTTTAAATGTGTTTTGTAAAAAATTTATTGTAGGGTTCTGACTTTTGATCCAGTCGTATCTGCCTCCTCTTTATGGGGAGTTCATCCCATTCATTTAGTTAGAATTACTAAATCTTATTTCCTGCCATCCCTAATACCCCAGATTGTGTTTATTATTCTTGCCTCCCCAACCCTTTTCCCCTTTTTAAACTTATGTCCCCTCTTGTATCACGATACTTATCCTCTTTTAAAATCCCTCCCTCCCCTTTGAGTCTTTCCCCCTTCCTTCCCTTATTACTTTTTCTTTTCCCTTTTTCCTCCCCCGTTTTTAATGGGCGAGAGAATTTTCAAAACAAATGTCAATTATTTTTTCTTTTGAGCAACTCTGATGAGAGTAAGATTCACACAATGTTCCTCCCCTCTCTTTCCCCAGATATGATAAGGCCTTAGCCCTTTGTGGGATGTGGTTTCCCTTTTATCCCTCCTTCCCACCTTATTCTGCCATCATCCCTTTTCCATATCTACTTTTTTTTATATTATATCAGTAAATCAAATTTCTGTATTCTTTTGTATATCCACAAAGAAATACAATTTAAAAGATATTTTTTTTTGCATTTTGGTTTTTTTTGGGATCTTTTTGTTTAAATTTTTTCTTAGAAAAAATGTAATTCTTTTTTTTAAATGTATTTTTCCTTTGGAAGAAAATGTTTAGTGGGTAGTTTTTTGGCTGTTTTCTTGTGTTTGGGAAAATTTGGTTTTTTTTTTAATGTAAGGGGGCCGATTTGGGTGATTTTTGTGGACCTGGTTTTAAATGGTTTTTTTGGCTGTTGTTTTTTTCCTTAATTGATAGTTTAAAGCCAAATTTTTTTTGGGTTTTTTTTTTTTTTTGAATTGTTAGTTTTTCAATGCCTTTTTATTCTGAATTCATTGGGAGTTTTTGATGATTTTTGTAAAATAGTTTGGTTTTTTTCATTGTTTTGAAAGTCCAAAATTCAATTTTTCAGATTTTTTAAGTTTGTTTTGCTGAAAATTATGGTTTTTTCAGTTTTTTTTTTTTTGTTTTTGTTGAGTTTTTGCTGTTCAATGAATCTTGTTTAATTTGTTTTTAATTTTAAAATTATTTTTTTTTTCTTTTTCTTTTTTGTATATGTCAATTGAGTTTTGAATGTTTGTTTTGGTTTGGAATTTTTTTCCATTTCCTAATTTTTTTTTAGTGTTATTTTTTTTTTTTTTTCCTACTCTTTTTGGTTTTTGTTTTTTCACAAACCTTTTAGTGAATTTTTATTTTTTTCAATTGTTTTTGGAAGTTGTTGTTTTTGTGGTTTTTTCCTTTCCCCATTTATTTCAACTTTTTGAGATTTTAATGGTTTTTCTATGAGAATTATGTAAAGGAGGAAGTTGATGATTTTTTGTTGTTTGAGGTTTTTCGTTTGTATGTTTTTTTTCTGCTAGAAGTGTGGATTGTTTTTTCATTTTTTTCATGTTTTAAAGCCTTTAGGTGGGTCTCTAGGCAAGGGGGTTCCAGCCCTCTGCAGGCAGGGAAAGATTTTAAACCGACCGGCCCGAGGATGGAGTGCCTGAGTGAGAGTTTTCCCTTCCCCCAACAGGAAGTGGATTCGACTGCGCTACAAAGGTTGTGGGGCTGAGGGATTACGATTGTCCAGGCTGAGACTAAGGGGGAAAATGTCACTGCCCCAGACCGACCTGTTTGGGGATGTGAGTATTAGCATCTGACCCAGACCACGACCGGGGCCGCGAAGGCCCAAAAATCTGCCCAGCGTTGCCTGATGCTCGGCCCTGGAAAAGTCTATGGCCCCGGAGCTCCCCACTTGCAGATTGGAGGCAACCCGGCCCTCCCCCCGTGGAGGATCCAACTGCCCCAAAGGAAAAGCCCATTGCGGGTTGGGGGGCGCCTTTGTGCTGAATCTGTGCCTTCACCCCGGTTTGAGCCTCCTCGGAACCTAATTTTCCCGCCTGGCCCGACCCCCCGGCCCCGAACCAACTTTTTGGGGGACTGCAGATTTTTCCGGTGATTGTTCTACTTCTTACTTTTGTGCAGTCAAGACTTTTTTTGGGCTCATATAATATTGATAAAGAGGGTAAAGAAGATTAGAAAGTCGCTGTGTTTCTCTGGGTTTGGCCGCCCCCTAACACAATTTTCATGTAACTAGAAATAGTTTAAATTTCTTCATCTGAAAATTGTCTGTTCATATCCTTTGATCATTTATCAATTGGAGAATAACTTGAAAACGTATAAATTTGAGTCAATACGCTATATATTTTAGAAATAAGGCCTTTATCAGAATCTTGAATGTAAAAAATTTCCCCCAATGTATTGTTTCCCTTCTAATCTTGTCTGTATTAATTTTGTTTATACAAATTTTTTTAACTTGATTATTAAACAAAATAATCTATATTGTGTTCAATAATGATCTCCAGTTCTTTAGTCACAAATTCCTTCCTTCACAGACCTGAGAGGTAAAGTATCTTATTATGATCTTCTAATTTGCTTATAATATCACTTTTTATGTCTAAATCATGAGCCCATTTTGACCTTATCTTGTTTTACAGTGTTAGGTGTGGGTCAGTGTCTAGTTTCTGCCACACTAATTTCCAATTTTCCCAGCAATTTTTGTCAAATAGTGGTTTTTTTATCCCAAAAGCTGAGGTCTTTGAGTTTGTCAAAACTAGATTACAATGCTGACTATTTTTGTCCAGAACTTAACCTTTCCAAAATACTTATTTTTAGCCAGTACCAAATGGTTCTGATGATTGCTGCTTTATAACAGAGTTTTAGGTCTGGCACAGCTGGGGCACCTTCCCTGGCATTTTTTTTCATAAATTCTCTTGCAATGTTTGATGTTTTGTCCTTCCAGATGAACTTTATTGCCATTTTTTCTAGATCTGTAAAATAATTTCTTGGGAATTTGATTGATATAGCACTAAATAAGTAGATTAATTTAGGTAGTATTATCATTTTTCCTATATTCACTCAGCCTACCCAGGAGCACTTGATATTTTTCCAATTGTTTAGATCTGACTTTGTGTGGAAAGTGTTTTGTAATTGGGTTCATATAGTTCCTAACTTTGCCTTGGCAGGTAGACTCCCAAATATTTCATATTATCTACAGTTATTTTAAATATAATTTCTCTTTATATCTCTTGCTGCTGGACTTTGTTGGTAATATACAAAAATACTCATGATTTCTGCAAATTTATTTTGTACCCTGAAACTGCTAAAGTTGGAAATTGTTTCTAGTAGTTTCTTAGTTGATTCTCTAGGGTTCTCTAAGTATGTTATCCTATCATCTGCAAAGAGTGATAATTTGGTTTCCTCATTACCTACTCTAATTCCATTAATCTCTTTTCTTCTTTTATTGCCAAAGCTAACATTTTTAATACAATATTGAATAGTAATAGTGATTGTGGGAACCTTGATTTCATGCCTGATTTTATTGGGAATGGTTATAGTTTGTCCCCATTATATATGATGCTTGCTGATGGTTTTAAGGAAAACTCCATTTATTCCTATACTCTATAGTGTTTTTAATAGGAATGGATGTTGGATTTTATCAAATGTTTTTTCTGCAACTATTGAAATAATCATATGATTTTGTTAGTTTGGTTGTTGATATAGTCAATTATTCTAATAATTTCCCTAATATTGAACTAGACCTGAATTGATGGTATAAATCTTATTTGATCATGGAATATTATTCTGGGGATGGCTTGCTGTAATCACTTTGCTAATATTTTATTTAAGCTTTTTACATCAATATACATTAGGGAAATTGGTCTATAAATTTCTTTTTCTATTTTCACCCTACGTAGTTTAGGTATCAGCACCATATCTGTGTCATAAAAGGAATTTGGTAGGACTCCTTCTTTTCCCATTTTCTCAAATAATTTACATAATATTGCAATTAATTGTTCTTTAAATGTTTGGTAGACTTCACATGTAAATCCATCTAGCCCTGGCAATTATTTCTTAAGAAGTTGATTTGTTTTATTTCTTTTCCTAAAATGGGATTATTTAAGTAACTTATTTCTTCTTCTATTATTCTAGGCAATCTATATATTTGTAGGTATTCCTCCATTTCACTTAGATTATCAAATTTATTGATATATACTTGGGCAAAATAACTCCTAATTATTGCTCTAATTTCCTCTTCATTGGTGGAAAGTTCTCCCTTTTAATTTTTGAGCCGAACAATTTGATTTTCTTCTTTCCTTTTTCTGATCAAATTAACTAAAAAGTATATTTTATTGTTTTTTTTTTAAATAAAACCAACTCAGTTTTATTTATCAGGTCAATAGTTTTCTTTAATCTCCCATTTTATTTTCAGAATTTCAAATTTGGTATTTAATTGGGGGGGAGTGTTAATTTGGTTTTTTCCTCTAGCTTTTTTAGTTGTAATCCCAATTCATTGATCTTTTCTTTCTCTATTTTTTGCAAGTAAGCATCTGAAGATATAAAAGTTCCCCTAATAGCAACATTTGCTTCATCCCACAAATGTTGGTATGTTGTCTCATTATAGTCATTGTCTTGGATGAAATTATTCCGTGTGTCTATAATTTGTTGTTTTACCCATTTATTCTTTAGGATTTGTTTATTTAGTTTCCAATTTTTTGTCTATTTTCCCCTGGCCTTGTATTGATTTACTGCATCATTATCCAAGAAAAATGCATTTACTATTTCTACCTTCCTGCATTTGATTTTGAGATTTTTATGACCTAATACATGATCAATTTTTTGTATAGATTCCCTGAATCCCTGAGAAAAAAAGTGTATTCCTTTGACTCCATTCAATTTTCTCTAAAGATCTAACATACCCAACTTTTCTAAAATTCTATTTACCTTCTTAACTTTTTTCTTATTTATTTTGTGGTTCAGTTCATCTAGTTCTGAGAGAGCAAGATTGAGATCCCCTACTAGGATAGTTTTGCTGTCTATTTCTTCTTGCAGCTCTCTTAACTTCTTCTCTAGGAATTTGGATGCTATAGCACGTGGTGCATATATTTTTTGAATTGATATTACTTCATTACTTATGAAGAATTAACAAGATATCCTTTCCTTCTTTATCTCTTTTAATTAGATCATATTTTTTGCTTTTACTTGATCTGAGATTAGCATTGCTGACCCTGTTTTTTTTTTTTTTTTTTTTTACTTTACTTGAAACATAATAAATTCTGCTCCAACCATTTATCTGTACTCTGTATGTATCACTCTGCTTTAAAATGTTTCTTGTAAACAACATATGGTAGGAGTCTGGTTTTTAATCCAGTCTGCTTTCCATTTCCATTTCAATGGGAAAGTTTATCCCATTCACATTCAAAATTAAAATGACTAATTTTGTCTTTCCCACCATCTTATTTATCCCAAATTATGCTTTCTCTTTCCTTTCCCTCTTTCCCTCCTCCCCAGTATATTGCTTTTGACCACCACTTTCCTCAAATAGCCCTTCCCCTTTACAGCCCCTCTCCCTTTCTTATCTTTCCCCTACCACTTCTGTTTTTCCTTTTCCTCCTTTCCTTTCTCCTTTCCCCTTCCACTTCCCTATAAGGTGAGAAAAGTTTCTCTGTGAAACCCATTATGTCTAATATTCTCTCTTTGAGCCAAATCTGATAAGGGTGAGATTCACACAATGTTCATCTCCCTCCCTTCTTTCCCTATAATTTATAATAGGTCTTAATTATAATTGGTCTCTAATTATAATAAGTCTTAATTATAATAGGTCGCTAATTATAATAGGTCTTCTTTGCCTTTTCATGAGATGTAATTCCCCTCATTTTACCTCCATTTTTCTCTTTTTACAGTACAATTCCCTTTATGCTTCTAGTTTCTTTTTTATATTATTATAGTATAATCAAAGTATACCTGCACTCTCTAAGTACACCCATAATAGAGATACAGTTCTCAAGAGTTCTTTCATTTTTACATTTTTATGCTTCTTTGAGTTCTGTATTTGGAGTTTAAATTTTTTGTTCAGCTCTGATCTTTTCATCAAAAATAAATTAAACTCACCTGTATTATTGAATGTCCATCTTCTTCCCTGAAAGATAATTCTCAATTTAGCTTATGATTGATTCTTGGCTGCAATCCAAGTTCCTTTGCTTTTCAAAATATCAGATTCCTGGCCTTTTGATCTTTTAAGAGGGAAGCTACTAGGTCTTGGGTAATCCTGATTGTGACTCCTTAATATTTGAATTGATTATTTCTGTCTGCTTGAAATATTTTTTTCCTGGTCTGATAATTCTGAAACTTAGATATGATATTCCTTGGAGTTTTCCTTTTGGGGTGTCTTTCAGGAGGTGATCAGTGAATTCTTTTCTATGGCTTTTTTACCTTCTAATTCTAGGCTATCAGTTTTCCTTAATGATTTCCTGAAAGATAATAACTAGACTATTTTTTTCATCATGGTTTTCAGGAAGTCCAATAATACTTAGATTGTCTTCCAGATCTATTTTCCAAGTCAGTGGTATTTCCAATGATGTAGTTTACATTTTCTTCTATTTTTTCACTTTTTGGCTTTGTTTGACTAATTTTTGATGTTTCATTGAGTCATTCATTTTTATTTGTTCAGTTCTAATTTTTAGTGAATTAACTTCTTTGCTTACCTTATTTAGCTTCTTTTGTATTTGGCCAATTGAATTTTTAAGAGTTGTTTTGTTATATGGATTTTTTCCCATTTCACAAATTCTGTTTTTCATGGAATTGTTTTCTTTTTCCATTTCACAAATTCTGTTTTTCAAGTTGTTTTCTTTTCCCATTTTTTCAAATCTGTTTTGCTTTTTCCACTTTGCTAAATCTATTTTGTAAGGCATTTTCTTCAGATAATGTCTGTGTTACCTTTTCCAAACCCTCTTGCAAAGTTCTCATTTCCTTTCCCCATTTTTCTTCTCTCTTTTAAGATCCTTTTTGAATTCTTCCAAAGAGAGCCTTGTGAGATAGAGACCAATTCAGGAGCTTCTGGGGATGATCTGTTTTAAGTGTCCTCAGGGTATGAAATTTGTTCTTCTCTTTCTCCATAAACTATGTATGTTCAGAATTCTTTTTTACTTTTTTTCTCATTTTTTAAAAGATTGAGATCTGCTTTTAGAGCAAAGGGACGATTGTCCAAGCTTCCTCTACAAGCCACAGTTGTTCACTGAGTGATTTTTATATGCAATTATCCAGTATAATTCACTGAGTCATTGCTAACTTCTGGTGTTTGGTGAGAGTGGCCAGATTATGAGGTATTCTGGGGTTTAGGGGCTACTATTTGCTTTTTGTATTTGTGTTTGGATGTCTTACAGCTAATCTGCTAATCTACTGGCTTGCAACCAGGACAGAGTAGCGAATATTGCTGTAGATTCCTCCCAGTAGATTCTCCAGAGTCTGGGATGCCACAACACCCTGGCTCTCTACACTGCCTGCACTCTGGTGCCTTTGCTTGGCTTTCTGCATTCAGCCCATATCTCTCCATGTCCAATTGAAACAGACCTTTTCTGAAGGTCTTCCAAATTATCTTGTGCTGGAAATTTGTTACACTCCAAATATTTATGGGTTCTGTCACCCCAGAATCAGTTCAGAGACTTGATTTGCTGTTAATTTGGGAGACATCAGGGAGAACTCAGAAAAAGATGTTTCCTCTCTGCCATCTTGGCCCTACCTTCAAATTTAAGAAATATAAGAGAAAAGTCTGCTCTCTTAAAACTAAGGGGGGAAATAAACAGAAAGAACTTACCTGTCCTGTCCTGAAAGAAACTATAATATAAAAATTGCCAGATTATTATAGACAAAAATAAGTGTTTCCAGGTCAAAGAAGAAGTGCTGCAAGAAGTCAGAAATTAAAAAAAAAAAAAGTATTGAGGAGCTATATTTGTTATAAACAGCCACCACCATAAATGAGCAGAGAATCTGTAATACAATGTTTCAGAAATTTAAAAAAAAAAAAAAAAACTATGCTTACAACCAAAAATAATTTATTTTGCAGGGAGAAAATAGACTTTTAAAAAATTAAAGGGCTTTTGATTATTACTGATGTAAAGGTCAAAACTGCCTAGAAAATTTGAAATGCAAGCATTTCTTGCAAGGAAATTCTTTTAAAAGGAGTTAATATGAAAGAAAAATCATCATGAACAAAACAAAAATGAATTGCTTATATTGTAGTATGTAGTTTGTATGTAGTATGTATGTATATAGAGACATATATATGAATATATATGTTTGAGTGTGATATATATGTGTGTTTGTGTGAATGTATATATGTATTTATATAATCCTGTAAGAAAAAAAGGGAAAGTAAATGCTGGGAGAAGGAACAGAAAGACTGTAGAAATTTATCTCATAAAATTTGGGTGTCCAAGTATGGGACTAAACAAATAAGAAGCAAGGATTAAGCAGAAATCTTACCTTATATTTGCATCTTAGCTTTATCTGAATTATTGGGGGGGGGGGGAAGGAAGAATATTCATTCTAGTAGGGAATTTCATTTAATAGGGAAACAAGAAAAAAAGGAAAGAAAGAAGAAATGGAAATTGTTTAAGTCCTAAGCAAAATGACCTCTAATAATGGAAGTGTATTAAGAGGGAATTTGGAAAAAAAAAAAAAAAAAAAAAAAAAAAGAAGCTGTGATTGAGAGAAAAGAGAAACAAGGAATAGGAAGCAGATACATCAAGCTAAAAGCCCAAGTTCTTAGAAGAATCCTTTCTCTTTAAGAGAAGGAGACAAAAAGCTGAATAATAAAAAAATACAAACCAGAATTTCAGAAGAAACAAATTACTTGCCTCCTGAGGGGTGATGCATGGACACAAAATGTAAAATAATATATATATTCATGTATATGGTCAATGTGAAAATTTGGTTTGTTTGTTCATATTTCTTACTAAGGTCTTCTTTTTCTTACTGAGACCTGGGGTCATGGGAGGAAAAGATGGTGGATTTTCATTAACTGAAAGAATAAAATCAGGTTAAAAAATGTTTTATGTAGCTGAGATAATTTAAAAAATCTTTGAAACAAATTTCTCTGATAAAAGTTTCCAACATATTTAAGTAATCACCAAAAATAAGAACCATTTTTCTAATCAATATATGTTCAAAGGATATGAAGGAAAACTTTTGAAAAGAAGACATCCAAAATGTCAATATCATATTTAAAAATAATCCAAATCACTAACAGTCTGGGGAAAGCAAATTAAAGTAACCCTGAGGCCCCACCTTCACTCCTCAGATTTAGAAAATTGACAAAAAAAGAAAATGACAAATGTTGCAGAGGTTGCCAGGAAATAGGCACATTTTTAAAGTTTTAAGTTGGTAAAGCCATTTTGGAAAGTAATTTGGAATGGTACCCTAAAAGTCACTAAACTATATATATCTTTTGGCACAATGGTACCATTACTAAAACTATTCATCTAAAAGTTCAAAAAAAGAGGGAGAAAATTCTATGTGCAAAAATATTTATGCCAATTCTTTATAGTGGTAAAAAATTGGCCACTAAGGAGTTGCCCAGTAAATGGGAAATAATTGAACAAATTATATTACTATAATGGAATATGAATACACAATGGAAATAATGAAAGGGATAGTTTCAGAAAAACCTAGGAAGACTTTTAGAACTGATAGAAAGTTTAATGAGCAGAATCAGATGAAAATTTTATAGAATAGCATCAATATTGAAAAGATAAATAATTTGCAAATATAAGAACTCAAGGTGTACAATGAAATGTATATTTAAGATAACCAGTGAGGGAGTAAATTTGCCTAACTATGCATATTTCTTACAAGTATTTTTTTTTTTTGTTCTTTTTTGATGAGGGATTGTACAAAGAGTATAATACATACTTATTGAGTGGAAATGGTATTTACAATGGGAGAGGGAGATGTCTATGAGAATTCAATTCAAGATATCTAGTAGATAGTTAAATATAATGACATGAGTTCAGGACAAAGGTTAATACTGGATAATTGCATATAAAAATCATCTGCATAGAGATTATAATTAAATACATGGAAGCTAATGAGATCACCAAACAAAATAATATGGAAAAAGAAAAAAAGGCCCCATATAAAGACTTAGGGGCAGTTATGGTTAGTAGGAAGGGTATTATTGAAGATTCATCAAATAAGCCTGAGTAGATGACAAGCTAAAGGAGTTTAAAGTGGGAATAGAGGTATAGAATGATTGCTGGTTAGGAATGGATGAATAAATGAAGTGTCGGTTTTTGAGGATGCAGGAAACAGGTGTGTTTGTAGGCAGGAAAACAAAATCAATTGAAGACAAGAAGAGTTTGAAAGTTAGTGAGAGAGTAGTAGAAAAGTAGAGATTGACAATTACTGATGAAGTGAGGATGATAGGAGGGACAATCTGTTGTAAAAGATGGGATATAATGATTTCACTTGTGCATGTGGGCAGATTTGCCTTGGAAGAGACAAAAGAGGATTAATGAAGGTCAGATGATATGGTTGAGGGAATATTGGGAGCTTACAGACTCTGATATTCATATGTTAGTATATAAAACAGAAAATTAGTATTTATTGAGATAAAGGAACTAGAACATATAAAAATGAGGACATGATTTTACTTTCAGTGGGTCTAAAGGAACTTAGAAAAAAAAGTCTATATGATGAGGATAGTGACTATAAATACATAATCAAAGAAGTTAATTATCAGAAAGAAAGATAGACTGGTTATATAGGAAAAAGATAGAATGAATGAATACCTCAACATAGGCTGGTATTCATGAAGCACTTATATGAAGTAACTTACTGTTACATATTTCAACACATATACATCTATGAAGACTTTATGGGACAAGAAAAGTAAAATTTTCACAAAATAAGAAATTACAAAAGATATATATATATATATATATATATATATATATATATATAAAATCTTTAAAAGTATGCTATATCATTCATGGTATGTACATGTATTGTTACCTATTTCACCCATTCTTGATATGAGTAGATTTCCAGGACTAACATACCTTTTCCCTCATGTAATAACTTAGTGTCAGTTTTTCTCTGCACTTCAGTCACATAGCATAATTATTATTTTTTACCTTTTCCTAGGCAGTTTTGCTTTTTAGAGTCAGATCATACTCAGTTCTGCCCCAATTTTTCTTTTGAGCTAACTAATTACTGTTCTAGTCTTAGTAGATATGTGGTTTATATTTCCACATATAAAACATAAATAGTTTACTCTTGTTGAGTCCCTAGAAATTAGTCTTTGATATTGGCTCTTATGTATTAATTTTCACTTGAGTTTAGTTGAGACAAAATCTGGAAAAATCCATGAGTATTTTAAACTCACACTCATTTTTATTATTCAATATTATGCTTAATTTTGCTAGAAATGACATTTTTTGGCTTTTGATTGTCAATATATATTATTCCAGGACCTGTGATCTTTTATTTTAGTTGCTGATAAATCCTGTACAATTCTAATTATAGCTTCAGCATACTTGAATTTTTTGTTTGCTTGTGTGTGTGTGTGTGTGTGTGTGTGTGTGTTTGTTATAGAATTTTCTCTTTGATTTGGAGGTTTCAAAATTGAGCAATAATATTCCTATGTGTTTTTCATGGAGGATCTCTTTGAGATGGTAATCAGTAGATTTTTTTTAATTTCTTCTTTCCCCTGATGTTCTATAATTCCAGAACAAATTTCTTGGATAATTTCTTGTATTATTGTGTCAAGGTTCCTATTTTGGTCACAGCTTTCATGTAGTGCAATTATTTTTATATTTTCTCTTTTTGATCTGTTCTTCAGACCTGTTGTTTTTCTTATAAGACATTTCACATTCTGTTCTATTTTTTCATTCTTTAAATTTTGTTTTCTTATTTCTTGGTCTCATAGCTTTACTGCCTTCCCCTTGACTAATTCTAATTTTCAGAGAATTATTTTTTTTCTTTAAGAGGCTTTTTTATATAATCTTCTTGTTTTTCTTAGATGATTCATTTATTTGTTTGCTTGTTTTAGTCTTACCTTAATCTCTCATTTGATTTTTAAAAAATCTTTTTTTTTTTTTTTTTGAGTCCTTCTATAAAGTCTTTCTGGTCATTACTCTTTGGGGAGAGACTTTTTTTTTATATCAACAATCTCCTCTGAAGTTGAACTTTGGTCTTTCCTATCCCCATACTAAGTTTCTATGGTTGTTTTCTTTTTTCTTTGCCTGTTCATTCTTAAAAATGAAAACTTATTAGTATGACAACCTCTAACCCTTAGGTGGTCATGGGTAGGGAGCTTCACTTTGACTCTCCACTCTGATCTGAAATCCCAAACCAAGAGCTCTCTGCCTCCTACAAGTGTCCATAACCTCAGCGTCTCTGTCCCACGGCTTCTGCATTCACCCTGTGTGCTGCTTCTTTCTCATTCAGGGTTCGGTCTCTGTTGCACAGCTGGGCCTGGCATTCCTAATCAGGAGAGGTTCTTTCAGTTTTGCCTTACTTAGACGCCACATTCCCCATGCTATCCAGGAGGTGAGAGTTTCTGGGGTTTGGACTGAGCCTACCTCTGAACTTAGGTAGCCCCAACCCTGTTTGCTCTTTATGAAAAGCTAGCCTGCAAGTTCAGTCCTGAGATCTTTTTCTGGGTCTCCTTAGATCATCCCTGGAGGATCCCTGTTCTGCCCCAAATTTTCTTTGATTTTCATTGATCTATGTTTGACCTGAGGTGTGATTTTTTTTTATTTGTGAGGGAAATCTGGAGACATTGGGATTTTCTGATGTATTCTACCATCTTCCCAGAATCCTCTTCTCTTCTCATTTTATTTGAAAAGATTTTAAAGTTCTTTTTGTGCTACAAGCATTGAAACAATTCTTGTAGATATTTTGAAGTCATTTTCTTCTGAGTTTGCATCTTGTGCTTTCCTGACTTCAAATACCTCATAATGATAGGGTTTTGTGTGTTTGACTTCCAGTCTACTTTCTTACTTTCGACTTGATGTCAAAATTAAACTCTGTAGTATCTCTGGAGAGGTCTCATCTGCTACTATTGGTGTTTTTATTGTGGTCTAGAGTAAATATAGAGAATTCTCAGGGACAGACTGGGGAATCAGCAAGTTCTTAGTATTCTGATCCAGATATGATGCAGGGCAAAATCTCATTGCTGTTTATTTTGTTTGACCACTGAAAATCCCTGACATACAATGGCCAGTTGCCAATTGTAGTTGGAGGAAGGAGCTGGGTTTATGGAAATGTCAGTATGTCACCTTTGTAGGGGAAGGTCCCCTAGGGATGAGAGACCAGCAATATTAGACATATTTTCGAAGGAACAACCTGTTCTAATGGGTCATTATTAGATCTGTGGACTAACTGCTGATACTCACCTATCTCTTAATTAAATAGGAATTTGCTATATTGGACTAATTAATAAGGCCAAAATTTTTCTTCCTAAATAGGCAAACCAATATTTAGGGATTCAGTTGTACAATGATTTGGGAAGAGAGAAATGGGGTTTAGATACCTCTATTACTCAGACTGGAGATGTAAATGGTGGGGTGATGCCTGGCCTCCAGAGAGAATAGTTAGAGTATGGGCCAGTCACCTGGGCTCAAGATGGAAGTTGGGGATATAGAACTCCAATATATATGTTGAACAGAATAATTAAGCTTCAAGCAGTTGTAGAGATTATGGCTGAGGCACTAGATCTTTTGTCTGACCAAGCTATTCAAATCAGAGAGGCTGTTTTACAACATAGACTTGTGCTGGATTATTTGTTGGCCATGTAAGGGGGAGTTTGTGTGAAACTAAATGTGTATATTTGTTGTATAAAGATTGACAATGGAAATCTAGTAAAAGAAATTATTAAGAACATTAGGAAACTTGCTCATGTTCCTGTTCAGACCTGGACCTCACCTTCCTGGTGGTCCTGGCTTGGTGGAAGCAGCTCCTTTGGTTTGGCCTTATAGCTCTTAGTAGTGTTATTACTCCCTATCTGCATACCTTGTTTGATCCGATTGATAACCAGAATAGTCCAAAACTCATTATCTAGAATGATTAGGTTGGAAGAGAAAGCTGAAGGGTCTGTTAGATTGATGGTGTTAAAAGGATGGGAGCCAATGGTCCAAGAAGACCAAACAGGAGCCAGAAGAGGATGAGGAATCTGATAGGGAATGTGAAGTTAGGCTACCAGAATTTGAAGAGATCTCAGTGTACAAATAAGAGGGGGGAATAAACGAGATGAGGTGAGATCTTTCAAGACAGTTGTGAAAATTGAGTAAGGCTTCATCTATTTCAGAGTTGGAGTAGGCCTGAAGGACTTTAAGCATCAAGTCAAGGGCATACTTAAGTCCCCTCCCTGCTATCCCTTAAGGGCATACTTAAGTCCCCTTGTTTTGGGCAACTATGTACTTATTGGTCAAGTTCAATTTCTTGGATAGTTCCAGAGTTTAGAATGTAAGATCCTCAGCCAATAAGGATGAGGGTCAGTAGTGGGAGGGGGTATTTTTGCATTAGGGATAAAAAGTGTTGATCCTGCCCCCTAAGGTGCTTCCTCCCTTCGATTGTCTGCTCGATGGGTGGGACACCCAATTTTTGAGAATGTATAATAAACTTCGCTTTGCTTCTAAAAAACAAAACAAAACAAAACAAACAAAAAAAAATTCCTGACCTAGGTTTGGGTATGCGCGCATTGGCTAGCTGAAAAGCTCTCAATCAGGGACAGAGTTGTATATTTCCCTTTTATCTGAAGCTCCTGCCCTGATTATTTCTCTACAAGCTAGTTTAAATTTTGGAAGTAAGATTGTTTCACATGTGAAGTCTGAGTCACAGTATTACTGCTATTGCTGTTCTTTTCTGAACTTCTTCCTTTGTCTATATACTATCCAGGGCTTCCTTACCTGAGAACGTCCTTGCCATATAGAGGTCCCCTAGACTACCTTAGATCTGTGACTTGGGGCTTCGCAGTGGGAGAAAAAAATTGCTACTTGATACCTGTCTTCATTACAATGTCCATTTGTTGGTCTAAGATGTCTTGCCCTCTTTCCTCTTTATAGTCAGTAGAATACTCTGTGTTCCTAGTTGGACTTCATCTCCAGTACTCATAGACCTCCCTGTCTGTCTCCCTAGTCAAGTTTAGGGACCTAAGCCAAGCAAGAACTTTTTATGGATTTTTCCACCAGTGTTTAATCTGATATAATTTCAAAATCTGTTAAGAGGAGTTTATGCAGAAGCACCCATTTTTACCATTTCCTATACTTGTACCATCTTGACTTGTGATAACATGTCAGTATAATTGGTTTCTTCTGTAATCCTCTGCAATTTATTTTGTATATTTTAAAACATTATTATGAAGAGTTCAGCGATTTTACCAGATAGATAAACAGGTCTGTGACTCAGAAAAGTTAGATCTTTGGTATTATGGGGGAAAGGACCAGGTTTACTCTGTTTATGCCCAAAGAGTAGATAGAAGCAATAGATGGAAGGTACTAAAAAAACCAGATTCAAACTTGATGCAAAGAAAAATAAAACTTCCTCATCATGAAAGCTCATTAACAATGTGATGGAAATCCTGTGGAGTGGCTAATCCTCAAGTCGATGTTGAATGATCCTTGTTGAAGATCTATAAGCAGAGATACTCAATGGGAGTGTTTCAGATAACCTGAGATATGAGTTTTTTGTTGGTTCATATCAAAGACCAAAAGATGGCATATGGGAAGGAGATAAGCTTTCATATAGTACCTACTATACAATAGTATAAGCAATGTCAGGCAATGTGCTAACTGCTTTACAAATATTTCATTCAATTTTATTTGAGCCTCACAACTCACTGATGTAGATTTTTTTTTAATAATAAAGAAAATTGAAACAAATAGAGATTAATGATTGTTCAGAATCATACTGCTAGTAAGTATCTGAGGCCAGATTTGAACTCATCTTTTTATGTCCACATCTATTATGCCACCTAGCTGGTAACATTCTTAATCTGGGATCCATAACTTAGTGATAACCTATAATCAGAGATTTTATAATTTAGATAGAGTATTAAAGTGTGTGTCTGGAATTTATGATCAGACTATTTTTAAGTGAATATAATAAACCCAACATTTCCTACAGGACATTTAGATCTGCCTCAGGATATTCCAAATTTTGTATTTATTATTTGTTTATAATTTTAGGTAACATTTGCAAAGTCTAAAATATGTTTATAAATATATATATATATATATATATATCTTGCTTTTTGACATTTTGACATATTCAAATATAACTGATTTCCTTAATAATCATTTTTATTTTATTTTATGCATTTTAAAGTATTTTTCCATAGGTTATACTAGTCAAAGAACTCCTTAAAACAGAAAGATTTGCTGCTTTAGATTTTGTGGTTCTGATATTTCATTGCTTGTTTCCCTGTTGTCCCTAGATTTTTAAAATCTTTTGAATACTTAAAAATGAAGTGTTTGCTTCAGTACAAAAATCAGAAGGTAGAATCTGTGAGAAATCAGTCTCCATCAAGGGACAATCAGCTAGTGATGATAGGAACAGGAAGAATAATCAAGAGAAAATAAAAGTCAAGACCTGGGAGATAATCTAAGTTCAAAAAGCATCTTCACAGAATTTAACAAAGTCACCCAACTCATCACAGATCTTCAATTACCTTGGTATTTTTACTCTCTACATGTTTCAGCCCTCTCTCTCTATGTTTTTCAAAGTCTCATGAGAACAGCTACCTGAGATTGCAGTAAATGAATTGCCATGACCTTAGTCCATATGACTATCATCATATGGGGTTATAGAGAATGGAGTTTAAAACAATTCTTATGAAATGATTCTATGACTACTAGTGCAAACAAAGTTGCATCTTTATTGATACCTAAGATAGTTAAAATACTGCCAAATTTTTATTTATGTTTGTCAGAAAATATCGATTTGCTACATTTCATTCAATAATCTAAGAAATTTTTTTAAAAAATGAAATGTAGGAGTAACATACAAGGTACTTCAAAATGAGACAAATCAATGTATTTCGAAATCATTTGAAAATGACCTAACTTATTCAAAGATGTCAATTTGTCATATCCTTAATAAATAAGTAGCATTCAGTTTTTTTTTTTATATTTTTGACAACCCAAAACTTCATTGTTTCCCCCCTTTTTCTTTCTGCTCTAGGATCAATGTTTTAAAGCAATAGAATAGCATCATAGTGGAAAAAGTCATCACTTCAATTATTTGGGAAGTCATTTAAAGAACAGCAACAACTGCAGCACTTATAGACAGATTCCACTGATAATGTGAACCTAACAGTGGGCTCACCAGATAGCTGGGCGACCATTGGTAGCAAACATTCCTTTTTCTCATGGCTCTTTTGATGCCTGGATCAGACTCTCTCTTGGACCAGAGACTATAACACCTCTTCTGGAATTGGTTCCAACTGATGATGAGCTACATCTGGCCTGTGAAATGAAAACAGCAAAACCTTTGATTGAGTCCAAGTAAAGTGGATCTATATCATCTGCTCAGTCAACTTTTGCCAAGATGAATGATACTGTTGTCAGTTGTTCTCTAATCTCAGAGGTGGATTTCCCCCTTTTTAAAATAAATTGTTTCCGTGTATACAAGCAATGTAAAAATTCCACTCCTATATGTGAGACTGGATTTTGGCACTTTTACATATTTGGAAATGAGAACCTTAAAAATAACCCTTTTTGTTCCTTTTTAAAAAAAACTTTCTTACTGTTTGCCATTTAAACCTTTATCAGAACACTTGAGAGGCTATAATCTAAGGCTCTAGAAACATTTGAAGCATTGGGAGAGATAGAATGGGGAAAGGAAGAGAGTACTGGATTTTGAGTTAGAAGATATGTGATTGAGTTCTGGTTCATTCAGCCATACAACTTTGTATAAACCACAACTTCTCTAAGGTTCTATTTCCTTTTCTGCAAATCCTATGTGTTTCCTGATCTGCAAATCTATTACACTAGAAAACAAAAGGGTTAAGCCCAATAAGAAAGAAAGCTATCCTTTTAAAAAAACAAATCCTTAATTTAATAAGGTTAAAAGAGATAATACCATAGAGGTCATCTAATCCAACCTATTCATTTTGTAAATGAGAAAACTAAAGTCTACCATGCCATGTTCATGTTCACTTTCTATACATATCTGGTACTGAGTTCTTTGAATTTAAAAAAAAAATTTTTTTTACTATTCTAATGATTGAAAACTAAGAATAGCAAAGTTTTCTTTGTCATTTTATTTTATACATTTAATAAGACTATTCTGAGAAAGGGTCCATAGTGTTAGTAGGCTTCCACTAGAGACTATGCCATAATTATGTTAAAAAAAAAAAAAACAACTCTTGTCTAAATAATTGAAGAGGCATGCATTTCACTTTTTTCACTACCCACAACAGAGAAAATATATAGACAATAAGAATCCCTAATTATTCATGTTTTATTTTAGAGGAGTTATAGAAATAAAGAAAGGAAACAAAATGGAACTTCTATGAGTATCTTCCTTTTTCTCTCATAGACTTCAAGATGCTTCATATGAATCATGAAGATGTAATATTTAGGAAAAAGAGTGGAAGAAACAGTGGACATAGTCCACTGTGTTCATTTCACTCTCCAAATTCTAAATAGTATCTGTCATAGGATAAAAGGAACTACTTTGTCAACTTTCTTGAATAACAATCAAATCTATATCCATAGATATACTAATATCCACTAGTATGTAGATATGTGGAAATAATATAATTTGTATTGTATAATAGTATGTAGAAATAACCTGTGAGCTGAGATAATTTAGATAAGCACAGTATTAATTTTTAAAATTATAACATATAATCAAATTTTTCAAAATGAACATAATAAATTCAAAATTTCTCATAGGAAAGTTAACCTTGTCTCAAAAAATTCCAAAATTTGTAATTATTATGCTTTTGTAATTAAAAATAACATTTGTATAAACTAAAGTAGATCTGCATATTACTTATTCTATTTCATGTCATGTAATTCTCTCAACAGCCATGCAAAATTAGTACTCCTAAATATTCAGCGTCATGTATTTTCCTTAAAATTAAAATTGTCATTTATGGTTTCCTATTCTCCATGATTTTTGTCCAAGTTGTCTTTCAAGATTAGAAATTCTTAACCATTTTGTTTCATAGACTCCTTTGGAAATCTGGTGAAGACTCTGAACCTCTTCTCAGAATAATGTTTCTAAATGCATAGTGTAAAATACATAGGGTTACAAAGAAAACCAATTATATTGAAGCAGTTTTTCCTCTTCAAGATCATGGATCCCCTGAAATCTAGCCTTCAAATCATGGGAGGTCCATGGACCCCAGATTAAAAATTCCTACTCTAGGTTTCTCATGCTATTTTGTGCTTATTTCATAGATGTGGTAACTGAGGTTTAAGAAACATTTCACAGACATACAAGTAATATGTCACAGAGATGTTTCAAAGCACTGATATTTCATCTAAATCTAAATACAGAATGCTTTTTACACAACTACACAGTACTCCTCATTATATTACTTTTTTTCTAATCTTAATAATTTTTGTTGTTTTGTGTATGTTATAGCTCTATAAAATTATAGGTAACATCACTTATTTAAATCATGAAAAGTTGTCAAAAATAACGCAAATCTAAAGAAAGTATGGAATGAGACCAAAATAATACCAACCCTCCCAAATACATTTATGGATGTAATTTGAACAATAAACAGATTTTTAAAAAATTAAACAGCTTTACCAAGTTATTTTTACTAAAAATAAAAAAATTTCCACCACAATTGAACAATAAGACCAGTTCATAATATATGGAAATGAAAATTTAAAAAATTTTTAAAATTAAGAAATTAAAAATCAAAGAGCAGATGGACCAGAATGAGTACACATGGAAGAAACCTGTACTAGAGATGACAATTTTCAAAGCATTTATGGAAGAAGCTTAATATATCAAGATATCTGGCAGGAAATTGTTGAATGGGTTTATTTTGAGGAAGTTGATTATTTAGAAGACTATACTCCCTGAAAAACTATTGTGTTTTCAGCAGCAGCATCTTTGCCTAAGAAAAGAAATTTGTGAGCACCTGGGTATCTCTGAAACTCAATATTATATTATGCAAGTTTTTACATTTTTTCTAAGATCATTAAACTTAACATGTTTCAAAGCATAGTATTATTCTATCACAATCCTGTACCACAATTTGTTCAGTCATTCTCCAATTGATGGGTATATTTTATTTTAATTTATGAAATAACACAAATATTTCTATAACATAGTATGAGCATATATATGCATATACTATATCATACATATATGGTTGCCCATGAAACTATAAACTTTTATGTATAAGTTGTTCTACCTTTTAAATATATGTTGAAGTTATTATGTAACTTTCCTTATTTTTTCTTTTCTTCTCTCCCCCATCAATGACTACCATTAGACACAAATTGCTATCTATCTATCAATCAATCTATCTATAGATTGGTATATATCATTCCATCCCTACTTCAGTTTTATCAGTTTATTAGTTCTTTGTCTGGAAATAGATAGCATCTTTCTTTATACATCCTGTGTAATTAATTCAGGGGTTTATAATAGTAACATGACAGTCACTTCAAATTGCTTTAAAAACAACATTGTTGTTATTGTACACAGTGTTCTCTTGGGTCTGTTCACTTCACTCCATTTCATCATGAAAATCTATTCATTTTTTAAAAGATCATTGATGTCATTTCTTTTGATACAGTAATATTCTATCACTATCATATGCCATTACTTGTTTACCTGTTCCCCAATTGATAGCCATTCCCACAATTTCCAGTGTTTGGCCATCATAAAGAGATCTATTATAAATATTTCAGCACATACAGCTTCTTTTCTTTTTCCTTATCTTTGGAAATAGACCTGGTAGTGCTATTGCTGGATCACCGGAGGATAGGCAGTTTAATAATTCTTTGGGCAAACTTCCAGATTGCTCTCCAAAATGGTTGAATCAGTGCACAGTTTCACTAACAGTGAATTAGTGTACTATGGTACATAATGCCAGTATATATTTACAATATTTTGAAAATTCTTATGTATCTATGTTTTGTGGAGGTTTGTTAAAAATTTTAGCACCAATGAGTATTTTATTTTGTCCCAGACATTTTTATATAATGATGTAATTTTGGATTTTTTTCAAATGATTATTTTGAAAAAGATTCTGAGAACCTGATACAATCAGACATTAAATACTGGACTCTCCAAAATTCTCCAACAAACAAGATAAAAGTGAACTTTAAGGTGCAAAAATAATTAAAAGTCAGTATAAAGTAGTTGTTCCCCTGAAATAACTGGGATGGACTTAGAAAAGACTTGACCTTGAGTGACAGAACTTTGGCCTTATAGAAGTACAAATACCTGCAGGAAGACTCCACTTAATTGATATATAACAATCCCTGGAAGCAGATGTGGTGGGGTTGTTTATGTAACTTTTATCTCATGGACTCTGTGGGGTTCAGACAACTAAACAGGGAATGATTGGAGATCCCTCTGCTGTTGCTGAACATCAGTCCAAGTTGTGTTGACCAGATATAGTTCTGGGCTGAGGCTCTGGGTGAGTGGCAGTGAGCACATACCCAGTGAGTGTGGTAGCAGAGGGCTGGAAACCCTGTTGACTATGGATACTTGCAGGAAAATGGTATCCCTAATTTTGAGTTCAGGAGTGAGCTTGTTGATCTGCAGAAAAACATGAAAAGAAAAACATGACCTAATGAAGAATCAAATGAGCAAAACAAAGAGAAAATTGTACACAATAATGGTAATATTATTCTAAATAGGGAGGAAATATAAAGAAAATTCCATTGAAAATAACAACAAATTGCATAAAACATCAATCTGTCAAACACATCCAAAAATCTGGATAGTTACACAAATTCCTTAAAGAAATAGTAGTTCTTTTTTATTGTTTCCCTACTTGGTGTGTGTGCCTAATAGTGGAATCTTTGGGTCAAATAACAAATGCTTGATGATGATGATGATGATGATGATGATGATGATGATGATGGAGATGATGACATTTATATAGTTTTAAACTTCACAAAAGAATTTATATATTATCTCATCTGATATTATAAATATAAAAAGTCACTTGCATCATTTCCTTTTTTCCAGTATCATGGGATTATGGGGTGTGAAACCTAGTATATAATACCATACATCTTCAAAGAATTAGTCTTGCAAAAATTATTTTTATAAGAAAGTTTGGAGGATGAAGTAACATTGAGGGATATATTGGAAAATATAGGTAATATGCCCCACCATAGTTGAATGAAGATATATTTTCAAACGTGTATGATGGCAACAAATTAAACAAGTATTCTCAATTGTTTTGCCTAAAGATAGTCAATTTTATATGGAAATAACAATATCCCACAATCTTTCAGGAATATGAGTCAAAATCTTTAATTTCATTTCTACAATATCTACTATCTGTATAAACATTAGCAAGGTTGTTTAGCTTCTCTAAGTCTCAGTTTATTCATCAATAAAATGGGGATCACAATATTTATAGGATGCATTTCATAGTAATATTTTAAGGAAAGCACTTATGTAATTGAAAGTGCCATATAAAGAATGACTATTGTAGACTAAATTTATTTAAGGTTTTTAATCTGGTATCATAATGTAATATAATGGAATACATAGAAGTCTACATCAGAAATAGTCTTAGTATTAAAAAAAAAAAAAAAAAAGGAATTTGTGGATACCAATTGACATTCTTATCTTGAAGAGAATCTGGGGATTTTTTCATAAAGTCCTTATAACAACTCCACATTTCCCCTGGATTATTAGAGAAAAGCTTTATCCCAGAATTCAGTAATAAAATAATTAAAATGTGACTGCCTTTTAGTGTGGTTTTTTTGCATTTAGGTTTAGGTTTTTATAGTTCAATTAGTATTTCAGCACTCATTGGTCCAATTACATTCATCCAACTGAAATTACCTACTTCAGAGTCACCAATGACCACTTAATTATTAAATCTGATAACTTTCCCTCAATCCTCATTCTTCTTGTCAACTGTGTAGCACTGCTAACTCCTCCTTCTTCTCTGGGTTATTGAAAGATAATGTTTTTCACCCATAAAACTCATATATGAACACCTAAATAAAACCCTGGGAACAATTTTTACAGTGCTAAAAATATTCTAACTAAAAAATGCCAGTGAGTTTTGAATTCATTTGTGGGCAAAATAAAAATGCAATACCTTTTGATTAGTTTACAAGAACAATTAATTGACATCCAGAATAATGGAAATTTCCTAGCTAAATTTCAATTTTAAAAGCCTTTCCAAAATTTGTGGACAAAATTTTTAAATAGGTACTCTGATTTAATAAATACAATCAGCCACTCACTTCTTCCATTTGGATCTACATATGATAATGAGGTATTTTTCCAAGCTATGATAATCATTGTAAGTAAGTTTCAAAATAAATTGAAGTTTGAAGTACTTTTTTATTATCATATCATCAAGTATTAAGATTTTTTAAATAATGAAGTTTTTCAGTCACATTGCTCTTACCAAAATGTCATGAATAGTGATTATTATGAAAATATAATCATTAATAACAAATTACATTATAGCAAAAGTCAAAAGTTTCATTACATCATTGAAAAATAAAACACTTGCAAAATAATTCACCTTTCTAATTTCTTTTAAATTACATTTATGTAAGTTTTATAATGTACACACTGAAGTAGTATCGATCTATGATTTATAAGTAAATATAGAGATATATTCCTATAGATATTTGGGGTTATGCATTCTCAAAAATTATTTATGTGATTAAAATGTTGAGAAACAACTGGTTTATGCAAAAGACATTTCCAAAATGTATTGTTTTGTTTTTCTTTGTGGTTATGCTTCTGAATATTCAAGGATCTCATTGAAAAAACAATTCTGGAACTTGATGCAGCAAACACAATATCATTCATAAACAACATTTGGGAAGACCTTACCATCTATTGAACATTGTTCATCCATTTGACCTTGTGCAATACATGTTTGTGACAATAGGGTTATTTTTGGTTAACATACAATATTCTGTTTGGGATTTTGCTTGATGTTAATAATCAGAGTCACCAAAAATAGATATTCCTATGGATGCATTTATTAAGGAATCTTGTCTGATCTTAACACATGCAAGAGATGCAACTTGTTGGAAGAGAGCCTTTATGTCTTCATTTTGCTCTACCAAAGCATATGGTTTTTAATAATCAACAAAGAATAAATATGATGGGATTTCTCCTTTTCTACAGCATTCAGCCAATTTTGTGACTGTAAAAATGTTGAGATCTATAAAGAATCAATTACATATATATATGAAAGAGAGGAAAGAGAGAAAGAGGGGGGGAGAGAGAGAGGAAGAGAGAAAGAGAATGTGTTTTCTTTTGGAGCATACCCTATATATGCATTTGGATAATTTTTAAAAGATTTTATAGAAATTATCCAGTAATCATTAATGAAGTTATTGGTTGACTTGGGGAAATTAATATTTTGGGAGTTTTTGCTTCATTTCTTAGATTTCTTTCTTTTCCGAGAAATCTTGTAATTCCTTCAGTGCTTTCAAACTTGTAGATACTTTTCATCATGAATTTTTGTCTTTCTGTACTCTATTTAGTCCAGCTACTCTTTTTAACTTAATCATTTTCTAGGTGCCCATTTCTATTTCTTTTCACATCACCCTAGAGTTGAAATGTGCTAGCTGCCTCTAATTGATGATGATAATAAATAATTACAGAATTTTTAACAAATATGTTAATTTTGTGCCTATTTGTTGTTGTCACTCATTTGACAGTAAGCCAACTCTGAGAAAATCTAATCTGGCATTCTGGGAGTCACTATCATCATAATTTTTCTGGATATTTTGCAAATGTTTTATACTTTCTTAAATACTTTTTAAAAAATTTTCTTTTTAATTTTATCTTACTATACTTGTACATTATCAATCTTGTGTTTTCATGCCAATTTTATCTAGGATTGCTCACATGAAAATGTAGTTCTTTGAGTTTTCTCACATTTAGCTTTCTGTAGAGTTATTTTAGTTTCTCTTGCTTTTTATTGTTTTAGGAGGTAATGTTGCTTGTAATTTCTCATCATCCTCTTCTATCATATTTTACAAATGAGCTTGTATTCTAAATCAATTTTGCTCTTGACTGACCTTTCTCCCTACTTGGAAGGGGATGAGGTGAGGTCAGCTGTTTTCTGACTGTGATTTCAAAAATACTTTGACTTTCTGTTTGTTGTGACTATTGTATATCAGTATTTGCCCTACACAAAGATGCCCAAGTTTCATATATCTTCTATATTAGGAACAAATGATTTCTATTTGTAAAATAATCTTTATTCTATCTTTTTATATTACTTTTAGTTAACTTTTTTTTCTCCTTCTTTCTTCCCAATGAACAATACTTTGTTACAAGGAAAATTTTTTTTTAAATAAAAAAGTACTTCAACAAAATTAACATATCAACCTAGTATGATGGTATATGTAATGTTTCATTCATAGTCCCTCACATTTTTCACAAAGAAAGCAGGGAGGTTGATTTTCTCATCCTTTAGGTTATATACAACTTCTTTTAGCCTTCTGGTTGTACTTTATGTGAGAATATCAGTATCAATATGGTTCAATTATTTAAATGGCATGTTAACTTACTGTACACTGGACAATGATCTTATATTTAGAAGAATTTCAAATTGGACATAAACTTTATTATTCTAAAAATCTGAAGTCACTCAAAAAATAGAAGGGTTTGAAATAATGAAGGATATTTTTTTAGATTCTTGATTTCATGGCTTTCCCTAGTCAAAAAAGGCATCACCTTAGGGCCAAGTTATTGATGATGTGCCTTTCTCATTCTTAGCTTGATTTGTTCACAAACAGTCAGATCAGACTGTTATCTGGACCATATTTTTAACAAAATCACTTCAAAACCACATCTGTCCAAGCTTATACTATGATTTTGTAGCTTTCAGGCATCTAAGATCATCACCTCTACACCATTATAAAGCACTGGAAAGATACTTCCTTCATCATGAGTGATTATATGCTCTATTTTTCAAAATTATTATTTTTCTATAACTACTTATAGACTAGTGACATCCTCTTTTTTATTTATGGACACATTTAAATTCTGTCTCCACCAACAGTAATGATTAGTGGATATTTTTTCTTGAATACTTAAAAGAATGATGCATGAAATACCCCTGTCAAAATAAGCCCACTGCAAATGCAAACTGAGAAGTACTAAATGTTGCATTTGATCTTTTTTTTTTCTTCTGTAATTTGCTGTTCAGACGGATGCTTTGCATATGTTGATTAAATATGCAGTTTCAACTGCCTGGGGAGCCAGCGTCCCTCACAGCAGACCAGTGTTATCTGATCCCAGGAGGCTGCAGCACTCCAGAGGGGCACTCTCACATGGGCTACCTGCTTCAGCTTGTCTTAGCAACAATGCCAGCCATATGGGAAGCTGCATGAAAACAGATGCTGTTTTTCCATTTGTGAAATCAAGTTATTGGAAAGTAGTCAGGTTTCTGATGTACGAAAGCTTATCTTATCAGATGACAGTGTGAGCTTTTTGAGAAATATTTGACAACATTCCCTATTATTGGTGACTAGAAACATATAGAAAATAATCATTTGGAAGTGATCAACTTATCTATACTTGTTTTAGTTATGTCTGGTTTGATGCCTGAAAGTAGAATCTTTAATTTTCATTGACAAAGGGAATAGTAAACTAGGTTTCAACAACCAAAATTACTTCTAGGCATTAAACTCTGGGTTTATTGGAGATTTACTGTTGCATCTTGATTATCAGTTCTAAATATCTAAGGTCATTTCTCTGCATGACTAGGAAAAATGCCATGATTCCACTAATAAAGAAGGTTCCTTCTCAGAAAATGAATTATAAAAAAATCTCTAGAACAAACACACTCTCTCAGAGTTCTGCTACACATTCATACAAATGTATGCGTGTGCATGCACATGTGCATGTGTGCACAGGTGCACATGTACATGTGTGTACACACATGTGTGTGCGCACACACAAACATTTGCTTTTATGTCCCAGTTTATGACTGGGAACAAAATGCTCAATTATTTTTTGTTTACTTTAGAAAAATTTTATGTGCTTTTCAAACCATCACTGCTTAAAACAGTATACACTTTTTGATGAAAACACAAACTCCACTGAACTGAAGTGGAAAGAAATAGAATCATGTTTGGAAATACTATCATGTTTGGTGGCTAAGCCTTTACAAAATATTATGAATCCCTATTAAAATATATATATATTAGTGAATATTTGTATAATGCTTTAAAGTTTGTAAAGCACTTTAAACATGTCTTCACAACACTGTAAAATAATTGTGTTATTGTTATATTTTACAAATGAAAAGAACTGACACTGAGAGCATTTAAATAATTTGATCAGAGTTACACTGTCATAAATATCTGAAAAAGAATGGAAAGTCAAGTGTTTTTACTTCCATATCTAGCACTTTATCCACTATACAACCTACCTACCTCATGGTGGTATGGGAGATGACACTAGGTTTCTTACATATCTTCCCTCACTATATTTTCCTTCACTCTGGTCTCTTTACCAAAGCCTGATCCTCTACAAATACCCTTAATTCCATTTTAAACTCCATTTCTCTAGCAGATTATCCCTACTAGCATCCCCACACTATTACCTTCAGTATTTCCATATTACTGACTCCTTCCTTCCTGCCTATAAGCTGTCCATGTATTTCCTAACCTGATAAATCCAAAAGGCAAAAAAAAAAAAAAAAAAAAAAAAAAAACCTTTCACATAATCTTATCACAGTCACTATTATCTCTTTGAAAAAGCCCTTTAAACAAGGTATCTCTATTTCCTCTCCCCTGACTCTCTTCTAAATCTTTTTCAATCTGGCTTGTGACTCAATTGTTCAACATAAATTTCTCCTTTACAAACTTACCAATGATATTTGTATTGCCAAGTCTAGTGAAATTTTCTCAATTCATATTCTTCTCAAGCTATCTTTATAATTGGAGGCTCAAACTCTATGTACTATAGTCATTTCAAATTCAACACCTTCAAAACACAACTCATCATCTCCACTGCCTTCATGCCTTCCACTCTTTCTAACTCCCTCTTTATTTTCATATTATTTTAGGAGTATTTTACTATTGGTACCTGGCACTTTGTGGGAGTTTCATAAATGCTTACTATAAAATTTCTGACTTAACTATTATTAGCTATGTATCAAGGACATAACCATCTTCCCAATATGCCAGGCTTAATGTCTCAGGACATCCTTGACTATTTATTCTTACTCATTCCATTCCACATATCCAATCATTATCAAATCTTGTTATTTCTAACTTCTTAACATATATATTCTTTTCTCCACACACACAATTGCAACACCAATTCAGGCCCTCATTATCTGTTGGCCATACTATTGCTTTCTAACTGATCTCTTAGACTTAATTTTCTTTTTACTCCAATCTAGTCCCCAATCATACAAAACATAATAATAATAAATATTTTAATGACATTCTAGCCTTTATTTATATTATTCCTGGACTTTTCCTTTCTTCAAATCCTTAGCTATAGAGTAACAAATATTTCTGAATTAGATAACTATTATATTGAGCCTGCATAAAGCTATCTTGAGGATATAGTAAATAGGGTTGTTTAATATGTATAGCAAGTCCCATTTGCCCTCCTAAATATATTTAGTAAACTATATCACATTACTACAATATTCACAAGTATTTGTCTTTCAACACCCTTTTCAAATTTCATTAAAATGTCTTACACACCCTACCTCTATTGCTGGTCATTCTTATTATAATACTAAGGCAGGATTTTGGGGTAACGTGGGTAAGCATCAAGATAGAGAACAAAACATTTTTTCTGATTCCTATTACTTCTTTTTTTTCTCCTGAGGCAATTGGGGTTAAGTGACTTGCCCAGCTTCACACAGCCAGGAAGTGTTAAATGTCTGAGGACAGATTTGAATGCAAGTCCTCTTGACTTCAGGACTGGTGCTCTATCCACTACACCAACTAGCTGCCCTTCCCGTTACTTCTTAAACCCCTCCAAAAGAGAACTTATGCTTCAAAGACAAAGAAACTTCAGTTGTCTCCATGATTTAGGAAAATCAGAATCCTAAAGAAATTAAGATCAGTGGTAAGAAGCATAATTAAGAATGTGCTTGAAAAGGGTTATCCAATGAACCTTTGTGAAGACCTGAAATAATTGACACCTTTGACACCTGAAATAATTAACATTGTCCTGGAAGTAAGACACAATGAAAAATGAGAATCCATGGAAAATTCAGAAAACATCTAGAGGAGAGAGCCTTGAAAACTTGGGAGCTTTAATTACATGTGCAATACAAAGAAAAGAGAGAAAACATCATTATAGGGGGTCAGAGAATGAGAGTCTAGAAGAGTATGAATAATAAAAAAGTGAGAAATATACTTTTTGGGAAGAGGTACAAAAAGTGAAATTTTAAAAGTTAATAACTAGGACCAGTTGAAGGAGAGGAGATGACGGGAGAATCTCTTTGACCAAGAGGAGGAAAAGTGATGGAAGGAGAAGAATTACATAAAATTATAAAATCAGGAGAAAAAAAGGAATTAATGAAAAAATATCCAAAGGGATAAAGGTAACAAAATATAGGAGGAGATTATGGGTAAGGCAGACATTGTAGCAGAGAAAAAAAGATTAAAGTGATTGAAAGATTATACTGTATATACAACAAAAGAGAGGAATAACTTAAAAGAAAATAATATTAGATACAAACATAGGAAAATAGAGATCTAAATCTTATATGTTGAAATGTGAATGTATTAAACAATACAATAAAATGAAAGAGTGACAGTTCTGATAAGAAAAAATTCCTTCCGGGAAAACTGGGACATTGATGCATTGTTGGTGGAGTTGTGAACGAATCCAACCATTTTGGAGAGTAGTTTGGAACTATGCTCAAAAAGTTATCAAACTGTGCATACCCTTTGATCCAGCAGTGTTACTACTGGGATTATATCCCAAAGAGATTATAAAGAAGGGAAAGGGACCTGTATGTACACGAATGTTTGTGGCAGCCCTTTTTGTAGTGGCTAGAAACTGGAAACTGAATGGATGTCCATCAGTTGGAGAATGGCTGAATAAATTGTGGTATATGAAAATTATGGAATATTACTGTTCTGTAAGAAATGACCAACAGGATGATTTCAGAAAGGCCTGGAGAGACTTACACGAACTGATGCTGAGTGAAATGAGCAGGACCAGGAGATCATTATATACTTCAACAACAATACTAGATGATGACCAGTTCTGATGGATCAAGCCATCCTCAGCAACGAGATCAACCAAATCATTTCTAATGGAGCAGTAATGAACTGAACTAGCTATGCCCAGAAAAATAACTCTGGGAGAGGACTAAAAACCATTACATTAAATTCCCAATCCCTATATTTATGCACACATGCATTTTTGATTTCCTTCACAAGCTAATTGTACAATAATTCAGAGTCTGATTCTTTTTGTACAGCAAAATAATGTTTTGGTCATGTATACTTATTGTGTATCTAAGTTATATTTTAATATATTTAACATCTACTGGTCATCCTGCCATCTAGGGGAGGGGGTGGGGGGGTAAGAGGTGAAAAATTGGAACAAGAGGTTTGGCAATTGTTAATGCTGTAAAGTTACCCATGTATATATCCTGTAAATAAAAGGCTATTAAATAAAAAAAAAAGAAAAGAAAAAATCCCTGCTGTTTACAAGACATTTAAAAAACAGACCCACAAAATAAAACCAAAGGATATTGGGGAAATAAAATGTATCACATAAATCAAAAAACAAACAAAACAAAAACAACAACAACAATAAAAAAAAAAAAACGAGTTGCAGTCATGCTAAAGGACAGCAAAAACAAACATTAAAAAAGCAAAAGGGATAATACAATTGACAAACATTATCATAATTTGGCACATACCAAACTCAATCTAGAACTTTAAGATTTCTTTGCAATAGTAATATGCTTGTGTATAAGTATCAGATCCTTATCTGGCTCTTTGAATGAAACTGATTCTGAATATATTCCTGCCTTTGCAGCTTGTTCCTCCATAACCTCAGCAGCAACTTTCAAGCCCTGGAAGCCATTAGAAAAATTTCAGCCCTGGGTACCTTACTGCTATCCTGACTCCCATATTGAAGACTGCCTTTTTCAGAGTACTATTTCAGAAAAAAAAAGTCTTAGACATATTTAACTCACTTTTTCCTCTTGGATTTCTTTCTTTACTGCCTCTTTACCATGGACTTCACCAGAGTCCCTACTTTTCCTTCCTGCCCCCTCCAATTCTTAAAACACAGCAATGGTCAGATCAAGTCTGCCATCTTTATTCCATGAAATGGGTCAATATACTCCCTATGAACATGCTCAACAATCCTGTAACTTTCTGGGTCAAAGACACTATCCCTGGGCTTTCAACTCTTCTTCCAAGCTTGGTGTCAAGATCCACTGCATTGGTAACATCCCTAAAACAAGATGGTGAAAGTCAAGAGTCAATGGATTTGACCATATTGGGTGCCTGGAGACAAGAGATCTATTCATCTTAGCAGAGTTGGACATTGTGGCCATCAATGATCCCTTCATTGACTTTAACTACATGGTTTATATGTTTCAATATGATTTTACACATGGCAAATTCAAAGGAACTGTTAAGGCTGAAAATGGAAAGCTGATGATCAATGGGAAAACCATTACCATTGCCAAGGAGCCACCAATATTAAATGGAGAGACACTGGAGCTGAGTATGCTATAGAATCCCCTGGTGTCTTTACCACCATGGAAAAGGTTGAGACTCACTTGAACGGTGGAGCTAAGTGAGTCATAATCTCTGCCCCTTCTGCTGATGCCCCAATGTTTGTGATGGGAGTGAACCGTAAGAAATATGATAATTTCCCTAAGGTTATCAGCAATGCTTCCTTGCCCAACTTGGCCCCCTCACCCAACATCATTCACAATAACGTTGGCATTGTGGAAGGACTGATGATTATAGTTCATGCCATTACTGTTACCCAGAAGATAAGCTGTGTCATGATGGGCATAGTACTGACCAAAGCATTATCCCTGTATCCACTGGTACTGGTAAGGCTGTAAAGAAGATCATACTTGAATTGAATGGAGAGCTCACAGGTATGGCCTTCCTTGACCTGACACCTGGAGAAACCTGCCAAATGTGATGATATTAATAAAGTGGTGAAGCAAGCAGCAGAGGGATTCTTGAAGAGCATCTTGGGCTACACCAAGCTGTAGCCTGTGATTTTAACAACACCCACTCTTCTAACTTTGATACTTGCCCTAGTATTGCCCTCGATGACCTTTTTGTCAAGCTCATTTTCTGATATGACAATGAAAATGGTTATAGCAATCAAATAGTAAAGTCTACATGGCCTGCAAGGAGTAAAGTGGAAAGCCATGGTTCTTCAACCCCAGCCAAAAGAAAAGGAATTGCACCACTGGGGAGCTCACATTCCTAACCTATGTTCCTATAATAGAGATCCCTTGACCCATTCATATCCTTGTCCCAAAACACCCCTGTAGGAGGTGGGGTTGGGATGGGGGGCTATAGTCATATATTGTTTACCATCAATAAAGTCATTACATTTAGTGCAAAAAATTTTGACCCTGTCCCTAGCTACAAATCTAGTTTGTGGATTATTTCTCCTTATAAAATGCTGGCTTTTTTAGAATATGAACTGTCTGCATTTTGTACATATTTTACCAATGTTTAGAATAATACTTGGCATATAAGTGCTTAAACAATGTGTTTTTTTCTTTCCTTCATTAATTTCTATAGTCTTCTTGCTGCCATCTTTCTTTGCTAGTTAGGCAAATTCTGTCTTAGTCCAAAGGTTCAAGGATTCCTATCCCTATTCTCTAGTCTAACCTTGTGGATCCTTTAGACAAATTGCTACATTCTTAAAATAGAGATAGCAAAATTACTGAAAATACTATAAAGGACACATTTCTTTTAAATTCTAAGAGCCTGAACCAGAATGTGCTCTGGCCTCTTTAATGTCTTAGCTACTATACCAATTTCCTTGTTCTATGATGATAGGAAGTAAGCAGTATGTTCTCCAAGAATAAGATGTTCCTTACATCTTCAACAATGTGAAATTCAAGAACACATGAAGGCTCATCACACATATGTATATAGAGTTTTAAAGTTTACAGAGCATTTTTCTCTACTTCTAATACAGATTTTACAAAAGTATTGTTGTCCTTGAGGAGCAGCTAGGCAGCATAATGGATAAAGAGCTAGGCTTGCAGTGGGGAAGATTCCTCTTCCTGAGTTCAAATCTTGCATCGGATACTTACTATGTGACCATAGGCAAGCCACTTAATCCTATTTGCCTCAGTTTCTTCATCTGTTAAATGAACTCAAGAAGGAAATGGTGAATCACTCCAAGAAAACTCTAAATGGGATCAGTAAACATATGACTGAAATAAATCAATAATAACAACAGCAACATTGTTGGCCCCACTTTATAGATTAAAAAAAAAAACCTGTCTCAAAGGGGTTAAATGATTTGTGTTTAGTTACATATCTAGTATCAAAGTTGGGATTCACAGGAAGGGAAGGGGGAAAGGATTAAGTATTTATTTAGAACTTTTTATATTCTAATCATTCTGCTAAATACATTTTGTAAATACTACTATCATTTTATCCTCATAACAATCCTGGTAGTTAGAAGCTATTATGCCTATTTTCCAATTGAAGAATCTGAAGTAAACACTGGTTAAGTGACTTGCCTAGCTTGACAAAAAGAGTAAATATATGAGGCCAGATTTGAACTCCATGTTATTGCAGTGGGTTAGGTATAATGAAATGAAGACTTGCACCAAGATGGTAGCAGAGGAGACAAGAGACATATTAAAAAGATGTTACAATGGTGAAATTGATGGCCTTTGGTAATAGGCAGTATTTAGGGGACTAGAAATACTTAGTCTGTGATAACCCTAATCTAGGGGTCTTGGAAGGTGCTGTTGTCCTTGACGGTAATAAGAAAGTTTAGAAGTGGAAAGTTTTGTGGGGAAAGATAATGAGTTCAATTTCTAATATGTTAAATTAAACGTGTCTACTGAATATCCATTTTGATATCTGAAATGCAATTGGAGGTGTGAGACTAGAGGTCAGCAGAGAAGATAGGGCAGGAAATATAGAATTGAGAATTATACACTCAATATAATTACTCCCCACCAAACATGTATAGGCATTAGAGACCATGACCTGGATGAAAATCCAGCCAAGGAGACTGAAAAGGAATAGTCTGATAGGTAAAAATCCAGAAGAGAGTGGAATTCTAAAAATCTATTGAGAAAAGGGTATCAAAGAGAAGAGAGTGATCAATAGTTTCAAAGTCTGCAGAAAGAGCAAGAGGGTAAAGATTGAGAAGAATGAGACTGATAATTTCTCTCATGCAATTTCTCATATATGCCATCATAGATTATATAATAATTAATATTCACTAGGAGGATGGTGATAACCTTTAATGGAATTGAGAGTTTGGGAAGAGTGAAGATTTTAAGGGGGAAAGATAATTACCTTTGTTTAGAATGTGTTGAGTTTGAGAAGAATGCAGAATCTTTTCTAAATTTTTAGGTGGCAGTTGATGATATATGTCTGTAGCTCAGGAGTGAATTAAGTTAGATATATAAATCTAGGTGTCATATGCATAGAAATGGTGATTGAAACTATGGAACTGGTAAGATGACTGAGAGTTTGGAAAGAAAGAAAAGAAGAGATCTCTGTACATAGCCTTACAGAACACCCAAAGATAGGATCAGGATATGAGTGATGGCCCAAAAAAGAAGACTTAGAAGAGCTGATCAAATAAGAGCGGAGAACCCAAGAATGAGCAATATTATGAAAAATAAAGTAAGTAAGAATATTAAGGGGAATGCTATGGCTGTCAAATGCCTATCCAATATGGCTTTCTCTTTATCCTTTGTTGGGGGGGAGGGGATATCAACTGGACTTTTGTTCTAACCATTTGCTGATTTGACTGTAATTATAAAATGACCTCCATATTAGTTTTTGAAAATTCAAATATTTTAGTCACACATTTCCTATATTCTATAAGATAATCAATTTAAAATTATTCTGTTATATACCTAGAGATATAAACGATCTCAAAGTCCTTTAAATCCAATATTCTTTAATTTCCTCAGATAAAGAAACTAAGATTCAAGAAGTTTAGTGATTTACATCAAGTTGCATGGGTAGTGATCAGTAGAGTTAGGATCTGGAACTAAGTCAACTAGCTTAAGAACCAATGGTCATTCCACTATCCCATGCTATCTCCCATTTTATATAATATGAATCAATATGAATTGATGGATATGGCCTTTTGGGCTTAGGGAAGGATGGAAGGGTTACATTCAGTTTAGAACTAAAGTATTGATTTTATTACATATCTTCAAAAAAAGCTGTAGAGATTTATGGTTTCACATATAATCCTCTTTTCTGTTTTTTATATAGAAATGATTTGCAGTTAGTGTTTTTCAAGTTTTGAATAAGAAAAAAATCAAACATTTAAAAATAGATATAAAAGAAAATATCTCTATCACAATTCATTTGCTCCATGTTGTGATTCCTGCTAAAGAAGGTAATATTTTATTTAAATAATCATTATCACACAATACTCTCATATGCACAGTACTATAAACTACTTGTATCAGTCAGTCATGGCCTCATAACCAAAGTTCTTCGCTATAGAAGGTGGGAAAGAAACTTAAAGCCAAGCTAAACTAAACCTCCCATATTTTAGAGAAAGAAATTAAAGCCAAGAGAGGCAAATAGATTTCATGAAGATCACTCAGCAAGTTTGGATCAAAAAAACAATTAGAATTTAGGTCTCCTGGCTGCCATTTCCATGTTTTTCCAAAATACCAGACCAATCTTGGAGTTACAAACAGCCAGTCTTCCTTCTGCCCTAATATCATTCCATTCTACTGTCTTAAAAGACTTCAATGAATAAAAATTAGAATGTTTACTTTAACATTAAAAAGCTATACCTGACAAATGAACATCTTTGTTGTAAGGTTATCTAATTATCTAATCCAGAAATTTGAGATAAACTGCTTATAATAATAGGAGATTAGAGAATAACACTGCTAAAAAGAAAAAGTCTTGGGGAGAGAGACAGAGAGAGAGAGTCCTTTCTTTTTTTTTTTTTTTTTTTTTTTTTTTGTATTATCTCCTTGTAGCTTCCTTAAATTTTTGGACATTTTATGAAAACTGATCAGGTTTCCCAGAGGAGAAAGGCAATTAAAAAGGTCAAAGAATTAAACATTCTTTGTTGTTGTTGAAAGAATTAGAGAAAAGCTGAAAGCCATGTCTGATTATAGGGACATAAAAATGTCACATTGGCTACATTTTTATTCTATCTTTGGTAGTACTCAGTGCTAGGCTCTCCTCTCTCTGATTAATATGGGATTACAAAGATCTTTCAACTCCTCTCTTTGTCTTTCATTTGCCAAAATATTCTCATTCTCATTCTCTCTCTCTCTCTCTCTCTCTCTCTCTCTCTCTCTCTCTCTCTCTCTCTCTCTCTCTCTCCTTCACTCCTTCCTTCCCTCTCTCTTTCTCTCTCCTCTGTCTCTGTCTCTATGTCTCTGAATCTCTGTCTGCTTGTCTCTCTCTTTCATAAAGAATATGCTACCCAATTTTTTTTTTTGGTCACTTAGAAAAAATGCTAACATTTTGAATCATGGGCCCTGTTGTGGGGACCAAGTTAATTAAAAATCTGATGTATACATACAGCTGATCCTACTCGCCCTAATGAAGAACATTAATTCTAGAACATGTGTGGCTGTACTCGCATTGCTACAAATTACTAGATTTTTTCCTTTATCTGTTTCCAAGAAAGTCTCCCCCGGTTAGTTAGGAAAAAAGAAAAATATGACGCCTTAGTTCTAGGCAGCATAAATTATACACATCAATCAGAGGAAGCTTAAATTAAAATACACATTTGGCAAACAAATATGAATATGTTGATCTCATCTGTGAATCAAAATGATTTAGTACCAGGACTGACCCCCCACTGTTCGACATGAAGGTCACTGAGAACAGCTTCATTCTCATTGAGAAATGGTGTCATGTCTTTTAAAGACACAATTTTATACATCCTCTAATGTTCATTCCAACTGGTAATCCCAATGTAGAGGGACTGATTTATTTTATAAAGAAAATACAGAACTCATTTTTATTTATGTAATCCAAAACAGATAGCTAAATTAAAATGTAAAAATAAAAAATATATATATACAAGTGGTTTATGGTTCTGTGCCAAGGATTTTCCAATGTGTTTATGATATTTTCCAATCTAGCAGAATACTATTTGTGAAATGGAATGCTACACCTTTCAGATATTGAGTGATCATAAATCAGTCTGTTCTTATCACCCTCTGCATGTTTTCTTGCTATAGAGATGATAGCTACTTGAGTGGGTGCCCATTATGAGGCAAGCCCTTCATACGGATAATCTTGGGTCTCTTAAGATTGTCATCCCTTGCAAATATCTGAGGTAAACAGTGAGATTGGGTAAGGCAGTGATCTTCCTGGAACTTAAGTAGGTGTCTTCCTAGTTTATGGCATTTTGATTTAAGTAATCCAAGTTGTTTTCACATTGCATTTTCCTGCAAAGGTTTCATTTCACAAACTAGAAGCTGTTACAATGACTTTACCCAGAGTAAAAAGATTTGAAAACAATTTCTTGACTGAACTAAAATTCTATGTCCTGGTAGCTAAATCAGTAAAAGAAAAAAACAGGTTAAAACAATTTCCAGCAATAGTGTTGGAAGTGGGAGTGAAGGGTGTAAGGAACAAGAGACAAGGCTGGGGTGAGGGGAGAGAAATGGGGTAAAATTTAAAAACAACTTATTTTCCACTTGTCCAGCAGCTGTAATAAAAGATTAAAATGGAGAAAATATTAAAATTTAGGTAGAATGAAAGATCATACTTTTACTTCAGAAAACAGAAAAGAGGATCTTGTTAATATAAATAGGTTCTAGATGGAATAAGTTTCCAGGTGGAGATTTAGTAGTGAAGCTTAAAACAATTATGTTTATTCTAGAGCTACTGTGGGACCACCCAGATGGCCAAGAAGTGTCATGAGAACATAGGAGCATAGATTAAAAGTTGGAAGTGACCTTGGACCTCATGTAGTCCCATCACTCCATTTTTATAGATATAGAAACTGAGGCATCAGGAAGTTTATGTGATTTTTTCAGGCTTAAATTCTATCTCAACTAACTCCTATCTCTATTCTTATGGAATCCTCTTCCCATTGTTAAATTTTGCCCAGAACTTCCTTCCTGGGAACAGGTCTCTGCCAGACCAGTGCTCCCTGATTTTCAAAACTTAACCACCATGTCTCTGTTTACTCACTATAGGCTTTTTCTACCATTGGTGAATCTCTTGAGGAACCTCAATTTTGAAGGGCCTCAAAATAGTCATCCTACGTTCTCTAGACATAGATATGATACCCTAACTAGATACATGCTTCTCTCCATCTTTGGTTTTCAGCACCCTCTTTATATGTTGTCTTTCTCCATTAGAATGTAAGTTCTTGGAGAGCAGTGATTATCTTTCTTTTTGCTCATTTTTGTAATCCCACTGCTTAGTATACTACCTAACCCATAGTAAGTGGTCAATAAATGTTGCTTGATTGATTTAGAGTCACACAAACTACTCTCATAATGAGATGTGAATGTAGATTTTCCTTATTTCTAGTCCAAAACTCTATCTACTGCACTATACTGTCACTTATAATATCATAGTGATGTAAAAAGGCAGAAATCAAACTCTACAATTTTGTCCATGATCAAACCTATATGAAGATGACAGAAACATTAGAATTCAGGAAAAGAAGGTAGTAGGAATTAAAAGATGTTTGAGTACAATGTGTAATGTGGCTTGGAAACAATTGAGAATATCGCTGACACAGGATACACATTGAATGGTAAAACAATCAAGATGGATTGGCTGGATTACAGTTTGTTCATTTGGTGAACATAGGTATGGGTCTAAGCCTGACGGGTACAATTTTGCCTTATGTTAATTACAGAGTTGATTAAATGTTCCTCTGATGAATTTTTCCCTCAGAAAGAAACTGAAGTTATGTAGCTTTTAAGAGAAAAAGCAGAATTATCACTTATCCACAGTTGTGTCTCAAGCAATCTTTGCAAAGCCTGCACCACACCAAAGCAATTTCTTTGAGGCCCTGCTTTTAGTGGGCACACACCCAATAGTGCATATGCTGAGAGCATTTCCACATACAAATCTGATAGTTAAGCACACCATTACCCAATTTGCACATGCAAATGCATTAATTGTGTTCAACTGGGTGCTTGGGGAAATCTGGCATGTACCCAAAATGGAGGGCTTTTAAAAACATGGCCAATAAACCACATTTCCTTTTAGACTCAATGATCAGTGATACCTTGTCTCTATCCATATCATAGTACATAATTGTGTCAAATTCTGGAAAAAAAAAATTGTGTGTAAGAGCTTAATGAAAAAGGTCTTAATCTTCTATCTATGTGGGATAAGGTTGCACTTTTAGTTTGTTTCCTTTTTCTTCAACAAATTGGTCATCAGTGTTTTTTCTTTGTAGTCATTCACTATTCCAGTTCTTGGTTTTAAAAATTATCTTCAATTAAAATTCAGATTATCTCATTATGTCATACTCTCATCTAGAACTTGAAATGAGAATGATTATGAATTATTGTAATAAGTAATTTGTGACTAATACTACTGCTTATATCTATATGCATATTAGTTTATTCCAAGAGTCATTTGATTATATTAATTATGTGTGTCTCTCTATACTAGCCATTAACTATTTTCTGTCTTTAATTCTGTCTGCATTAGGATTATAGTGAAACCACTTGAATACTCAGTGAAGAAAATACAACTGCAGTTGTATAAGAAATGCATTATTTGCTATAAATATACTTTTAAAAATAAGTGGTGTTTGGGAATCTGCCATACTTGAATATTCTCTTGGGTATTTGGAGTAGAGAAGAATCATAAAAAGTGGAGGCAGAAGGGTCATTTGCAAATAAGGGAGAACAGTGATTAATTCTGATACATCCTGTTGTAGGAAACCTTTCAGTTAGTCACTTTAGTTTGCTGTGGGAACAGAAACAGGGATTTTTGTGGTCTAACATAATGGATCAGTTTACTTGATAGTGTGCCAGGATTATTAATATGTCAATCTATAAATCACTTAGCAATCACTTATTAAATACCGGCTACCTTGCAGGAACTGTGTTAGGTGCTGGGGACCCAAATACAAAGAATGAAGCCATCCCTATTCTCAAAACAGGTTATACAAGTAGACATTTACACAAACAAGGAAGAAGGGCATAGTTCCAATTCCAGAATGGTTGGATCCATTCACAATTCTGGCAACAGTGCATAAATGTCCCAGTTTTCAAAATTCTTTCCAAATTTTTTTTTATATTTGCACTTTTGTAATCAACAGTTATTTAGAGCACTTCTTCATATGCCTATAAATAGCTTTAATTTCTTCATATGAAACTGCCTAGTTTTATCTTTTGAGCATTTATCAATTGGGGAATGGCTTGTATTATGAACTGAATAAGCTCAGTTCTCTGTATATTTTTAAAATGAGATCTTTATCAGAGAGACTTGCTATATAGATTGTTCCCCAGATTTCTGCTTTCATTCTAATCTTACTTCCATTAGTTTTGTTTCTGCAAAAGCTTTTTAATTTCATATAATTAAAATTATTTTACATTTTGTAATGCTCTCTCTTTCGTTTCATTATAAAATCTTCCCTTCTCCATAACTATGGCAAGTATACTATTCCTTGCTCTTCTAATTTGATTATGGTGTAACCCTTTATTTTTAAGTAATGTACCCATTTTTGCCTTATCTTGGCATGCAGTTTGAGGTATTGGTCTATATCTAGTTTATGTTCCATTGATTTTCAATTTTCCCAGTAATATTTGTCAAATAGTGAGTTCTTTTTTCTTCCCTGAGGCAATTGAGGTTAAGTGACTGGTCCAGGGTCACACAGCTAAAACCTATTAAGTGTCTGAGGCCAGATTATAACTCAGGTTCTCCTGACTTCAGGGTAAGTGTTCTATCCAATGTGCCATCTAGCTGCCCCAAAAATAGTGAGTTTTTATCCCAAAGGCTAGAGTATTTGAGTTTATCAAACACTAGGTTATTATTGTTATTAACTACTATGTTTTATGTACCTGATCTGTTTTATTGATGCATCATTCTATTTCTTAGCCAGTACCTGATAATCTTGATGATTATTGCTTTATAATATACTTTGAGTTTTGGTATTGCTAGGCCACATGTTTTTGTAATTTTTTCCATTAATTCCTTTAATATACTTGACTTTTTTGTTTTTTCAGATGAATTTTGTTGTTATTTTTTGTAGCCTCATAAAATAATTTTTTGATAGTATGATTGATGTGGCCCTGAATAAGTAAGTTAGATTAGGTAAAATTGTCTTTTTGTTATATTGGCTAGGCTTACTCTTGAGGTATTGATTTAGATTTAAATAATTTTCCCAATTGTTTAGCTCTGATTTAATTTGTGTAAAAAATATTTTGTAATTGTGTTCCTATAGTTACTGCATTTGTCTTGGCAGGTGGACTTCCAATTATTTTATATTGTTTGCAGTTATTTTAAATGGAATTTCTCTTTCAATATCTTGCTGTTGGACTTTGTTGGTCATACAAAGATATAGTGATGATTTACATAAAATTATATCTTATATCCTACAACTTTGCTAAAGTTTAATTTTTTCAAGTAGTTTTCTACTTGATGCTTAAGGATTCTTTAAGAATATCATCAAATCATCTGCAAAGAATGAAAATTTTGTTTCCTTATTATCTATTCTAATTCCTTCAATTTCTTTTTCTTCTCTTAGAACTATAGTCAAGTTATAATCACAACATCTTTAAACCCGTCTTGTTATAGTACTTATTAATAGGAATTGTTGTGAATGAGAAAACTGGAATGAGGGTTAGTGGCCTTATTTTCAGGGGCTTTTTTTAAACCTATAAAATGAGGAAGTTTTACTAAATGAGTCCTAATGTCCCTTTTAACTCCACATATGGTTGTTAACCTTACTTTCAGATAGATAATCAGTAATATCAACCTCATAAAGTTCATCTATTCTAATAATATTAGAAAAGACCCAAGGAGTCTTCTTAATTGGTTACAGTAAAGGGATTAATGTGCATAAAACTTTGCAGTTATTTAAAACTAAGCAGTAAGTTATTACCAACAGCAAAACAAATAACCTAAACTTTTTTGTCTTGAAATTATATTATTTCTTTATGAGTTATTTAAACCTGAATTGGCATAAATTTGAACCTCAGAGTTTCTAGAGTAATTAGCTCATTCACCATGTGTGTTGTTAGTATTGGTAACTATAATAATATCAATAACCATTGAGATAATCTTAAAAAACACATTAGCTATCAAAATAATTACTATTTCACTTCACAGAGTTAAGAAATTTGTGATATAATCACATCAAGACAGATGAAAAGTTAAAAATGTTTGATAAAACTGCAGAAAAATATGAAAAGTCATGAATATATGTTAAAGATATATTGTTATATGTGCATATATTTCCATTTGTATTCATATTTATAACTGTTTCAGCAAATCTGGTTTCCTTTATAATGTTATATATTTTATTTTAACTTATTTAAAAATATATTATGAGATTGGGGGCCAAAGACATCTTACAGGATCTAGACAACTAAAGAGATTTTTTATTATGATGCTTTAAAAAATTAGAACTCCTGTTTTCAAGGGAAGGGACTTGTATTGTGTCTTAAGATAATCTGTTTTCTACATGGAAAACTCAACTCTATTTTCTCTTTGAGGAAAGGAATGAAAATTATGAATAGAAATAACATTGCTAGATTTTCCCCAGTTTTGCAAACAAGAACACAACTTCAGATTTCTGTATCAAAGGACCAAAAACATCACATACTAGATAGTTTCTCCTGCCCCCACAAAATTTAAAAACAAAATTAAACAAAAAGAGTAATTAGATAATAGAGATAGAATAGTTACAGATAAATTTCCACAAAACAAAACAAATAAACAAACAAAAGGTAGAGCAAAATAGCAGTCTTTTGCAATAGAGAATGCTAGTCCCTAGGCTTTCACTCAGTATTTTTTCTCCACCAGCCTTCACACTATTGAAGGGTAGACAAGAATAATCACAAATTTGTTAGGGATCCCTGCAGGGATTTCTCTACCATAAACTTTCTGCTGTTTCAATCCATCTTTACCCTTTTCCCATTACTCTGTGACAAGAAGCATGTATAGGGACTCTGTCAAATCACAATAGGAAGAGAGAGATATGAGATAGAAGAGAATGCTTACCTCTACCCATTGACCTCCAGGTCAATAAACCTTAAGGTGGCAGAAACTTAGGCAAGAACACCCACTCTGATATTCCCTAACCCTGCAAAAATAATAGCAAATAAACAAACAATAACAACAAAACAACAGGTACTCGTTCAAGCCAATCAGGGAACTGGGCAGACGATCAGCCTGTATGATTGTATTTGGCTGGAAGGAAAAATGCTTCCAGAACTGGGAGGAGGATCATTCTTGATTTCCCCCCTTCCCAGAAAAGGAAAGAAATTGTGTTGGTAAAAAGAATTTCCTTGATGGGAATAGGTTGTGGCAGCATTTTGTTCCAGCCCTGGAAGTATATCCTCTAGGAAAGAGGAAGGAGTCAGAAGATGAGTAACAGAGATTTATAATGGGAAAAAAGATTAAAACCATAAAAGAAGAAAATTCAGTTGAAAATCTGGAACAGAAGCAGACAAACATGAACGTATTGACATTAAAAGTATAAGTATCAACACACCCAAAATATTACAAAACTCTCTAAATAAATATTACCATGCAAAAGAAATCCCCACCAACATCTGCTAACAAAGCAGATTTGGGTGGCTAACAAAGCATGGTATGCCAATAGGTTATTGGAGATAGTTCAAAAAAGAAATAAGTATCTTGAGAGAAGTTAGAGATAAAATCAAAATGTATGATTTGTAGTAGAAATAATTAGCAGAATAGAAAATCTTGAATCCATGGGGGCAAATATTTATAATGAGACAATCAACAAATACTTACATGCTATAAATACTGTTAAACACTGGAAATTTAAATACAAGTATAAAGACAATCCCTGCATTGAAGTAACTTACATTCCAATGAAGGAAGACAGCATATAAAAGATAGGTCAAAAGGAATGGGAAATACATCAGTCTGGGACTATGGTAAAGAACAGAGAATTAATAGCTGAACTATTTTACTAAAGATTCCAACTTAGATTATGTAACAAATATGTAGTGGGCCCAGTTAAAATGATATCATTATTTTCTCCAGCTTTAATCACCAGAATGTGAATAGAACTATTTTGGCAGATGATGGGAGAAACCCAGGGTTGAGCACTGGTAAAGCACAATCCACCATAGGATAAAAGGACAAGTGAATCAAATGCAGAGAAGAATATAAAATTTAACTGTTCCAAGAATTCAAAATAAAGAAGAGAAAAAATTATTGAAAATAGGTTGGGAAAGAAATAAAGAACAGAGATATTAGAGGTCTTGGGTGAAGATGAATAACAACGGGATTAATGGGTCAAGGGGCAAAGAAGAAAAATAAGGAATGACAAAAAATCAGTAAAGATTAAGGCTAAAAATAAATCCATGGATAAAAACTCACTACTTGACAAAAAATTGCAGATAACATTGGAAAATAGTATGGCAAAAACCAGGCATAGATTAGTATCTCTTATTCTATATCGAAATAAGGTCAAAGTTTGTCCATGATTTACATATAAAGGGAGATACCATAAGCAAATTAAGAGAACAAGAAATAGTTTAAACACCTGTTAGATCATTAAAGGGTGAATAGATAACATTATAAAATGTGAAATGGATAGTTTTGATTATATTAAATTTAAAAGGTTTTGCACAAACAAAATCAATGCACCCAAGATTAGCAGGGAAGCAGAAAGTTGGGAATAATTTTTACAGCCAGAATTTCTGATAGAGGCCTCACTCCTAAATATATGGAGAACTGAGTCAAATTTATAAGAATAGAAGTCATTCCCCAATTGATAAATGGTCAAAGGATATGAACAGACAATTTTCAGATGAAGAATTAAAGCCACCTATAATCATATGAAAATAATGCTCTAAACCATTATTGATTAGAGAAATATAAATCAAAGCTGCACTGAGGTACTATTTTCACACCTATTAGATTGGCTAAAATGACAGGAAAAGATAATGATAAATTTGGGTAAGATGGGGAAAAACTGGGACACTAATGCGTCATTGATGTAGTTTTTAACTGATCCAGCCATTCTGAAGAGCAATTTAAATTATTCCCAAAGGGCTATAAAATTATGAATACTCTTTAATCCAACATTGTTACTACTGGATCTGTATCCCAAAGAGATCATAAAAGAGAGGAAAGGATTTAGATGTGCAAAATGTTTATAGCAGTTCTTTTTGTGGTAGTAAAGAATTAGAGAGTGGATGCTCATCAATTGAGGAATGGCTGAAGAAGTTATGCTATATGAATGTAATAGAATACTAAAAGTATAAAAATACTAAAAGTATATAAACAGACTGATTTCAGAAAAGACTGGAAAGACTTACATGAGCTGATTCTGAGTGAAGTGAACAGAAGCACATAAACATAACACATAGCAACAGCACCACTGTGTAATTAGCAATTATAATAAACTGAATTCTTCTCTGAAATGATTCAAGACAATTCCAATGAACTTGTGATGAAAAATGTCACCTGCATCCAAAAAGAATTTTGGAGACTGAATACAAACTGAAGTATACTGTTTTCACCTTTTTTAAATCTTTTGTTTTGTGTTTTTCTTTCTTGTGCATTCTCCCTTTTTTTCTCATTTTTCTTCCTTAGAATGAATCATATGGAAATATGTTAAAAATTAATGTAAATTAATTTAATTTAATTTTTAAAATTCATCCATGAAAATCATCAGTATGTCTATATAATCATAGCAAAAAATTCAAGATGTAGTAATAAAAAGAAAAACCTTATTTAAAACAATTTCAAAATGTCTAGAATATTTGGTAATTAATCTAATAAAGTACACTGAATATTTGTACATATACAATTAAAAACACTCATTTAAAAAATAAACAGCAATTCAAATGCTTTGGAGGGAATATTCAACAGTCAAGACTGGACAATTCTTTTCTAATAAGAATAATAAACAAAGCAATTTATATGTTTAATCCTAACTCTCTAAGAAATCCTTTTTGAAGCTACATAAAATAAGGGGAAAATAATAGTTATTTTTACTAACTATTAAAATGTTATATATTTTATTTTATGCATTTAAAAATATTATTTTGAGAATGAGTCCTTAGACTTCACCAGATTGTTAAAGTTTGTCACTCAAAAAAAGCGTAAGAACCTCTGATCCAGAAAATCAAGCAGATCATCTATTGGCTTTGGTTTCTTCTTATATAAGAGTACAGATTATCTAAATCTCCAAGTTTCTCTCTGATTCCAAATCTATGATCTTCTGATCTCATAGTGTAATCTATGAATTATTACTTTTTCTAATTTTGAAAAACAAGAAGGATCTGAGGCAGTTCAGAATAGAGAATAAAATGTTGAGTTTGGAGTCAAGAAAGTTGAAAGTTCAGATCTTGCCTATGAAAACTTATTTAACTGAGTAGTCATGAGCAAATCACTTAACCTGAGTCTTATTTTCTTCATTTTCGAAATAACGGAGGCGGACTACATGACCTCTAAAGACTTAGCCAGATCTAAATTGAATCTAAATCTCTTATTTCATTGGGCTGAAATGATAAAGGAGGAAGACTTCTGAGAATGAAATGAGAAATTTCTGACTTCATCTCTTTGCCCTAAAATTAAAAAAAAAAAAAAAAAATAGAAGGAATTTTGGCTTGTGCTCACTAGTTGTGTGTAAATGGAGATTATCTTAAAAAGCTAACTGAAATGAATAGTCCTGCAAAAGATAGAAAAGAAATCGTTCATGAGTCCCCAGAAACCAGCAAAAAACATCAAAACTGTTGTTTTCAATAATAAACATGATGGCTTCGTTAAAATCCCCTGTATGAAATGCTTACTATGCCTTTGGTGTCCCTATAAGGAAAATTAAAATGTGAACACACCACATTGGGGCCGATTTGTTTCTGAGGAAGTCAATTATTAATATAGTATTTAGGATTTAATGAACTATGCGTATGTGTATGGTATGCAGCAAACAGAGCTCCACACTGTCTGAGAACAGGTGTCCATGTAAGCTTGGCCCGTATGTTTACCAGGCAATTATCAACCATTAAAATAATAGTCATCTATTAAAGATTACTTTGTCTGTGAGCTGAAGTGGGATTCTAAACTGCATTAGAGCCTTCTTTGGAAAGTTAATTGTCTATTTTCTTGACTTTTTTTTTTTTTTTTTTTTTTTTTTGCTTTTTCAGGTAAGGGATGGGAAGGGAAAGGGAGGGTCCATCTAGACCTGTGTAATATTTGCAGTTTTGTAAATCTTTTGTAATGTAGTCTTGAAAAGTTTCCTGGGACACTGACCACTTGTCACATAGGTAGCATGTGTAAAAAGTGGGAATTTAACTCAGTCTTCCTAAATTTAATGCTTATTCTATTCATCAGACCATATCAGACCCTTAATGTGGAAATTTTTTGAATTGAGATGTGAGTGGTATGTTGGCCTGGAGCTGTGGGCTGCAAACTTTCCAACTGATTGAGGAGGAGAGAAGTATATGGCTGGCACTGGGGGTCCAATAGTCATCATGATTGTTTTAGGACTTTTATATTTCTTTGTATTCCTAGTACTTAGTACAAAACCTGGCACACAATAAGAATTTAATAAAGGATTGATTGATTGATGACCTTGTAGAAGAGAAATAATCAGGATTAAGTTTTAAACCAATAACTACATCTGACCTTCATTTCTCTCAATAGCATCTGCTCCCTAAGGAATGTTCCTGCCATTAAGGGCCATACTTTCCTCCTTGTTTCCTGCCTTCCCTTCTGAATTTTATAAGAAGAAAGAAACAGACCCGAACCCAAACATTCACTCAGATACAGCTATATGGTTCAGGAAAGAAGTTCAGAAAGAGCTGACTTCAAATCTGTAATGCCTCAAAACTGAGGCAAGATAGAAATTAGAGAGTTTTATTTGAAAGGGAGAGATTGTGCTGGGAGAATGCTGCCTCCAGAACTGATGTCCAAAGCATCCAGCAGCCAATGTGAGTTCTCAATGACACACACACACACACACACACACACACACACACATATGGCTCAGCTACAGGGGTAGACTGAGGCAGAGGCAGAGTCAGAGCACTGAGAGTGGGGAACAGACTATCAATCTGGTTTTGACAGGGTCGGGGGAGGCATCGATATTCTGAAAAGTTGGGATAAAGAAGAACAATGACAGGATAGGGGATAGGACCATAAATTCTAACAAATTGAGAATTAAGGAGGTGTCCAGCTTAGAGCCAGGAAGTCTGGACTCCCTCTTATCTTGAGTTTACACATTGACAATTTATAACCTTAGAGTTAGTAACTCTGAGTTACATCAGTCTTAATGAACTGGAGGGGAGTTGCAACTAAAGGAATTGAGGCAGAACAGTTAAGGAAACTGAGGCAAGACCAAGGAGAGAAACTGAGGCAGAACAATTTAGGGAAACTGAAGCAGGACAATAAAAGGGAACTGTTGTACAACAATCCACCCTCAGACAAGTATTAGTTTGTGTGAGCCTGAATCAATCACTTATCTTCTGCCTCAGTTTCCTCATTTATAAAATAGGATAAAAATAGCACCACCTCCCAAGGTTATTGTAAGACTCAATATTTTTAAAGAATTTAGCACAATACTTGGTGCTAAATAAATAGGATAGTATTTTTTTCCCTTCCTTCCTTCTTTCCTGCTCCCTTTCTGTTTTTTTGAAAGTGATGAAATTTTAAAAAAAATTACTGAAGGCAAAATTTCTTTGTCCCTTAGAAACTTGGGGAACTCATGGGCTTCCTAGACAACCACACTAATACCCAATTGCCCCAGGAAACACCAAACTATATCTCCAGAAGCCAAAATGTTTCCGTGAAACCAAAGAATTCATGGCTACTGTGGTCAGGCAATAATTACCACATTTGAGACCAACACCAGGCAAAATTGTAATGTAAACTTTGGCTGTCCAAATATTTCCATTATATATTTTTCTTGCCAGTCTTGATGGCACTGCCTGTCAGCATTCTCAACTGTCCAATATCCCCAAATTTTCCACTCCTATCTCCCATAAAAACTGTTCTCAGGAAAGGACTTGAAATTAACCCACACAAGATTTTTTAATAATAAAAATCTTAATAAGAAGGAATTCTAATAGTGATCAAAACATTAAACTAAAGGAAGGGACCTCTAAATGTACAATTATGAGTATAACTTAGAATACAGTAGAAGTATTAGGAAGGAGAAGAATTTCTTAGAATCTTTGAAATCACACCACCCAAGCAGTCTTGTTTCATCTACCCATGAGGTCATAGGTAACTATGGGTAGGTAAGTCACATAATATGTTGGATCAAAGATTTATGGCTAGAAGGCACCTTTAGAAATAAAAGTAGTACAAATGCCTTATTTTACAGAAGAAAAGATTTGGAATCAAAGAAGGTCAAAGAGGAAGCAAGTAGCAGATTCTTGATTCAAATTAAAGTCCTCTGACTTCAGAATCAATGATCCAATTTCTTCCCTGAACCTCAATATTTATTCTATCTGTTACACAGGGTTGCTAACAAGCTTTATTAATACATTATACTCAATGTACTTTCTAAAACGTAAAAGCCCCATATAAATACAAGCAATAATTACTGCTTCACCCTGATCCTAGTAGGAAACCTTCTAGTCCATTACCTAAAATTATGCCTCTTGGTTGTAGATAGCTAAGCTAATACTTACCATATTGAGAAAAAGTTTGCTTATTCGTATGTTTTGAACAGAAATGTGCAATTTTTTTTCAAAGGCTTTGTTTATATATCTATTTATGTAATCACAAGAATTTTGCTGTTCTTGTTATGGTCTATTGTGTTAATAATTTTTCTGAAAGTGAGCCAATCTTTTACTCACATTATAAATACTTGGCCACTATATTTTTCTAGAATCTTTGCAAATATTTTATTTTTAATTTTTACACCAATATTCATTAGGGATATTGCTCTATAGTTTTCTTTCTCTGTTTTGACTCTAAGTGGTTTGAGTATTATGTCTATATTTGTATCATAGAAGGAACTTGTTAGGATCCCTTCTGTTCAGATTTTTCCAGTGGTTCATATAATATTGTAATTAATTGTTCTTTGAATACTTGATAATGTTCACTGTAAATCCATCTGGTCCTGGTTATTGTTGTTTTTTGTTTTTTTTCCTTTGGGAGTACATTTATGGCACATTTAATTTCTTTCTTTTTTCTTTTTATTTATATTGAAGATTACGGTTTTTTAATTCTCTTTTTCTTGTTAATCTTAACATTTTATGTTTTTATAAGTATTCATCTATTTCCATCAATGCTTTATGTAACCAAATTCCAGAGGACCAATGAATGATAAAGTATATTACCCACCTCCTAAAAGAAAGGTAATGGACGCAATATTCAGAATGAGACATAGGGGCTATCTAATGTGGGAATTTGTTCTACTTGAATATGTATATTTTTTATACTTTTTTATTTTTTTAGTGAGAAGAGGCAAAATAATGTTAATTGAAATAAAATTAAAAATGTCAGCAGGTTTTATTAAACAGTTATGAATAAGAGAGAATTCAACATAACATTTATTAAAGATCATCTCTCTGCCAGGCAGTATGCAAGGTCTAGGGAGTAAGTGATTGAAAGAGATAAAAACAGTTTGTTAATAGGAGCTATGTCTAGTCAATTAACGGAGAGATGGGGACTCTGGAATTCAGGAAAAGGAAGAAGAGAGAATGATAAGAATCAAAGGATTTTTGATTCTAATGTTTTCCTAAGAATTGTGAAATCAAGGAAGCACCCAATATCCATTCCAGAAATAGGTTATCTTTTAGTATGAGTCTGCATGGACTATTTTATTTAAAACAGCATTTTAGTTTCAAATGGCACCAGAAAGTTTTAAAGATTTTCTTAAAGTGGGCAGGCTCTATCTTTAAAATGGAGCCTCAACATTTGAGTAATCTGGATTAGAATAATTTTTAGAAAGAGATTTAAATGGGCTTCAAATGAAAGTACTAGCAAAGAGAATGAACTCCTAAAAGAGTTCCAAACACTGAGAGGCAGTGTTTGAGACAAGAAGTATGGAGATGACCCTTGCAGCAGAGAAGAACCAATTTTGAATTTCAAGAAGAATCAGTTCTGGGCATTAGAAGATGCCCTATGGTAAGGAGCAGGCCTAGAGAACAGAAACTTCTACCTCAAGTCAGAGTTAGGGGTGGAGGGAACCAAATAACAATACAACAGGAAAAGAAAGGGATTGGAGAGCACTATCATTTTAGATTTTTACTCTATATATCTGCCTCATTAATGTCCTCAAAATTTCTTCCCACTATTCCCAAAGATTCTCTGTGTGTTTGTGAGAAAGTAGACTATAGGTTCAAGGAAAAATGATATTTTTCAGTTGTGATTCTTACTATACTATTTTAATAAATCTCTTTGTTTTGAAATAATTGATTTATATTGATTTACTATTGAAGGCAAGATCACCAATGGGGGCTCATTAGCTATAGTTGTAAGAGTGTATACCTACAGAGTACTCTGCAACTTTCAATGAATCATCCCCCAGCTTCCCCAGTGCCCAACTTGCAAACATGTGTACCAAGTTATGAAAGCAGCCCAAAGTCAGGGACATGTAAAAATGAAATGAAACAAAATTCTGTTATTGAATTTGCAAAATAGATGTTACATATAATCATGGATAGATAGAATTAAAAATAAAAAGAACCTTAGATGACATCTGGTAAAGCCTCTTAATTTTGTAAGTGAGGAAAGTTAAGGCCCCAGTCAGTTTGATGATTTGCTCAAGATCATATATGTATTTCAATTAATATTCTTGTGAATTGTATCATAGAAGGAACTTGTTAGGATCCCTTCATATTTTTCCAGTGGTTCATGTAATATTGTAATTAATTGTTCTTTGAATACTTGATGATGTTTGCTGTAAATCCATATTTTGGATTTTAGATCGTCAATCAAATATGATTGACAAACATTATTATGATGGTTTTTCTGCCACTAACTCCTCCTTCACTTAATCCAGAACACCATATTTTGTTCCAATGTAGCAAAATCAAGAATTGTGAGTTCAAAAAAAAATCATCTTATTACTGAAAAATCAGGAAACCAATATGAGTAATTCTTGATTTCCATATCCCTTTAGCCTGTGTGAATTCAGTAGCATATTTTTCCCATTATTTATCTTGTCTTATGTTTTATTCTTAGACTTTTCTTGTAATGTATATTTTCTTTCCTGTTCAGTTCTCTTACAACCTTATATACAAAGCAAAGGTCTCTATTCTAGTTCAAAAATTTGTCTAGTTGACAAAAGCTTACATATCAAACATTCTAGTAATGTATATGAGTACAGTCAGATCTCTAAGGCAGTCTGGTCTATTCTACATTCTTATTTGCTTGAGACTTTGATGGATCTGTGATTTCATTATTTTGATTACCTCACACCTTCTTCTCTTGTGCTATTTTTGTTCATGTCTTTCCATAAATCTTCCACAGAGAAGCAGTGGGGACTTTCTTCTGCTGCTTTTAATATTTCAAAGGTATAAATCTATTGGGCTGCTTCAACTGTTGTATCTCATTTTCACTCTATTCCTAATCTATATCCTGTTCTGACCATGACTTTTTTTTTTTGATAATGCCTGTTCTATGCCACTTCCTTTAATGAAATTGTCAAATAAATTGGGAAAAAAAGTAAAGAAGTCATCCCCAAATCCCATACTCATCATCCCCCCAAAAGCATGCTTCTAAAGGAGCTAACTTAATCCAAATGATAGTTTATGTCTTTGTTGGATAATAGTAGATAGTAAGATCTAGTAGTCACTAAGGAGATGATAAAATTAAACTGTAAAATGGAAGCCAATCAGAGGCCTTTTCATAGAGAAAAGAAATCAAGACAAAATACTTTCATATGATACTTACTATGTGGTACTCAGTTTGTAAAGTGTGGGAAGAGAATCCACATTTTCTTTTGGGAAGAGGAAGCAGAAAGTCTTCTCATTAACAATAATATTCTACTTCCAAGAATGATATGAAACAGAAGATTAAGCAGGAAATTCAGCTATTTTATTGCCCCAAGGCATTTTTCATTCTCTTGACACATTATGTTTTTAATTAAAATTGCATGAGTTAATTAAACTGTTCACTCGGCCACTTTGTGTGTGTGTGTGTATGTGTGTGTGTGTGTGTGTGTGTGTGTGTGTGTGTTTCTCCTTTTTTGCATGGGTGGCTTTTTGATCAATTTTTTGGGGGAAACACAACTAAATTTCAATATATGTCTGGCTTTGTCAGCTCAGATTATAGTAAATAGTAATACTTTCCACCTCTTTTGAGTTCAGAATTTCTAATTCCTAAAATATCTATATCTTAGAGTGACTTGTGAAGATTATTCTTCTGCCCCCAGGATCAAACTAACACACTGAGGCCTATAGCAAAGGTGTCTTGTAAATTTGATGCAATAAGGTCCTGAGAAAGACAATCAATAAAACCCATTAACATTATAATAAAAAGCTTTCAAAGGCAATGTCATAAAATTAATAGATAGGGGCACACAACATCTATGACAAGGCAAGAAAACATGGATGGTATGTCCATAAGTAAAACAATGTTTGTGAACAATACAGCTTGATTAGGGGAAAATAAACAGATCTTTTGAGATGATTTAGATTTCCATATAACCTAGATTTGTCAGATATCTCAAAAGGCAAATAGCCTCAAAATCTTGAGAATAGCACTGTCAGCCAGATTACTGACCTCTCTGGTCCAGTCCAGGCCCTGAGACTATTAATAAAAGGAACAATGATTGTGAAGTAGTCTATCTTCACCACTACAAAAACCAGAAGGTGACCAACAGGTCTAGAAGAAAAGCGAGGATTTTTTTTTTTTTTTTTTTTTTGCCAATGGCCATTTAGATATTTGTAACATCATTCATGGGGCATACAAAATTATCAACTTATAGAACTCAAGATTTCAGTTCCTCATCAAATATGGTCAGAGATAAGCAAATGATTTGGGGTTCTTATATGGCTTGCAAAGGAGGCACTCTGATCTAGACAGCAGAAATTCTTTTTCCATTTGGTTTTTCCTATGTAGAATGTTAGGCTTATTTTTATGGTTGTGAATCTCATTGAGGAGGATCTATAATATTCTGATGTAATACAAGTACCAAGTCACCCATAAATATCTTTTAAAAGAAATCATTCTTCTATTTGGCCGTACTTAACTTGTTCACCAAAAATTCTATTCATATTTTGTCATTGATTTCCTTCCCCCCCCCCCTTTTTGTTGCATTTTACTATTCACTCATTAGTACTCCAACTCATTCTTGGCTGTAGTACTCCTGACACAGTTGTTACAAGGATATTTCTAAGACATTTTCATTCACCTTCAGTACATATCTTACTTGCAACTCCTATGCACAAATTTTACAACTTAGCCTCTGAGTTCCCTATCTATCTACATTGTAGAGCTGCTAGGTTGCTCTCCATTTTTTTCTATCTCTTTAGAATCATTTCTGATTAAATCTTCAGAATCTCACTCTTAAAGCTTTCCATTTCTCTCCTGTTTATTTCTCCATCAAGATATTAGGTCATTGAATTGTGCCTACACTCTTTATTAATTATTTGAAATCTACTCTCCCCAAGACCAGAATGCCTAACCTCAGACCACATCTAGCCTTTTTCCTCTTCTGTTGTGAACCCTATGATAGAAAGGACATCAAAGTCTCTGCTGTTTCTATTTTAGCAGTTAGTTCCATGTTGTTAACAAAAATCAGAACCAGAATGACTATTTGCACCCGTTATCATCTAACTTCTTAGAAGTTGACTGATTGGGGAAGCTAGGTGGTGCAGTGAACAGAGAACTGTTCCTGAAGCCAGCAGGACCTAAGTTCAAATCTGACCTTAGACACTTAATACTTCCTAGCTGTGTGACCTTGGACAAGTCACTTAACCCTAATTGCCTCACTAAAAAAAGGAAAGAAAACAAATAAAAAAAAAAAAAAACTTAACAAAAAGTTAACTGACTCTTTAGACCTTATGGTTTCTTTAGAATGAAGATTTCAGTACTGATGCAAACCAGTTCTTCTACTGCTTTGTTAATTAATTGGCCAATGGATAAGGTATTAACAAGTAGCTTAAAATTCCTATACGTCACCTAAAAAAAAATCATATGAATCTTCATATCTCTTGCATTCCCTTCCCATAGTTGCTACTGAACTGCAATGGAGCCACACAGTCCCAAAGACTATTTTGTACTTCATTTCTTTTGTAAATTGTCATGGCCAAAGTCATCACCTCATAGAGTAAATTCCATCAATAATAAACTTTGAAACTCTGATTTTCATGGTGAAAATGTCAGACTATAGCAGGATGAGAGGTTGGAGACATGACTAGTCTTAAATTCCACCTCCACCATTTACCTATCTGTGTGATTTAGAAAAGTGACTTTACCTCCTAGGCCTATTAATATATAAAATAAAGGGTTTGGACTAAATATATTTAAGGTTCCTCTTAACTTTAGATCTACATTCTTATGAGAAGAGAATAATACCATAGAAAGATGCAAATGAGGCATTTTTAAACTTGTCATACATGCTAGAGGTATTATAACTCCCATGATTTAGAACTCCTAGGGGATGATTACCACACTCCTAAAACTATAGTTACATAACTTCAATAGTGCAATCACCTTTAGTAGTCAACTAAATGGAATAAATAGTTCAAAGCAAATGGCGTAGTGTAGACAAGAATAATAAAACTTTCCCCTGCAAACCTGGGATGTTCTCTCTAACAAATATACCCCAGCATCAGTAGATAGAGTGGGCACATACATGGAGTTCACAGAAAGCATGTCTCCAGCAAGACAGGTTTGTCTTAACCCTTTTTTCTTCAAACTGTATCTTCTGTGGATAGCAGTACTGGGCTTATTGCTACACTGAGTTTCTTGAATCTGTTCCTCTTCACACATCAGCTCTCAGTTTGTAACTTTTATTACTTCTTAAGGGACTATAATTCAACTGTAGAATTCCCCAATATAATTTTCACTTCATGTTATTATTGTATTTTATACATGTTGGAAACAAATTTTAGTTTGAAAATAAACTATAATAACCAGAACTTGAAATTTTAAATAGCTATGGCAATATCACATTCTGAACACACCAAAGCTTAAAAACAGAGTTTCTACTAAGAGAAATGTTGTTATTTATCCTTCATTCTTGAAGAGGACCATGGCATTAGGGAATGGATGCCATGATATGCAAATGAAGTAGATTTAAGTAAGGGAGGGCCATACAAAGTCATCAACCTCACTTTCTTCTTAGGGGCCATCTGGGTCCAGTGTCAAGACAAATCAAATAACTGGACATGGCCATCCCTCACTTGTGAAATCAGCTGGTAAAGAAAATGGCAAACCAATTCATTATCTTTGCTGATAAAACCCCAAAAGGAGACACAAAGTTTTGAAACAACCAAACAAAACCTTTCTTTGTCCTGGCTCACCAAAATCTAAAAGGGATAAGGGCTGTATGAGATGCATATAGGTCACTCCTACATAGTTTTAAAATTTGCAAATAGAGCATTCAATGCTTATAGGTCAACTAAAATATTGGGTATGATTCACTTAAAGTTTTAGAGAGACCTGATGTCTCCAAACTATTTATGCTTGTAATAATCTTGCTGTATGGTAATGATGGGGGGAAAGGGAATCAGAAGACCTACAATGAGATTATAATTGACAGTAACCCTACAACCTTTTAACTTCCTGACCTTCAATTTTCTTATTGGCAAAATCAGGATAATGATATTTCCAGTATTTATCTTAATAGTTGTTATTAGGAAAATATTTTAAAAACTCAAAAAGCTGGTATTTTGGAGAGATTGTTAGACTAGAAAGGGAGAAAATCTGGTTGAGTGCTCTGGCTCAGATGTGTACCAACTATATGATAATGGTCAAAGCATTTTACATTTCTGGTCCTCAGTTTCCTCCTCCATAAAATGGAAATGATTGTTGAACATCTTAGAGGGGAATGGGCAAGTTTGAGTGTAAATAAGATATGAAAAATATGTTTATCTTAAAGTATAACAGAAATATTAATTTGAGAGGAGAACATTCACCTGTTAGCAATGTTCAGTTCAATTTATTAAGCATTTATTAAGTGCCTCATTGTATAAATCACAGTACTAGGCCCAAAGAGGTTTATAAGAATTCTAATTTAAACAGAATTTTAAATTTTGTACAATGCATTACCAAATTTCATGAGTAGTTAAGCAGAGCATTTAGGGCTTCATTTCTTGCTTTCTTGTTCTGTCTTGGGAGTGATCATTTCATTTGGAAGTTTTTCATGCTTTCTCCAAATGTTTACCCAAGATTCTTAACCAGAAATATACAAATAAAAATTTGGGGGGAGAGTCATTTATCAGTATAATTTTCCAAGGAAGAAAATGGTCAAATGTGTATGTATACAGATACATATATACAATATATATATATATATATATATATATATATTGTATATATGTGCATGCACATATATAATATGTATATATACACACAAATATTATGTATCATGTATATTTGCATATATAGTACATGTTATGTCTACACATATATATAACAGTCATTAGGAAACCCTTCATCTCAGAAATAGCAAAATGATTGACTCTATAACGTGCTTTAATACCACATTTTAGATACCATGAAAATAGGGAGAAGATAAGGTGCCTGACAGCAAGGCTCTTACACAGCAGCATCATTACACTGATAACTCCTGGAGCCATTTCGTTTACATGATCCCATTTGATTATTACATTAGGAATGAACTAATATTGTGTTTGGAAGCATTTCCATGAAATATTTTATTTCCAACATAATGCATATTTATAATGTTTTATTCAGAATATAATACACAAGTTAATAAAAGTTTATCAGATTTTAGAGACTGGATGTTTCCCCCTTCCATGGTCAAGACTAAATTCTCTTGACTGTGCACTTTAAAAATATGCATATATCCACTGAGAATATAGACATATAAAAAAGCATTTTCCTTCATTACTAATTAGGCATTTACATCATGGTCTCTTTTGACCTAATGTAAGAGGAGGTCTTACCTAGCACTGGAAAATTTATTTTTTGAAAAATATTTTGAGAACTATATTTCAACATAATTTCTTTATTTTGTAATCCTACATATGTTTAGGCATTTAAAAACATTATTTTTAAAATAGAATTTTTAAAAGGAAGAGAAACATTATAGCTCAAGCTTTACCAAACTGCCATAGGGAACCATGACACCCCAAAAGATTAAGAAACCTAGAGTGTTCTGATTGACATGCCTCTTTTCAATAATGAGGTGATTCAGGCCAGTTCCAATAGACTTGCATCCAAAGAGAGACTGGAGGGACTGAATGTGAATCACAACATAATAAATTTACTGTTTGTTTTTTATTTCTCATTTTTTGTCTTTTTGATCTGATTTTTCTTGTGCAACATGATAAACATGGATAGAAGAATTGCACATGTATAACATATATTGGATTACTTACTGTCTGGAGGAGAGGAGGGAAGGGAGGGATATGTACATCATGATAAAGTAGTGAAAGAAAACTTTTGCATAGAAATCTGGTATAGTCTTAAAAAATGTTTAATCACTAGCATTTAGAACTAATCTAATGCAAACAATAGCTTCAATTATTCTATTTTTGCTTTGCTTAAGCTATTTTAATTGCTCATCATAGCACATGAAGTTTCTAGGTATGACAATTGGAATGCAAGTTTCATTTTATTTAGGAACTTCTTATTTCTCTGAAATCAAACACTGTTGAAGTCAAAAGTCCAGTGCACCTCCAACAATACAGATCATTCCATATTCATGTCTGCCCATGCTGCCAAAAGCATGTTCTCAATAAGTTTATCATAGTGGCTTTGACCAAAATGGAAGACAGTTAATATAATAGGTACTAGATTTGGAGTCAGGAAAAATAAGAAGTTCAAATCACATCTCATATTCTTACTAGTCATGTAACTTTGTACGTCATTTTCTAAGCCTAAGTCTCATTATCTCCAAAAAGAGGGGTTTGGACACAGTAACTTGTATATTCTCTTCCAGATCTAAGACTATGATCCTGTGAACCTATAAAAATACTGGAACCTTTTCTTACCTTCAGGAGGTTATTGATAGAGCAGTGCTTTGAATATAGCAGGTGTTAGAAAAGTATTTAAGTGAATGAATGACATGTGAATTGACCCAGAAACCCATAATTTGGTCAAATTTATTTATTTATTGCAGACCATCTGTTTAGCGGTGTAGGAATGGGAGCAAGATATTTTGTGAGAAATGAAAGCAATATTTGCAGGGCAATAGGACATTTGAACAGTATATTGTAGTTCACTGCAGTCACATAAATACGATGAAACATCCACCGTGTACTAATTGTTCATTCTTTTCCACAAATACTAGGACTTTTGTTTCTCAATTATTAATCTACGGCATTTCTTAGAAATTATCTGTTCATTCCAGAATGTGAATGCTTTGGGCCATCCAAAAGAATATCTTAATGAAGATTGGTATTCTTATTCAACAAATTCAATACAATTAAAAAACTTGGACAGACCAAGTGCCATTCTACATGAAGCTTCTTTTTGAATCATCATTTATTACTAGTTTTCATTCCAGATGATTATATTGTATACATTGTGCACTTAATTATATGTTTTGATATGCTCTCTTTGGGAGAAGAAATAAATTTATTTTGGAGCTTATTGAATTTGAAATCCCAGTAGGGTACTCAGGTGAGAAGAAAGCAAAGGAAAGTGAAAACAAATGAAGATAAGAAAAGAGAAGATGAGGGAAGTGAAGGGAAAGAAAGGCAAAGCAAGGGAAGAAAACGGAAAGCAAGGGAAGACAAAGCAAGAAAAGAGGAGATGGGGGGGATGGTAAAGCAAGGAAAGACAAAGCAAGGAAAGAGAGGATGAGAGAAAATAAGGCAAAACAAGGGAAGGGAAGACAAAACAAGGAAAGGAAAGGCAAAACAAGGCAAGACAAAGCTAGAAAAAAGAAGCAGAGTTCCAAATTGGAGATTTCAGTCTTTATTACTCCTTTTCAAAACTCTCTAAGTGAGAGGCCTCTGTGAATCCCCCTTCTGGACTCTTCTTGGACTAGTCTCTATGGAGATTGCAAGGGGAAATTTCCTTTCGGGACTTTTCAACTTTCTAGCTTTCAAGCATTGAATCATTTTCTGATTCCAGCTTTAAGAGAGAAAGTTTCATGTACAATCAGCTTTTAATTACACTTTGTTATAAAAATACTTCTTTTATTCCATAAAGTAAAAATAAAATAAAATAAAAACAAAGAGAAATAAACTAGAAGAGATCAATCCCACTTCAGGTTGTTGAAGGAAAAGATTCTGGAAAGACATGAAAGGAGTTGGTAGTCTCTATCTCATTTTTTGGAGGGAGTTTTAGATATAGAGAGTTTTTCCTGTGGGTGAGATCTAGGCCATTTTTTCTTTGTTGAACTCAGTTACCTTGCTCCCAATGGGAGAACTCCTTTATGCTTATTTTCTGGTATATATTCTCCTACATATGCCTATTCTGATTGTTATTTTATTATGATTTGGATAGAAATGGGTTAGAAACCCATTGGTTTCTTTCCAGTTCTCTATGTGTATATTTATTGTAGAAATGATATTAGGTGAGAAAGCATCAAGCCCTGGCTATAGAGCTTGTAGTCTCCATTTCCCTTCAAATGACAAAGCAATCGAAAGTTAAATGAAACTCAATCATATCCTAATATTTGACAGAAGAGATAGATTTTTAGTCTGGTACCTCTCTTTCATGAAAGAACAGAGTGGTAGCCTAACCAACTACTTCCCTAGCTGGAAGAAATCAGTTTTCCTCAGAAAAGAATAGGGAGAGAAAAGACTAGAGATGTCTATTCAGCCTCCCTTTGAGTCACATAATGACAGGCCTCATCATATGTGGGCTTCACTACACATTTGGGGCCTCTCCTTCCTCCAATAGTAAAATGGAAGTCACAATGAAATTGAAATAATATGATCATAGATTAAGAGCTGGAAGAACCCCAGAAGCCATCTAATTTAACCTTATCATTTAATAAAGACCAATATTAACTATTGTTTATCCACTGAACCATAAATTTTAATCCTAATCTAAGCCACCTTTGCCTTCACCACTCCCCAAATATAGATAGAAGATAGTGAATATAGCCTGAGACTGAGAGATCTATTTTCTCCTCCACATAAAAAACATGATATCTATTAGCTTGTTGGTTAATTGACATGACTCATTATTACCTTAGTCCCTATTCTTTTCTTTGTTTCTGATCTTTTCTACTGCTCCTAATCTCTGCTTCCTTCCAAATTTAGCTGAATTCAACTTGCTCAAGCTTCTGACTCAAGATTAGATAACTAACTTCAAAATATATCTATAACTCTTGGATATAGATAAAAATTTTCAGACTTTACCTACTCAGGTATAGTCTGATTATACAATGTCAAAGAATTTCCACGATAAGGATAACATTAGATCTTTCCTCCTTTCACCTCTAAACTACCAAGAATAACCATCCTCTGATGATACTACCCTTTATATGTAATCTTTTTAATTAGAATGCATCTTCAGATATCAATAGGACAGATGAAAATAGGACAAAATTTCAACATACTGGCAGGTGCCCATTATATATACCTCATTCAAAAGGCAAAAGTATTAATCTATATATATATATATATATATATATAATATATTGTGTACATTTATGTGTATATATGATCATACATACATACATATAATAGTCATGTGAGAAAATATAGGTATAATAAAAAGTATGGGAAAGAACATTCAATGAATAGCAGGACAGGGAAAAAAGTGATTTTGTTATTATATTATAATGACCACTTTCCAAAGTTTCATCTACACATTGTATTCCCAAAAGGAATGACACCTGTAATGTGCTTTCTAGAACCCCCAAGTTGGGGTGCCAAAATATACTATGCTTTCTAGAGCCCCCATGCTGGGGTGCCAAAATATACTGTCCAGACTAGCTTTCTGGAGGATCTCAGGACCATCCCAAGTTCTTGGTCTTAGTAGAGGAGTGATGAAGCAGGAGACTCACTAGGATGGTCAAAGATGGAGTTCATTTATTTCAAGTCCTTTCAGTCCCTAAATATCTTAGTATGATTACATCACTATGGCATACTGAGCATATGACAGCTATAGAACCATTTATCACCTCAGCACCAGAGCACACTGCACAAGTGCTAACTATAGTACTATTACATCAGGACAGCACAGTGCTCAAGTGAAAACTATAAACACTATGTTATTGATATGTAAATACCTCTTTACTGTAAGTAACCCTTGCTTCAAGTAGAATACAGGTGGTCATGCCCTCCTTGACGTCTCAGGAAGTGTGAGAGCCCTTAGGAGAGATGGGGAGCCAAAGCAGACATTGTCAGCAGGTTCCCTCTGGGCTGAAGGGTCTTATATTTTACCCAGAATTCCCCCACTATCTATGGCTTTCTACAAGCACCTCTGATTCTATACATAATTCTGTGGCTCTCCTAACAATATAGCTCATGAGGCCCCACCAGTATTCTTCTCATTAACAATAAAACTCTTTTTTAAAAGTTCTTAACAAAAACATCTGCTAAGAGATCATAGCAAGAATAATAGCTGCAAAACAACTCCCCCTCCCCCTTCCCCATAAACCTAGGATGAGCTCTTCAACAAATACATATAATGTATATCTAACTTATTTTTCTTGAGAAATTGCTGTTAAGATTCCTTGGCTAGTGGTGGGAGTGGGGGAGGGAAGAAATTTTCTTTTCCCTCTTGGAGATGCCTCCTTCATAAAATGCTTCAGAAATTGCATTCCCTCAAAGTCAAAAATTGTTTTTAAAGGTTATACCAGGACTGTGCACATCCTTGATCAGCAAATAAAATTGTCTCTTCTTCACTCAAAGAAAAGTGATAATAGATTTTGAGATAACAAAGTCATCTTTACAAATTGTTTTAATACTTTCTTTATCCCTCATATTTATATCCTATGGTAGGGAGTTTGGTCAATATCCATTGTTAGAAGTATAGCAAAAAATGACCTTGAAACAGGAAGTAGATGAGAAATCCAAGAATAGATCAGAGCTTGGAAAGGAAGCATGATGTATTGATGGGAGACATCAATTATCTGGGCATCTGTTGGACTTCTCTCTTTCACTCTATCTCTGCCAAAAACAAAATAGTGAATAATGCCTTGGCTTGCTTAATGATAATTTTATCCTTCAAAAGGTGAAGAAAGCAAAACTACAAACTGATATTGTATATTTGATGTTTACTAGTGACTGCAGTAGAAATAATGGGAATTTTGGGGAGAGGAAAGAGACCACTATATCTTAAAATATGTTATGTTTCAAATATGTTGAACATGTTTCAAAAGATTCAGAAAAAAATTAGGATTAAATTTCTATAAAATGTCAGCCTTCAAGACTCAAATTCTAAAGACGTAACAAGAAATTATTCAATTAAAGAGAGGAAGGGTCATCTAAAGATATGAAGTAGAAACTTGGCAGATTCATCATCCAATTTAGATTTTTTTAAGTCATGTGTAGATGATGGAAACAAAGACAAATAATGAAGGAAGATTATAAAAAATGATGTGGTCAGAGAAATGAGAGTTCAAGTAAAATTAAAGAAGAAAATCTACTAAGGCAAGCAAGGAATGCTAAAGAAAACAAAAGTTAGGTTCAGTTAGTTCTACTGGGATAAAATAATATAATCAAAGAGATGATAGATTTCTATTTTGGGTGTCTGGTCAATGATAATTAATGATTGACAAAATAATTTGTTGTTACTTTAGTTGATTTCTTAGCCAATGGAAATAGTCTTTTGACTGGAAAAAGAAAAAGAAAATGAAGAAGAGGAAGAGCAAGTTAAATATTCAGTAAGTAACTAAATGTTTCAATTTTCTTATTTAATGGCCAAACTTAAAGGAAACTATATGCTTCAGTTCTGAAAGAAAAGATACATGCTAGGTTACTGTGATTTTCTTTAAAAATCATAGGTCTTGCCATTGTGGGGTGGGGGGGGAGATGAGGGGAAAAACTGGAACAAGAGGTTTGGCAAATGTCAATGCTGTAAAGTTACCCATACATATACTCTATAAATAAAAGGCTATTAAAATAAAATAAAAAAATAAAAATCATAGGTCTGGAGTGGTGGCACACAACTGTATCTCACTGGGACCTGTCAGTATTAAAAAAAATGAAAATGGCAAAGTCACAAAAAATAAAGAAGAAATAAAACAAATTGAAATTATTTTGCCTAAATATATGTTTGCACCATTTAAAACAATAGTGGAGAAGTAAAACATCCTTGCTTTACCCCTGTTCTCCCTGGAACATTTCTTTATTAATATTAATTAATTAATATTAATATTTCTAACATTTCTTTATTAAAGATACTGTTATGTCTCAATTTAAGATGGATTATAGTTACTATGTTTTAAAATACTGCCATCATTTTTATATTTTTGTAACAATGTACTTTAAATTTTTTATTATGAACCATGTGTTTATAAATTACCTAATATTGAAGCAATTCTGCCTTTTTTAAAAAGTTGATCATGGATTAGTTAGCAAATATCTAGAAACAAATGAATACAGTAGGATGATATTTGATAAGAAATAAAACACAAATTGCTGGAATTGAATAAAGCTACTCAGAAAAGTGGAAAGCTGAAGAGGGCTGAAACTCTGAAAAAGGTGTGCTTGAATCAGAGAAGGGAGCACTTAAGGCTAATTATCTATTTGATGTGAGATAACGGCTCTTAGATGAGATGGTGATGATATACCTAATACATAACTGGATGTTCCTGGCTCAAAAGGCATATACTGCTAAGTGACTTTTTACATATAGTTCCAAATTACCTTCCTGAATGATTAGACTAATTTCCAATTCCAATTCCAAGGCTCTCTTACCATTGGTGCTTGCTGAATGTTTTGGTAGTGAGATAATTGTAGGCAAGGATTGGAGGGCTCGGGGAGAGAAGTCAGAGTGACTCAGTGGCAGGATGAGGAGGAAAGAGGCTGGAGACTCTATGCTCCAGAATCCAGGATACATCTTTGGCAAGCCAAGTGGCAGCTTGCCTGCCTCCTTCACTTCTCCACCTAAAGACCAAGAACTTTGATTTATCCTGACTATGACCAATCCTGAGGCCCTCTGGGGAGCTAGTCCAGACATTATAGAAAGCTAAATGGCAAAAAAATTATTTAGATTATATCTTATAGTATAGTAAAAAAAAAAAAAAAAAAAAAAGAGAGAAGAAAATGACCTTTATCAGCTATAGTTAGAATGGTTCTTGAACAAAGAAGGAATAAAAATGACCACATGAATTGAACAATTTTGATTTTTTTTTAAATGGGGGAAATTGCACAAATAGAGCAATTAGAAGCAAAATAGCTAATTGAGGAGCATTATTGTAGAGGTATTCTCTTATAAAGTCCAATATCCTATTATGTAAGGCATTTAGTTAAAATATTTCAGAATATAATACACTCTCCAATAGATAAATGGCCAAAAGGATATTAATGTGTTATGCTTGAGGAATACAATCCAAGCTTTCAATAACCATATAAGAATCACTGTAAATCACTAAATCGTAAAAAAAAAAAAAAAAGTTCAAATTTAAACATTTCTGAGCTTTCCTATGACACTAATATTGATAAAGATAACAAAAAATACTCTGTTTAAGCATAGTAGTAACTTCTTAATAAATATTTGTAGCCTTATTTTTCCTCATAAAACAAACTATGAAATAGATTGACAGTTTTATAGCTAATATTCTTTTCTATACTTCTTTTGTGGATGGATATGTTTATGTTTCTTGCTGATTTTACAATTCATGTTTTTTGTTTTGTTTTGTTTTTAAGAGCAAATAGGTATTCAGAGCACAGTGTTTTAATAAATGTTTATTGACTACCTGCTTCATTTTACAGCCAAGATATCAAGGCATTTATACCATACAATATTATCACCCTACATATCCTTTGAATGCTCCCTTATTTCAATTTCAATACAAAATTTTTCCTAGTAATTTTTACTTTCTTTTTCCCTTTATTTTCCTATGTGGAAAAAGAGAAGTTTTTTTTTTTTTCAAAAAGAGGAATTTGAAAATGAAAAGAAAGAAAAATTAACTAGTTTAACCATGCTGTCTATCATTGTTGAGCCAGCATTTCTATGGAGGTTAGCATCATTCTTGCCTCACTCTTGATGATTGCAGACCTTAAATATTCAAGTGCTGACAACTTCATTCAGGTCTCAGAGTGACTTATGAGACTTCTGCTAATACAGATATATATAGATACAAAGGTTGTATAAGAATAGGTCTATGTCCAAGGTAAAGCTTTGCTAAAATAGGAAGATGTTTTTTCAAGGAAGTAGAAAAATCAGGAAGCTTCAGGACAATTTTTGCAGGTTTGGTATATGATCAAGCCAGAAGCATTCTTTGAACCATATTTGACTTCATCTTTCCACTATTTTCCAAAATTTCACTTTTATAATATAGATATATTATATGAGTATATGATATGGGCAGAGTGGAACAAGAATGATAGTTCTCTTCCTTACCCTTCTCCTTTGCTATCTTTAGAAAAATGTGAATAACAACCTATTCCCACTCATTTATTATTCTTGATGAGTAGCAAATTATTCTAATAGCATTGACTGTTCTATTAATTTATTATTTGAGGATGATTAGAAGCGAATAGCTGTTACAAAGCTTCACCAGTTCTAAAAATTAGACTTTTAGAATCGTGTGTTTCCTTTTTGTTCTGAGTAATTGTCTCTATCACTTTTTCTAATTCACATATACACCTCTTTCTTTTTCTTAGTCACAGCCAATTTTCCACTTAGAGATTTGCCACAGAAACCTCAGAAGTTTATTCTGAATAGTGACGGGTGAACTTCTGAAAAATGATTTTCCCCAGTACAGTACTTTTGATTATATTGAAGTTGGCTCAGAAATCATATGTTGCCCTGCTATACAATCCTGAATGTGACATGGTTTATAGGTGACAACAGACAAATTGTCAGGACGGATCACACTGCTATGTGCAGAATATTTTAAGGTTCTGACCAAAAAGTAGGAAAAGATGTACATATTTGTCTAACAAGTTAGTCTATAATAGGGTTTGTCATAGTAAACAGAGTTGGCCCTTAGAAAGGTAACTCCCAAAACAAAAGGCCTTCTGGTTTTCCATTAGCAATAGCTGTGACAAGCATCCTGTAATATACATTGAATGCCTACAAAAATGAGAATCATGAATCTATTTATTCCAATCCAATGAATCAAATGATCATTGATTTAGATCTAGAAGTGACCTTAGAAATAATTTAGCCCCAAGCTTCTTAAGCTGTGGGTCATGATATATGGCTCTTGTAATTAAATGTGGAAGTTGCAAAATTATTATCTATTATAAGCAAATGTTTGATTTGTCTACCTATTTTATGTAACTATATACCTGGGTTTACTTTCTCAGGCAAAAAGGAATAGAAGCTTTAGAAACCCTGAGTAGCCTACACAAAGAAATAGACTAAGAAAGATTAGTGCACAGTGTCACAAGAGGTAGTAAGTTACCAAACTCTGTATTTGAACCCAGATCCTTTGATTCCCAGTCCATTGTTCTTTCTATTGCCTAAGGGGCTATTATTTCACACTCTCTTCATATTTTACTATTGAATCTTTGTTCAAGAAAACTTCATTTCAAGTTTAGCCATTGTGAACAAATGATGCTTTCAGCCGCTTGTATCACATTGCAAGCATGTGGGGTTGGTTATTTGTTTTCAAGTCCCTTAATTTCACCACCTGAGGAAATTTTCTATTTGTGCAAATGAGCATCATGGGAACTCATCCAAAGCATTTAATGAATGAACTTAACAAAAATTAACAGACCACTTCAAGCCAATACACACGATTAAGTAAACATGTGGATTTCCTTTAGTAACGGAAATGACAAACACATTTAGTCTTTGATTAGAGAATATTGCCTAGAATGTGTTCTTAATCTGATTAAGCATCCTAAAGGTAGGGAGAATCTAAAAAAGGTTGGGATATCATCTACTTTAAGTAATTTTTGCCATGGATGGCTATTAGGAACAATGAAATCCCCCAATTTCTTGGAGACAACTGTGGACAAGCCCATAAATTCATATACAATAAGGTTGGAATTTTTTAAAAATAATTTTACTATATATCTAAGAAAAAAATTACAAATTCAAAGAAATATACAAATGTATAGAGCATAGAATTGTTATCATACACTAAGTAAAATCCAAGAGACAACATGATATCATTGATATAATGACAGTTTCAAAGTTCGGAACTTCGTTCATATCCCACCTTTGATACATACTGACTTTGTAAGCATGGATGTGTAAGTCACTCAATATCTTGGTACTCTAACTCTTTAAGCTTACAACTTGCAGAACCATTGCATAATCAGCATTAGTAGAAAGCATTTTCTTGCCTTGTGAAAAATCAATAAAATTGAAAGATCAGGCAATAACTAATTTTAAAATTTATTCTTAAAATTAGGTTAATTGGTATAGCCTACAGGGTACCAAGGCTCTTTTGCTATTCTTTAGCTCAGCTATGTTTGAAGAACATAGTTGAAAAAGAAACTTTCCTACTTGATCTCTAAACCTCTCTCTAAACTTGAAAACTATAGTACCCTGACTTTGTAGGAGTCTCCTTTTACCTAGACTTGTGATTGCTAACTATCAAGAAATTCTAATCTTGACCCTGCATCATTTCTCTTTATTCAGGGTAGATTGCTTAAGTAGGCTAATGTTTTGTTTCTCCTTTTCTTTTCTTTTTCTTTTTAAACAGCATTTTATTTTTTCTAATACATGCAAAGATAGTTTTCAGTATTCACCTTTGAAAAACTTTGTTTCAAATTTTTCTCCCTCTCTTCCTGCCTCCTCCCTCTCCAGGACAGCAAGCAATCTGATATAGGTTAATCATGTAGTTCTTCTAAACATTATTTCCTTATTCATCATGCTGTGCAAAAAAAAAATCAGATCAAATGGGGAAAAACACAAGAAAAAAACAAATAAACAAAAAAAAGGTGAAAATACTATACTTTGATCTACATATGATCTTCATAGTTCTTTCTCTAGAATGGCACTTTCCATCACAAGTCTATTGGAATAAACAGGTTAATGTTAACATTGATCCTGCCCTTAAGTCAAACTCAGCTTTTACATCTATTGTTCTAAACCAGCTTTTAACTTAGTGGTTCCTCTGATGCAGGAGTTCTGAAACTTTATTTGCATCATGGACCCCATTAGCAGTCTGTTAAAGTCTAATGAAACCTTTTCAGTAGGTTTATAATGAATAAAATAAAATACATTCAATTACTACAGGAATCAATTATATTGAAATAGCTATTAGAATTAAAAAATAAAAACAAGACTGCAGAAACCAGTTAAGAACCCCTGGTCTTTTGTCTCTGTGTTCTAGAAAACAGACCCATTCTCTACTGGAACCAATGCAACACTCAATAAACAAGCACTCAGTTTGTACCTACTATATGTTTCAAGTATTGTATGCTAGGCAAAGGGGATATAAATACAAAAGTAAGATAGTATTTGCCTTTAAGGAATTTATGGTCTAGGGGGAGGGGGATATAACATATTCATAGATAAATAAAAATAATTTAGCTATATTTAGTAGCAAGTAGGCTTTGGCCACCTATCCCAGAGCCAGGTTGACTACTTATGCCATCAAGGTTCTAGGGTTTCCTGAGGGGTTGGAAAAATATTTTTATATTTGCTGCTGTTATTTGAGTACCTACTAGATACATTCTCTTCTCCCAAGATTTAGTGTCAAGATCTAATGCCACAGTTCCACTTAACCAAATTGGTATAGTAAACTGCTAGGTCAAGTGTCAGGAAGACTCTTTTTCTATTCCAGAGTTCAAATCTGGTCTTGATGTTGTTTGAGTTGTCTAGATTAGTGGCTATGAATCCCCTTTAAATTGGCTGCAGGTTTTAGGAGTGAAAGAATTCACTCATTCCCAAATTATTAGTTGCAAAATGAAAGTTTATTGTGGGATAGAAATCAGTTTACCAAGAGACTGACTTCTATAGTGGCAGATCTATTGGAAAATGCAGTTTTGCACTGAGAATGCAGTTCTCAGTAGACAGAAGGTCCTGGCAGCAAACGGGGCAACCAAGGAACTTCTGCAAAAGATCTTTGAAGGAGGCTATTATATTGGGACTTAGTGGGGGTTGGGACAGCCCAAATTGGCTCTTCTACAAGCTGGGTTTCAGCCTGAGCTGGAATTTGAATAGAATTGAATAGGGTTGGAATTATTTTGCTAAGGACTAGAACTAACCCCACCTAGATAACAGAATGAAACTGTCTTGTTTCCCTCACTGAGGCAGAGTTGAAAGAGATTTTCTCCTTCACGGATTTTTAGAGTTTCAGGGTCCCTTCTTTCAGTCTCAGATACTGGACAATTTATTTAAATTTATTTTCCTCCTCTGTAAAATGAACTGGAAAAAGACATTATGATATCTTTGCCAAGAAAAGCCCAAATTGTGTCATAATTAATTGCACATGACACAAGAACAAGAAAAACAACAATGATTTTACAAAGGCATATTTACTTCAAAGATGTATCAAGAACAAAAGTACAAATATTTCCTCAAATACCTCAAGGCCATATTTTTTCTTTTCCCCTAATCATCCTTATGCTTCCTTAGTCTTTCAGGAGAGTGAATTCATATTTAGCCTCCTTTCAATATAAGGCCATTGTCCAAAGTTTATGTCTAAATTCAACATAATAATGGGATGATCCCTGATATTTCTGGTCTGGATCCCAGCCATCACTACCAAAAAGTCATTCCTTGATATTAAGGGCTCTAAATATTGAGTTGGTTGCAAAACCTAAACACTGAGATGCTGTGTTGCCAAAACACATGGATTTTTGCTCTTCAAATCCTTCACCTAAAATGGAAAAGAACAAAAACACAGGTCAAGTCCAAGGTCCATTTTTCCCCATGGACCTAAGGATAGAAATATAGCACCCTAAGGATTATATAGTTAAAAGCCTATGCTTTAACAATATTGTCTGTCAACACATTGTTTCTGAGGAAGAGTCCAAGCACAAGTAGATCAGCCAAGAGAACAAGCTAATTACTAAATACGGCCTTTTCAAAGATACCTACAATTCTATCTTCACAGTCATATGAAAAGCCTTCTCCTAACAATGTGTTTAGTGGAGGAGAACCAGTTACCGAATATTTATGTATGCTCAAGTCTCTCCAGGGTACTTCCAATACATTTATCAGAACTCTGCCAGAAGCATGTTCCCCAGACTCTCCCATGTGGGAAATTTGCATCAGTGGAGCATACTGGTGCACTCTGATGATGTGCCAGTTGCCCCATTGCTCACAACATTAATAAACTAATTTGGGGGTGGTTGGGGTATTAACAACTAAAGAAATCAATCTGGAAAATCTTCTTGAAAGCATTTGTGATTAAAGAGAACCAGTGATTACAAAGAACAGAGATGAAGGAAGAAAAGTTTTGGGAGATGTGGGTAAAGGATAGATAGACATTTCAATCAAAGATATAGAGGAAGGAAATGGACTGTTGTGCATGGAAAACAGAACATAGGCTGTTTTGGCTAGATTATAGAGAAGAGGAAGAAGGAAAATACATAATCTGCCTGGAAAGAGAATCTAGATTCAGATTGTGAACCTATATAGATTAGTATTAGATGTTCTTGAAAGAGTTCTATATTTGACCTCAGATATTGCATTTGAATTTTGGCTATGAGGCTCACTAGTTTTGTGAGGAACAGCTTTACCTAAGTTCTACTTTTCTCATCTATAAAATAGTATTACTTGTATTACCTACATCTCACAGTTGCTATGAGAAAAATGGTTTGTGAACCCCAAAGAGCCAAAGGAATGTGAGTTTATTATGTTTACTAAGAAAAAATATATTTTATTGAGAGGTGGAATGTTATGGGCCAGAACTCTGAAACAAGGATTCTTACAAGGTGTTAAGTCAGTGGAATTGATGAGACAATAGTTATCTAGTTTAGCATGGTGCTTAATAGTTCTCTAAGTTTAATATGATTGATTTAATCTTACACCAAATAATGGTTTCCTAGTGATGTAATTATTGTTTTACACTCAGTGTAGAGCATATAAACCAGGGCGAAGGAAAGAGATTCAATCCATCTTCCATCAAGCTCCTGGTGACTGGCCTCTTGCATTTTCTCCACTGAAATCAAGTCCCCTCTGAAGGCCATGAGAAAGCTAGCTGAGCACCAGGAGAAGGAGACAATAAAGGATTTGGACTTTAACACCTGGCTATTCTCATGGTGATTACTGAGCTTTAAAGAAGGCTGCCCCAAAGACCTCTGGAAAATCAAAGAACATTACTATGGAGTTACACTTTATACTACCAGTGGAAAAAAAAAGTCAGTTTTTACTTTCTCATTCTGTGATGTTTACCATGCCATCTACTCTAGCATAATTTGAAACTATATGAATATACTAGGCTGTAACTATATGACCATTAGAGTCCATTCCAATACTATATTTCTATTCTTTTTTTTTTTCCTCATTCTCCTCTTATCTCTCTACAATTTGGCTTCTAATTTCATCATTCAATAAAAACTGTTCTGCCTAAAGTTACTAGCAATTTGTTAATTGTCAAATATGATGGCCTTTTTCAGTTCTCCTTCTTAACTTCTCTGAAGCCTTTGACAATGTTAGTAATTCTTCTCTTAATACCATCTTCTTTCCAGGGTTTTGGCACAAGGCATTCTCCTGGTTCTCCTGGAGATCCTAACTATCTAATCCTTCCTTCTTAGTCTTATTGGATTTCTATCCAGGTCACTAATACTAGCCATTGTCTCTCAAGAGATTCTATCCTCTTCTTCATCTATATTATTTCATTTGGTGAGCTCTTATATTCCTACAGAACCAATTATTTCTATGTTAATTGTCTCAAATCTATTGTTTCTTTCAGACCTAATCTTTCTGCTGACTTCCAGTCTCATATTCTGACTCTATAAAATATCTTAAAGTGGATATCCCCTAAATATCTTAAACTCAATGTAGCTAAAACTGAACTCATTATCTTTCTCCCAAAATCTTGCCCTCCTCACTTCCCAATTATTGTCAACAGTGCCACTATCCTCTTAATTATCCAAATTTGAAACCTGGCTATCATCTTTTGCTCTTTAAACTCTCTCAGTCCTCACATCCAATCTGTTGTCAAGGTCTTTAAATTTTACCTTAATAACATCTTTCATATATACATTCTTTGTCTCTGTGTGTCTTCACCACCATTCTAATGCAAGTCTTCATCACCTCATATCAAAATTATTGAAATAGCCTTTTTTGGTCTTTCTGTTTAATCTTCTTCAATTCTAGTTCAATCTCTCTACTCAGTTGCCAAAATTATCTTCCTAAAGCTCAAATCTGAATGTGCTCTCTTTCTATACAATAAAATCCAATGACTCCCTATCATCTCTAGGATCAAAAAAAATTCTCTTTTCAAAGTCTTTTATAACCTGTTCGACACACACTTTTTAAATATTCTTATATCTTACACTTCCTTCTTCCAAACCCATGTACACTAAGTTTCAGTAACACCAAACACTGTTCTTCAAAGATTTTCCATCTCCCTATCTGGACATTTTCATGGGTTGTTCCCCATGCCTGAAATGCTCTCCCTCCTCAGTTTCCCTTCCTGGATTTCCTGGCTTTCTCAAATCCCTACTAAAATACATTTCTTAAAGAAAGCCTTTGCCTAACTCTCTTAATTCTAGTGCTTTCCCTGTCTTGATTATCTTTAATTCATTCTGTATATAATATCCTTGTCCATCTGTTTGTCTCTTGTTCCTCTCATTAGATTATGAAATCCTTCTCTTTTTTGTATCCTTCATGCTTAGCAAACATACTGGAACATACTATATCTTCAATAAACATTTATTGAGCAGCTAACAGAATGAACAAAAGAAGTCTATCCCAATGGCCTCAGCATTAGGAAAACCTGAATTCTTGTCCCACTCTTGACAAATAATAGCTGTATAACTATGAACTATCACTTTACTCAGGCAATTCTCTAAATCTACAAACTATAAGTGAGTTGTAATCAGTCTTGGTGAAGAGAGTTTCCATATTATGACAAGAAAAATATCCTTTATTTTCATCTTTTCCCTACTTGTATTAAAATTTCAGACAATTGAGTTAAAACCACATCTGATTTTCTAACACCTCCTAGATTCCTCTTAAGCAACTGTCTCTTCTTCATAGATGAATATATAGGGTACCAAAATGCTAGTCAATTTGAGTAGTTTCATTTTGAAAATAATCAATCAAAAAACATTACCTGGCATATTATGGCAGAACTGTTCAATTGGCTGTAATGTACAATTTCTAATCCATTGTTTCAGCTTCAGGGAGATTGAGTCATATTAACCCCAAGTACAACACCATAGGGATACACAGGACATTCACAGATTGACTTGCCAATAGTAGACCTGGTACAGTTCTAACCCAGTGACATCATTTATTAGGGAGATAAATGAGAGTAATTAAGCATCATGGCTGTAAATGGTGAAACTTTTTGGAATTAGTGTGCTATTAAGATGACTGAGTGCCTGGCTCTGCCTAGCTAAGTTATGTTATTTAATCTCTCTCGTCTGTTTGGTGGAGTGACCTCTGGTGGCCTTCCTCAAAGTGTATAATGTTTCCATAGGTTATATATAACCCTCAATGTAAAATGGCAGCTGGCTGATTGATGACCAGTTTATTTTTAAGAGCCATCTTCTGCTAGATTATTTAGTGTTAAACTGGACAGCTGATAAGCATTACCCTTTGTTTCATGTTTGTTAATCTATTCACTTGAATAACCAGCTCAGATGCTAATGAGTGGTATCAAGAAGAATAGTAGTTAGCTTTTCTCACATAATATAGTGAGGAATGGGTATGGCATGCTTTTTTCTTTGCTATATATCAGGCTTAGGATTCAGCCATATAAAATATGACTGAAATGTTATTAATGTAATTTTTAAAAATTCTCTGTAATGTACTTAAGAAAATGACTATGTCTTCCATTCTTTAAAAAAAATTTACGAGAGAAAAGGCCTTGAATGACATTGATAAATGCCAATAATAAAATAATAAAAGAAGACCTGGAAGAGGACTGTAGAATTAGTTTATTCAAAAACATCCTCCCTTTTATTCTAATAACTTAAATTTCACATGGTATAACAAACAACTCCATTTTCCTTTTTCCTTGGAAACTAAGCTATCAATAACCACTAATTTAATATTAAACAAACATTTTTCTACTTTAGGCAATTTCTAGTGTATCAGTGACCCTCATTCTCAGAGATTATGCCAACAGAAGTCAAGTTCTACCTCTACCAAATTGGAACAACTTTGCACATAGATCAATTCAGGTAGTAAATGCCTGTAGTCTGAGAACCAACTAGCCCAGATAAGTTTATAGTATTACCAGAAAATTAGTCACCAGGTAATATTTTTGTTGTGTTGTGATGTGTGAGGGTTATTTTTTGTGGGAGGAGGAGGGGAAGAGTAATGCACAAAGGCACAGAAACTCATCAATTTCTCTAAGAAATAAAGGGACTGTGGTCTTGTCTGTGGAAAGTGTACCTACATCAATGAAATAATAGATCTTTTAATCTTTGAAATATGTATAATATAACCATATATTAAAATCCAATAACCTATTAGGAATAATCTTAAATAAATGACAGAATATAATTCTTCTTTCTGCTCTCACAATTTGAGCTTAATGATTTATTTTCAATTTTTCTTGTTTTTCTCTCAGGTGACACATATTAGACATCTGTTGCATCCCCTCTGTAGTTACTTTCTCAACTTCTGCAAATACTAACATGTTGAACTCCTAACTCTGTGAGATGAGGTTATTTCTAACACTATTGCTGATGAGCTCATACAGGAATGATCACCATTAAATGTTAGCTTGCTAAGGTGATAGAGTAAAAAATATTTGGCATAAAACATCCAGCCAAAGTAAGAAAATACTTGCTTATAAAGTTAAAAGTTAAGAAATAGACTGGGAAAATGAACAAACAAACAAAAAAGAACTCAGCCATAGAAAGGTGACAAGGAATATCAAAACACAAACTCAAAAGAAAACAAGAGTGTCAAACAGTTACATGCCAACCCTCAAAGAAAAATGAAAATTAGTCTTAGGCCCTCAAAAATATTCCTGGAACAACTCAAAAAATCTTTTTTAAATCAAATAAAAGAAGTATAGGAAAAATGGGAAAATAAATGACATTAATTCAAGAAAATCATGAAAAGGAGTCAACAAGTTGCTAAACAAAGCATAATAAATAACACTTAAAAAAGAGAATTGGACAAATGGGAAAAGATGTACAAAAATTCACTGAAGAAAATAATAATTTAAAAAATAGAATGAGGCAAATGGAAACAAGAAGAAAAAATAAAACAAAATTTAAATAATGAAAAATAGAAGGAAATTTGAAATATCTTATTTGAAAAACAATTAACATGGTAAATACATTGAGGAAAAATAATTAAAGAATTATTGATTACATGAAAGTCATGATCAAAAAAAGAATCTAGACATAATATTTTAAGCAATTATCAAGAAATACAGCCCTGATATCCACTAAACAGAGGAGAAAATAGAAATGGAAAGAATCCATGATCACTCACTGAAAAAGATTTCCCCTCTCAAAAAAACAATTCTCCCCAGAATATTGTAGCGAAATTTCAGAGCTCCTGGATCAAGGAGAAAATATTGCAGACAGAAAGAAACAATTCAGATATTATGTATATTAAGACAAAACAAGATCTACCACCTTTTTACATTAAAGAATGAGATGGCTTGGAATATGAGATTCAAAAGAGCAAAAGCTAGGATTAAAACAAAAGAATCTTTTATCCAACAAAACAGTATACTTTTTTTTTTTTTTAGCTGAGGCAATTGGGGTTAAGTGACTTGCCCAGGATCACACAACTAGGAAGTATTAAGTATCTAAGGTCAGATTTGAATTCAGGTCCTCCTGATTTCTGGGCTGGTATTCTATCCACTGTGCCACGTAGGTTCCCCAGTATATTTCTTTAAGGGGGGGAAAAAAAGGAATTTCAAGCATAACCGGAGGTGAATTTAAAAATACTTTCAAATACAAGACTCAAAAAAAAAAAAAAAAAAAACCATAAAAAGGTAAATAGGAAAGAGAAATCATAATGAGTACAATAAGATCAAACTGTTTATATTCTTATATAGGAAGATGATACCTATAACTCCTAAGAACTTTTTCTTTATTAGGGTAGTTAGAAGGAGTATATAGAGATAGGAGACATGGGTAAAATTGACTATGACGGGATAATATAAAGGGATACACTGGGAGAAGGGGGAAAGGAGAGATAGAATGCAAGTAAATTATATAGTATAAAAAGAGCACAAAAGAGCTTTTATAAAAGACAGGAAAATAGAAGGGGATGAGTAGTAATTGAAATTTATTTTATCTAAAAGGGAATTAGGGGACCAAAAGATAAGAGAAAGGGTAGTGAAGGGAGGGCATATTGGAGAAAATGGAGATCAAAAGACTTTTGAGGGAGGAATGGTAAAAGGAAAGAAAACAGAAGGATAAAGGAGATCGGGGGAGGGGGAGGGAGTAGAATGGAGGGAAATAAACAGTTCATGACCAGAACTGTGAATGTGAATGGGATGCTATCTATCTCCAGAGGAAAATGTGATGGAGTCTGAATTCAGATCAAAGCCTAATGGATTTTTTAAATTTTTCTTTATTTTTCTTGTTTTTGGTTTTTTTAATCTGTTTTCTTTCACAACATGAATAATCTGGAATTTTTTGCATGATTACACATGTGTAACGTGTATTCAGTTGCTTGCCTTCTCAATGAAAGGGTACAGGATAGGAGAGAGAGAATTTGGAATTCAATTTTTTTTAATGAATGTCAAAATTGTTTTTAAATGCAATTGGAAAAATTAAAATAATAAAATAAAATATATAAAATATTTCAATCAATGAATCAACAATCATTCAGTATTTACTATATACAAGGAAATCTGACAGTTACTTCAGCTAGGTGCTGCTAGATGTCATATGACTTTGGGTAAATCATTAACTTTTCTGCCTCAGCTTCCACATTTGTTAAATGGGGAAAATAATGCTCCCTATACCCCAAGGTTGTTGTTAGGATAAAATGAGAAAATAATTTTAAAGCATTCTAAAGGCTTTAAAATTCTATATAAATGTTATTAATTTTTATAACTATTCTGTGATAATATATACCTTAATAATACAGGAATGAATGTTTTTATTAATCTAGAGAGATGGTGTCATTTTAATTTGTATAATTGTTATCATTGTTAATTTAATAGTTTGAAGGAGCTTTTTATTTTTTCAATGTGGTACATATCACTATTATAACTTCCCTTCATACCTTCTCCAGTGTAGTTTTCCCTCACTTACTCTCTATAAAGGATGTATCAAGTATGTTAGAAATCTTGCTGTACTAATTTAACTTCCTTATTATACCAATGATACTCAAATTGTATATGTCTTGTCAATAACTATGATGCTGCTAAGGGTTCAAGTTCCTAATACTATGCAAGTCAATACCTTATCTCCAATCAACTCTGGCCCAAGTTCATTATCTATGTGCAGCATTTTTTAAAGATGTACACGTCCATTCTCATTCAAATGCTCATCTACTCAACAGATTTATGTGCATATGTGTATGCACTCCCATAGAGGTTAATTAAATGGATTATCCATTCAACTGTTTGTCACAATCTCAACAAGCACACTTTTCATCCATTTTATATTCTAGTGTCGATAGTTAAACCAGCCTCTTTTAAATAATTACCCATTTGCTTGCAGAGACTATAAAATTCTGGACTAGTAAAGTTAGTACAATAGTGTATATTGGTAAGAATGTTTCAAGTGCTTCACCATTGATAGAAAATTTTATTCTTTTGAGTATGTCCAGGATTTGGTATAGTAGAAAAGATAATTAGGACAAAACTTTGGATTAGGATATGATTAGGATGGTAAGTCTAATGAATATAGAAAATATATTTTTTTACTGGGAATGCTGTTGAACAAAGATAATAAGGAAGAAATAGTCTATTTTTCTATGAGTTCTTTGTTGGCATAGAAGCAATCTTAATAAATATATAGATAAATAGCAGTTATTAAATGGCTTAAAATTTTACTTTTTTAAGTGAACTTGATCTTAAGGTTAAGGGAATGAAAACTTCTGCACCAAAAGTTTAAAGAAAATCTTAGTTAATTGCAAAGCAAATTAGTCTTTTGAACATTTTAAACAGAGGAAGTATAAAGTATAAAGAAGTATAAATCCCTTTGCCTGAATTCAAGTTCTTCCACTAAATTATCTTCAGTCTCTCTTTTTAAATTTATCATATAGTATTACATGCCTCATACTCTACTTTTCACCCAATTTATATTCCAACCTAATATACTACTCACATTCTTATCTTTGTCCATATTGTCCCCTTAAATCTGCTCAGCTTATCCCTCTTGCCTAGGATACAATTTAAGTTTGTAATATTCCAAAGGGCTTCATTATGGCCTGGTATCAGAAAGTGATCTCCAGACAAGGACCAATTAAACAAAGTTAGATTGACCATAAAGTGATGAATTTTTTCAAAGATAATAGCTCTGAAAAACCACCTATCAAACGACAGAAAGACTATATCTGTAGTGTCTGAACAACACATACACACACATACATAAACACACACACACACATACACACACATACATAAACACACACACAGACCCACACACACACACACATATACACTCTCACCCTCTTATTCTGATGGGACTACCTCTATCAGCTGTCTGCATCCCACTGCATATCATAGCCCAAACAATAGACTATATTCTTTATTAAATTGCTTTTTTTCTAAGTAAATAAATAGAGGGAACTCTTTTTTAGTGTCTACATATCTAATTTAGGAGTTTCTACAATATTTCAAAGTTCAATGCAAACAATGTCATTCACAAATGGGAAAAACTGGATAAATTCCACACATAGGATATCCCTTTTCCATTTGGACTTCATATGCCCTAGGAACTTGATAAATTTTTTAACTGAATTGGACTTGGCTATTACCCACTAACCCCCGGCCCTCATGTTTACTGCTGAATACAATCGCGACATTTCATTTTTGACATCTCTCTGAGGCAATAGGCCAGTTAGCCAACTGTATTGAATGGGAGGATACTTTTTCAATAATAGATAGGAACACAAATATTCACATCTTTTGTCAAAATAATTTAGTATTGAACTTTCCATGCAGTTAATTTATAAATGATGAATCTTAGGGAGATTCACTCTGGAAGAAATCCTAAGGACAACACAGTAGATAACTAAATTTTCATTTTTAAAATATTTTTAGACACAAAGAGGTAATTTTATTTTTAAAGTAAAGAAAGGGAACACAATATTATGTTGAACAAAGACCATATTTAAAATAGACTTCAAATTATATATATATATATATATATATATATATATATCCTTAAGAATTGCTCCCACTGTCACCAAAACCATTTGGTATTGGCTAAGAAATAGATTAGTTGATCAGTGGAACAGGTTAGATTCACAAGACAGAATAGTCAACTATAGTAATCTAGTGTTTGACAAACCCAAAGATCCCAACTTTTGGGACAAGAATTCATTATTTGACAAAAACTGCTGGGATAACTGGAAATTAGTATGGCAGAAATTAGGCATGGACCCACCAAAACCAAGATAAGATCAAAAATGGGTCCATGATTTAGGCATAAAAATGAGATTATAAATAAATTAAGGAACATGGATGTTTATCTCCAGACTTGTGGAGGAGGAAGAAATTTGTGAAAAGATGAACTAGAGGCCATTACTGATCACAAAATAGAAAATTTTGATTACTAAATTAAAAAGCCTTTTTACAAACAAAACAATCAAACAAGATTAGAAGGAAGCAACAAACTGGAAAACATCTTCACAGTTAAAAGGTTCTGATAAAACCTCTTTTCAAAATTTAGAAATTACTCTAATTTATAAAAATCAAGCCATTCTCCAATTGATAAATGGCCAAAGGATATGAACGAAAAATTTTCAGATGATGAAATTGAAACTTTACCACTCATATGAAAGAGTGTTCCCAAATCTCTATTGATCAGAAAGAAATTAAGACAACTCTGAGATACCACTAAGACCTTCAGATTGGCTAAGATGACGGAAAAATAATGGGAATTTGGAGGAATGCAGGAAAACTGGGACACTGATCATTGTTGGTAGGTTGTGAATGAATCCAACCATTCTGGAGCATAATCTGGAATTATCCCAAAAAGTTATCAAACTTTTATCCTTTGATCCCACAGTGCTACTACTGGCTTATTCCCAAAAAGAAAACTAAAGAAGGAAAGGACCTGCATGTGCCAAAATTTTGTGGCACCCTGTTTGTAGTTAGAAACTGGAAAATGAATGGATGCCGATCAATTGGTGAATGGTTGGGTAAATTTGGTATATGGATGTTATGGAATATTATTGTTCTGTAAGAAATGACCAGCAGGATGAATACAGAGAGGCTTGGAGAGACTTACGTGAACTGATGCTAAATGAAATAAGCATGTATTCTGATGGAAGTGGATTTCTTTGACAGAGATCTAATTCAGTTTTAATTGATCAATGATGGACAGAAGCAACTACACCCAAAGTAGCTACATTTCATGGGAAATGAATGTAAACTGTTTGCATTTTTGTTTTTCTTCCTGGGTTATTTCTACCTTCTGAATGCAATTCTCCTTTTAACAAGAAAACATTCAGTTCTCCACAATATTGTATCTAGGATATCTGCAACTTTTAACATATATGGACTGCTTGCCATCTAGGGGGGTGGAGGGGAGAGGGAAAAATCGGAACAGAAGTGAGTGCAAGGGATAATTTGTAAAAAAATTAACCTGGCATGGGTTCTGTCAATAAAAAGTTATTATAATAAAAAAAGGGGAAAAAATTGCTCCCACTTATCCTTCCAACCATTATGGCTGACACCTCCAGTTGAATATATATATATATATATATATATATATATATATATATATATATCCAACAGCATACTAGCCAAAATCTGCAAGGGAAGATGTACCACAATTCAGCAGACTTTTAGCTCAGTAGGAGACAACAATGAAATATAAAAATAAAGAAAAAAGAGTAATGTGATATTAGATTGATAGACCATACTATGCAAATTGAGGAAAGATTGGAATTCTGGTGCATTGTGCTTTGGTTAAATCATTTCTAGCTTATTGCATTCAAGCCAATCTTCACATCTGCCACTTTGATCCAACATTTCAAGAGAACAAAAGATAAAGCCACACAATTGTTTTAATTTAACTACAGGTTTATTGATAGTATACAAACCTATCTGTTGGGAAAACAACATAAGCATATTTATGTTCAATCTACCATAAATTATTAATTCTGATTCATAGGAAAGAAGTCCATACATGAGATTTTCAGAAAGTTAGCCTTGTCCAGAACTCAGGCTGTCCTGAGTGTCCAATGTGCTTGAGGGTAGCATTGTTTTATGTTCCAGATACCAAGATACCTGTACTCTTTTACAAACACACAAATCTCGGGTAATTAGCCCTCTCCTCCATTCTCTCCACAATCCCATGCTCCCACACATACCACTCTGCCACTTTTGAATATACCAATAATGAATAAACCAAATGAAAATCAATATGGGTCTGGTAGACTCATTCAGGTTTCAGTGACTGCATTTATGACTGACATTTTAACTATTTCTCTGTAGAGACAACTTTGGACATCCCTCAGTCATCTAAATTCAATTTAATTGCAGGTCATGGCATCACCTCCCTGATATCATGGTCCTCTTCGAGAACAAAGGACAAACAACAACCTCTATGAATAAAGCTGGCCTGGAATTGGTCAGTAGGAAAACTCTTCCATTCCTTCTTTCTTCTCTCTCTCCCTCCTTCCTTTTTTCCCTCCCTCCCTCCTTTCTTCTATCCCTCCTTCACTCTTTTTTTTCTCTTTCCCTTCCCCCTTCCCTCCCTCCTCCCTCCTTCCTTCCTTCCTTCATTCCTTTCTTTTGTTCACAAAGGATATCATATCCTTACCTATAGATGTTCTTAAAAGCATTTTTTTTTCTTTTGCACCTCTGAACCCTCCCAAGGTATCTTAGGGTTTACTGGCTAGATTTCTTTCTTAATGACTAAGCCATAAACCAAAACCAATCTGATTCTAATGTGCCACCAATAGGTCCTAAACCAAGACCCATTTGGTCATTGTTTAGGTCCTGATTGACTTATTTTGAATGTAAATGCATCACTTCTGCTTTGGTCAGAAATCCTGAAGGTCTTCCTCTCTCAAATTTATTTATTTATTTAGAATTTTTGGGGGGGAGTGGAAGGGGTAGACTTGGTGAAAGGGGAGATTCTTTGCCTCAATTGCTACCACTGAATGGGGGTAGCCTCAATCAAACTGAGACCTGTTGAAGATTTCAGCTTAAAAAAGTCAAGATCTTTTCATATGACTAGAAATAGTTTCAATTTCTTCATCTGAGAATTGTCTGTTCATATCCTTTAGAGTTAATTCTCTATATATTTTGGAAATGAGGCCTTTATCAGAACCTTTGACTGTAAAAATATTTTCCCAGTTTATTGCTTCCCTTCTAATCTTGTCTGCATTAATTTTGTTTGTACAAAAACTTTACAGTTTGGTATAGTCGAAATTTTCTATTTTGTGATCAGTAATGATTTCTAGTTCTTCTTTGGTCATAAATTCCTTCCCCTTCCACAGGTCTGAGAGGTAAACTATCCTGTGTTCCTCTAATTTATTAATAATTTCATTCTTTATGCCTAGGTCATGAACCCATTTTGACCTTATCTTGGTGTACGGTGTTAAGTGTGGATCAATGCCTAGTTTCTGCCATATTAGTTTCCAATTTTCCCAGCAATTTTTGTCAAATAGTAAGTTCTTATCCCAAAAGCTGGGGTCTTTGGGTTTGTCAAAGACTAGGTTGCTATACTTGTTGACTGTTTTGTCCCTTGAACCTAACCTATTCCACTGATCAACTAATCTATTCCTTAGCCAATACCAAATAGTTTTGGTAACTGCTGTTCTATAATATAATTTTAGATCTGGTACAGCTAAGCCACCTTCATTTGATTTTTTTTTCATTAATTCCCTTGAAATTCTTGACCTTTTGTTTTTCCATACTTACACGAACTGATGCTGAGTAAAATGAACAGGATCAGGAGATCATTATATACTTCAACAACAATACTATATGATGACCAGTTCTGATGGACCTGGCCATCCTCAGCAATGAAATCAACCAAATCATCTCCAATGGAGCAGTAATGAACTGAACCAGCTACGCACAGAGAAAGAACTCTGGGTGATGACTAAAAACCATTACATTTAATTCCCAATCCCTATATTTATGCCCACCTGCATTTTTTATTTCCTTCACATGCTAATTGTACAATATTTCAGAGTCTGATTCTTTTTGTACAGCAAAATAACAGTTTGGTCATGTATACTTATTGTGTATCTAATTTATATTTTAATATATTTAACATTTACTGGTCATCCTGCCATCTGGGGGAGGGGATGGGGGATAAGAGGTGAAAAATTGGAACAAGAGGTTTGGCAATTGTTAATGCTGTAAAGTTACCCATACATATAACCTGTAAATAAAAGGCTACTAAATAAAAAAAAATTATAAAAAAAAAAAGTCAAGGTCTCCCATTTTATCCAGGGCCATCTCTAGTTGTCCTAATCTATATCTGGCCACCGGATCCAGGTGGTTCTGGATGGGAAAGTGAGGCAGGTGAGCTTGCATAGCCCTCCTTCATTTAAATCCAATTCATTTTCATGTCATGGCACCACTTTCCTGATGTTATGGTGCTCTTACAGGAAAAGAACAAACAACAACATTTCTATGTACACATTTTTTCTCCATTCCATAGAGGAAAGAATATAGTCTAATCATTTACGTAAGCATATTTTAAGAAGAACATTTAAAAACTGGGTTTGAGCCAAAGAAATATAGATCTTCTGTGAGAATTGACTAAATAAACTGAAAATGTCTAGCCTAAAGAAGAAGACTAGGAAGGATGAGTTCACTGTCTTCCAGTTCTATTAGCTATCCACAACCCACTGCATATCATAGTCCAGACATTAGACATTCTTTACCTAATTGTTTTTTTTTCTATGTAAGTAAATAGGATGAACTCTTTTGAGCGTCTACATATCTAATTTAGGAATTGCTTCAGTGTTTCAAAGTTTAATGCAAATTATCTCATTTGCACATAGGAAAATGTAGACAACTTTCATATTTATAGGAAATTCCTTTTCCATTTCGACTTTATAACACACTAGAAATTTAATAAATAGCCACATAGACAAATACAACTATAGATATGCATAGAAACAGGAATAGAGTAAATGGGAAGTAATTTCAAAGAGATCACACCAGAAGCCAGGGTCCCAAGAAAGGCATGCTGCAGAAGGTAGGATATGAGCTAAATCTTGAAGGAAACCAGGAGGTAAGATGAGGAAGGAAAACACATAAAAGTTTAATGTCATTAAATGCATGATCGAATTTTTTATTCAATTTCCTAATAGCAGTTTTGTCCACTCTCCTGTTTCTGACTCTGGAACCAAATCATTTTACATCTTTAGTATGTACACACATACACTCACATATATTTGTATAAGGACACAGACACAGATACACACTCATTCTGAAGGAACCAGTTTTATAAACTAGTTCTGTTAGGCTGAAAGCTCCTGGAAGGCAGGAACTGTTGGGTCCAGAAAGCAATACAGTGTCTGGTATATTTTAAGCACTTGATTAATGTTGATGGACTGGTTGATTGACTGATTCCTGCAAAGGGCTATCTTGTTGAAGACAGCTTTTGATTTAGCTTCAAAGGACAGCACTGGGAACAATATGTGGAAGTTTCAGAGAGACAGATTCTGGTTCAAGGTAAAGAAAAAAAACCTGCCTATTAGATGTGTCCAAAAGAGAAATGAATTGCTACAGGAGATAGATGGTTTCTTTTTTCCTGCAAATCTTTGAACAGATGCTAGTTGACCATTGAGTATATGCATTATAGACTGCCTTCCTGTCCCAGTATAGGTGAGGTTACCTAGATAACCCCTAAAGTACCTCTGAAATTATGTGGTGTTGTTATATGTTAAGCATATTAAAAAAAAAAAAAAGAAAGAAAGAAAGAAAGAAAGGGGAAAAAAAAAAAACTTTATAAAGAGGTCCAAATGCTTACTCATTCTGCAAAATAGCTGTTTTCATATGTTGGCTGCATGTTCTATTCTGCTATTCCAAAATAACTTCATTTTAGAAATGCTGAAAGGAAAGCTTTTTAAGGCTTATTTTAGACACTGAAATCTGATCATTTTCTTTGTTAGCTAAATGTACAAGCTTGTAGGAGGATTTTTTAAAAGTACATTCTCATCCTTGAATATGGAATGAGAGGAACTGACAAAAGGATATGTTTAGGAAAGGATAGAAGGGAAATGCCAGCATACAGTTGGGAGGGAAAGAGATCACAAGTGTGTAAATGTTTTGCTACAACATTAATTCTGCTGCCTTATAAGATTATAATCAGTGCCAAGGTTAACCCTTGTTTGAATTTGTAAATTTTGTCCTATGTCTGAGGACAAGCCCAAGGAGAGGCTTTGAATTCCTCAAGCTATCGTTAGTGACCACTAATATGCCTTAGGAGAATGTTTTTCACTTGAAATAAAATTAAATGAACCTTTAAAGAAATAACAATAAAAAGAGTGCACTGGGTTATAAGAATCACTGTACTTCAACCATCTCCAAACAGTAACTTAACTATTGATACCCTTAATGTGAAATGTTTGTCCAATAACCACAAATGGAGCAGTTGAGCTATATTAATTTTGGTGTCCTCAATAGGAATGAAATCAGAGGACATAAATAAGCACTAGGTAAGGAAAAATGTATCACATTATATTGAAAGATAAATAAAAGAATAGACCACATATCCTTTATCATGGGTCCCAAAGATAATAAGAAATTCAAAAGTGTGCATAAAATGTGGGTTGTATGGGTTGGTTATTGAGTGAAAGTAATTGTGGCTTATGTGACAACAATTGTTTATGAAGCTAAAGGGCTAGAGACAGTTCATAAAGAACTCAATAAGACTCTCCAAACTAGCAAAATAGACTTTTATGTCCAGTTAATCCAGTAAAAAGGTACCTCAGGGGAGAGTGACAAACATATAGTTTGGAATAAAGATAGTAAATAAACCAATAATTAAGCTAAAATTTTGATCTGTATATCACAAATATCTTTTAAGATAGTTGGAAAAGATGTAAAAAGTACCTAACATCAACAAAAAGAAATTGAGGGTATGTTCTCTTGGAAATGACTTATAACAGATCTGGAAGAGATTTAAAAGGACATTTAATTTAATCTATACCTATTCAAACATTGCCTCTATGATATCTCCTCAAATTAATAATCAAGCCTTCACCTGAAAACCTCATGTAAAACGGAAGTCATTCCCTCCAGAAGGAAATTATTTCACTTTTAATAGCTCTTGATCGAAAGGTTTCCTAAGACCAAGACCAAATTTGCATCTCTAAAATTCCACCCTTGATTTTTAGTTCTACTGCTCTGTAAAGTCAACAAGTGTAATTCTTTTATTTTCTTTTTGGCAAGGCCATAGGTTTAAGTCACTTGGTCAGGGTCACACAGATAGTTGTGTCAATCATCTGAGGCCTGATTTGAATTCTGGACTTTCTGACTCTAAGGCCAGTGCTTTATCTACTCTTTCACCTCTGGTCCCAATTCCTTTTCCATTTAACAATCTTTCAAATACCTATAGACAGTTATCACTCCTTTATCCTCCCAAGGCTTCTCTTCCCCGACCAAACATATCAATTCTTTTAACCATTCTTCCTAACATGAACTCACAAAGTTCAACAATATTTTGGTGGCCTTTTTCTGGATGCTATACAGCTTATTATTCCTAAAATGTGACTGCTATACATGAACGCAATACTCCAGATGTAATTAGACCAAAACCAAGTATAGTAAGGCCATTATCCATTTATTTTCTGGTCATTTCACCTCTCATTATTCCAGTCTAAGATTACATAGCCTTTTTCAGCTGGCATGCTACATTACTGAGTCACTAAAGCTGAAGTCCACTAAAAGTTTCAGATGGTTTTTAGATAAATTGTTATTTATGCCTCCACTAGTTTATACTAATTAAATTCATTCTTTTTTAACCAAAGTATAGAATTTTATCTTTATCTCTATTAAGTTTAATTAAACCATATTATTTGGATTTTAGAAATTTCATACCTCTTATCTCTGTCCTCCAATATTTGTTATTTATGCTGTACCATACAGTGCAATAAACATTTCTCAGTAATTTACCATATGTCAGTCACTTGCCTAAGAGGACTACAAAAAGAGGCAAAAGACAGTGCCTACCCCCAAAGAGCTTACAATCTAAGAGACAAAATATAAACACATATATACAAAGCAACTTATCTACAGGATAAATGAAAAAAAAAAATTAAAACAAGGAAAGCACTAGTATTAAGAGGGATTAAGTAAGGCTTTCTATAGAAGGTTGGAACTTAAAAAAAATTCAGTAATCATAGCAGAGAGAGAGCATTTTAGAGATGGGAAACAATCAGAGAATAGTTGAAAATGAGAGTAATGTCTTATTTGTGAAACAGCCAGGAAGCTAAAGTTACCAAATGGGACATTACCTATTGGGAAGTAAGGTGTAAGAAGGCTGGAGAGGTAGGAAGGGACCTGGGTTATGTGCTGAGGTTGGTGTCCTTTGAGAATTTGACTAGAGTACTATTTATTTCACTCAAGCTATTGAGAAAAATATTAAACAGAGAGATAGAAAGCACAGGTCCCTGTGGTATTTTAAAAAAGAACTCTCTCATACTGACATTTAGCTGTTAGTACACTTGGTATAGTCATTCAAACAATTTTAAATCTACCTAGCAGTAAAATTTCTAGTTCACATAACTCTATTCTGCCCACAAGGATAGCAAAATGCTTTGCTGAAATGAGCATAGCAATATCTAATTCTTTCTCTAGATGTATTAGTTTAACAACCTTACCAAACAAACAAACAAAAACAGCTTAGTGTGGCATGACCTGATCTTGATGAAATCAGGCTGATTACTTGCTTTTTTAGTTTCTCAATAGTCATTTTCTTAAAAAATTTGTTTTAGAATTTTGTCCAGTTCACAAACATACAATTTACAGGTACCACTCTCAGTTTTTGAAAATTAGGACATTTGCCAATCAGCCATTTTTGTCCTGCCCTTTTCAGGCTAGGGACAATTATGTTTTGGATAGAAAATGAAAACAAGAATTGAATAGTAATTCATTATCATAATTACACCCACCATAAGCAGTGATTCGATTTAATCTTTCCCCAATGTAGCTTAAAAAATTAAGGAACAAAAACAAAAACAAGAACATTGTTTTTATGCATTGCTAGCTTCCATTTTGACTTTTACCACTTCAGATATTATTACTTATATGATAAAAGTCAAAAGAAACTGAAGCTACCAATGAAGTTAAGGATTTTTATTGGTATTGTTTTTATTCCTTAAGTTTTTAGTTATTTTGAGGAAAAGATTAAACACAGCTATTGCTTATGGCGAATAGAACTATAATAATAGATAATAAGTCATAAACCATTACTTGCTCTTTTGTATATCTTATAAATGCATTTTAAAACCTAAGTTGCTCAATGAATTCTTTGTATGTTTCTGTCCATCCCTTAAGATCTATCCTTATTTGTTCCTTTCAGTCAACAAATAATTTACTTTGTACCAAGAATTTTGCTAAGTTCTGGGGAGACAACTGGGGTAAGATAATATAAAAATATCTATAAGATAGATAGAAAGGAAGAAAGAGAAAGAATGAAAAAGAAAGAAAGAAAGAAAGAAAAGAAGGAAGGAAAGAGAGAAAGAAAAAGAAGGAAGAAAGAAAAAGAAAGAGAGAAGAGAAAGAAAAAAAGAAAGAGAGAAAGAAAGAAGGAAAGAAAGAAAGAGAGGGAAGGAAGGAGAGAAAGAAAGAAAGAGGGAAAGAGGGAAAGAAGGAAAGAGAGAAAGAAAGAAAGAAAGAAAGAAAGAAAGAAAGAAAGAAAGAAAGAAAGAAAGAAAGAAAGAAAGAAGGAAGGAAGGAAGGAAGGAAGGAAGGAAGGAAGGAAGGAAGGAAGGAAGGAAGGAAGGAAGGAAGGAAAGAAGGAAGGAAAGAGAAAAAGAGAGAGAAAGAAAGAAAGAAAGATACAAAGGCATAGATAAAGATAGAGAGTAAATGGGAAGTAATTTTAATGGTGACACACTAGAACCAGGGGCACCAGTAAAGACCTCCTCCAGAAGGTAGGATCTGAGCTAAATTTTCCAGGAAGACAGGAGTTGAATGTGAGTTGAGAAAGCATTCTGAACTTGGGGAACAACCAATTAACAGGCACAAAATAGGAAAATAGATGTTTATTAATGGAACAATAAAAAGACCAATGTCAGTAGATCATAAAATACATGAAGGAAAGCAAATTCCAAGATGATTGAATCAATAGGGAGGGACTCTGTTAGAAAAGCTTTAAAAGTCAAATAATATTGTTTCTGGTTAATTGTTCAAAATTTCATTCAGGAGAGCTCCCCTTCCCTCCTGGACTGGCTTTCTCTGCAATAGCAGATCTTAGCACATAGCCTTCTATTTAATCTTCCTTTGAACATTTTGAAATCTCTCCTGGACAAATGCAATGTTCACATCATATTGTGTTTGGTTTTCTTTTCGATCATGAATTCTTAGAGTGGTTACTTTCCTCCCAATTTTCCCTCTGGAACCAGTACCTATTTATCATGTCACTCAAAACTAGTGGGAATAAAATATCCCAACTGGCATTATTTGAGTATGCCCAAATGACTCAATTATTTAAAAAAAAAAAACCAAATATAACAAATGTAGCATGGTTTAATTTTCTTTGGGCAGAAAGGCCATTATTTATGCCAAATGTATGTCACCTGAATCAAAAAGCAAGAAACATTAAATAAAATCATTCCAATTCAAACTGTAAGATCCAGAATAATAGGGTTCTTCATTATTTCTTCTACCCTTTTAAAGATCCAGTTAGTAATAAGATAGGGCAGAAAAGTATTAGCTTTTCTGTTTTTGACAAAGTAAATCCAGGAGATAGATGTCCAGATAATTGAAATCACACATCACTAATGGAAGTCAAGGTTATCATCTCATTCCTAATGTCTTAAATTGTCTCTTTTTGTCTAGCTAGTTAGTTGATTGCCCCTTTGTCAATATTATTATTGTTTCTGTCTCAGCTGATCTTTACCTAATGCTCTCTATCATGCAACCCAACTCAGATGCCCAAGTTTTTTCACAATGCCTTTATCTCTACTTCATTTTTTATGTATTACATTCCCTTTAAGTAAAATATTTTTAAATTAGAATATTATAATTATTATTTATGTCTCATCTATGAGATGCATGTGACAGCAAATAGCAGGCTTTTTTCTTGGATTTTATTTCTTATGAATTCCTAGGTATATTTACTGCTTTAATATTTATATAAAACAAATTTTCCCCTCGATTATTTTTCTTCCTGTTGTTACTTTTTATGTCATCTATTTTTGTAGTTATACAATCATTTTTCTTCCTTTCCTTTCAGGTTAAATTTCTTGTTTAAATTTGCAAGAAAACAGGTTAAAAATTCTTACTTCTTAGACATATTCATATCTGGTCAGAAAGCCATCATTTCTATATTTTAACCCACAGTATAGAAATTTAAATTTTTAAACACCATCTTCTTAACCAGGTGTCCACTTCCCAAATTGCCTTTCTTCTCTGAAAACCTTGCATGTAAATGACAACAGTGATTAATATACTATTTGTGCAATTCCAATAGATTTGGGATAGACTAGGGATAGAAAGTACCATCCACCTCCAGAAAGAAAGCAATGGAGATTGAATGTGGATCAAATCATAGTTTGTTCATCTTTTGTTAAGAATACCAATATATAGTTTTCTTTTCCTGTTTTAGGTTTCTTTGGTTTACATATCAAGATCATGTGAAAGAAAGAATTTGATTGGATCCCTTCTTTTGTTACATTCTTTAAAAAAAAAAAAAAAAAAAAAACATGTTAAGTTGGAAGCAAAACATTCTATGAATGTTTGGTAAAATTTACCTGTGAACCTCTCTAATCCTGGAGTATTTTTTCCTATTGACAATTCATTTCTTCATTATTTAATTTCTATCTCTGAAGTTGAGCTGTTAAAATTCTCTATTTCTTATTTTGTTGATTTGTGTATTTTATATTTTTGTAAATATTCATTTATTTCATTTAAATCATTGATTTTGTTGGCACATAATTTGACAAAATAATTTTGGATAATATCTTTTATTTCTTCTTGTTTTTTCCCTTTTTTCATTTTCGTAGGCCATAAATTAGTTTTCCCCATTTTACTTTAAATTAATTAATGGTTTTTCTATTTCAATGTTTTTTTTTTCTTTTTAACAAAAAAAAAGAGCTTCAAATTTTTTGTTAAAACACTGGAAATAGAATTAAATATATTTTTCTTTAATGTGATGAGTTGTATATATCTGAAACCAAGAACTAATATTATCTATATAGGAGATAAATTAGAATCCTATCCAATATATTTCCAAAACATTCCAATATAGTTATCACTTCTATTTGACATAATACTAGACATATTAGCTATAGCACATAAGAAAAACGAAGTACAAGGATAACCTAATGGGGGAAAAAAGTAATTTTCTTGTTTTTTGCAGATTATATAGAAGTATACACAATGAACTCTTAAGAGTCAATCAAAAAATTAATTGAAACAATTGCTTCATTACTCTAAGATAGAAAATAGAACCACAAATCATTAGTATTTTATTTAATTCCAATAAAACTCACCAAAAAGAGAAAGCAAAAGAAATTCTATTTCATATTTCTACAAAATGTATCAATTACTTGAGAATCTAATGAGGCTAGAAGATACACACAAACACAATATAAAACAACTGTTTTCAGAAATAAAGATTCCTAAATAAACTGAAAAATATTAATTTCTCAGAGGCAGAATGAATGAAATAAGCAAATCAAAAGGACAATTTATGCTAAACACCAATACTATAAATATGAACTATTTTGAGGACTTTTCTAAAATTATGAACAAGGAAACAAGCAGAACCAAGAAAACAACTTAAACAATAGCAGTACTATAAAAACTGTCAAATGAATACAATGGCTACCCATGAGTCCAGAGGATTAATGACACATGCATGAATGACAGAGTAGTGATGAATTTAGACTGTGGAATGAGACAAAAATATTTCTATATGAACCTACTAAGGAAATTTGTTTGCTTTACTTGACAAAATTCCCCCTATTTTAAATTTATTAATACTTGTATTCATAATGTAAATTAGATATTTCCTGTCTACATTTCTATGTGTTTGTCTATTGGGCTTGTGATTTAATTGGCAAAGGGAACTTCCAGATAAGGAAATTCCTTTTATCAATGTAGGTTAATAACTTTTAGTCATAAAGAGTTGCCTAAATCATGAAGAGATTGTAAATAATTTTCTAGCATCTCACACTTGTGAACCTAGGACTTCCTGACTTCAAAGCCATTTTGTGTATTCACTGTTCCACTGCTTTTCAAGTCCGTCCTTCCTTCCCTTCTCATTTTCCTCCTTCCCTCCATCCTTTTCTTCCTCTTCTCCCTCTCTCCATATTAGGGAAGCATATTCATAACCTCCAGGTGCTCTGCCTAAAGGAATATAAATTTTGATCACTGAAATCTCTTGACATAGCTTGGGATTTACAGGCTAGATTTATTTTATAGTGACCTTGATTTAAATGGGGGCTCCTTAATTTTTTTTTCATTTGAAACCCTTTTTGCCAGAGAAATTTTTATGTGACCACAGGTATATAGTATATAAAAACAGCTATACAAATCAAACATCAACTGATAATAAATCATAATTTCATTGCCTCCACATTCAGGCACAATACCTCTTATGGAGTCATAAATTAATTGAAGAAGTTGGGCCTTAAACCCAAATCACTCTGAATCTCATTGATTGGCCAATAATAGGACCCAGTCTAAGTCTCATTTTGGTGTAGTTTGGGCTATGATGACTCAGAGTGGAAATAATGATAGTTTCTTGATCTGTAGGATGATTTCAGAGAGGCCTGAAGAGACTTACATGAACTGATGCTAAGTGAAGTGAGCAGAACCAGAAAATCATTGTACACAGCATTGTACAACAGAAGATTATATGATGTCAATTCTAATAGACATGTTTTCAACAATGAGATGATTCAGGACAGTTTGTATGGTCTTGTGATAAAGAGAGTCATCTACACTCAGAGAGAGGTCTGTGGGGACTGAGTATGGATCACAACATAGTATTTTCAGTCTTTTTGTTATTGTTTGCTTGCATTTTGTTTTCTTTCTCATATTTTTCCTTTTTGATCAGATTTTTCTTATGCAGCATGATAATTGTAAAAATATGTATAGAAGGATTGCATATGTTTAACATATATTGGAATACTTTCCATCCAGAAGAGGAGGGAACACAAAGTTTTGCAAGAGTACATGTTGAAAATTATTTATGCATATGTTTTAAAATAAAAAAGCTTTAATAATAAAAAATAAAAATTGTTTCTCTTTTGACCAGAAACCCTGAGTCTTTCCCTATCAGATATGAATAGATATACAAATAAAGGTAAATATGATAAATAATTAGATAGATAGATAGATCAATAGATATTTTTGACTAGATAAAAAAGGCCATTCTTTGCCTCATTTTTTACTTAGCCTCATTCACTAACTTAGTATTGCCTCAGTTAAATAGAGACCTGGAAAGACCTTAGCTTGAAAAATCCAAGGACTCCCCCTTCATCTGGGGCCATCCCCAGTCATTCTGATCTTGCCACTGGACCCAAATAGTTCCAGAGGAGACAGTGAGGCAAATGACCTTGTTCATCCCTCCCTCATTTCAATCTAATTCACTTGCATGTTATGGCATCACCTTCCTGAAGTCATGGTTCTCTTCAAAAATGGAAAATAAACAATAAGTATTGGTCTTCATGTCTCTTAATATGTTTGCCTTTAAATGGAAAGATCTACTTGGCAAAGGAGTATTTCCAAGGCATGAATTGAACAGTGCTTTAGAGAGGATGGAAAAATGGGAATGGGAAAAATGGGAATCAGTGTTATTGGTGGGGCCTTTCAAAATAGGACACCTGAGTTGGTGCAATTTTCTGTTTAATTTTTTTTTTTTTTATCGAGTGACACTAGATTGCTCTTCCTTGAGAAGACTAGTACTTTTTCAAGTATGACTCCGAATAGGGATGAGGGCTTTTCCCATCTCCAAGGCTAAACAATTTGTGTTTCTATTTCACCTCTATGTCACCTTCTTATGCTTTGATGTAATGCAGCAGAGTGACTATTTAATTAAACAGGAATCTGGATTAACTCCAGCTGTGGGCCATGTAATCAGTCCTTGTGTGTATGTGCGTGGGCAAAAAGGGGTGTTATCTGTGCCCCATAGATCATTTCTGCATGGAAATCTGCCCTGACTCAAAGCCATCCACATGCTTCAGAAGGTGGCTTTTTTTTTTGCTCCTGAATTACTCCACCATCACTATGAAAAGGAACAAAAAAACTGAAACAGCTTGACTTGTCCCCTTACAGGGAGTACTTTTCAAATGAAAAGAAGCCCTGCCTGTTGATATTTTAATCTAGAATTTAATTGTGTTGCCATCATAAGCACTATAAGATGGATTTTGCTGTTTAATACATTTTTTTTCATGTGCATCACTCCAGATGGGTGAGATTTGATTCTTTGGGACATATTGCACAGATTTTTAGAAGCAGATTTTTGTTCCAAAGCGGCTTCATCTTTCTTCCAAAAGGAGGAACCATCATCTTTATTATTTGTTGATGTGTTTATCCATAAAACTCCTCCTTTTATTAGAGGAGTCTGTTATTGCTGGGGTCTGGTATCAATGTAAAATATAGGCCAACAACAAAGGCTGAGTGAGGGCACTGCCTTCTCTCCCACTATTGCCCATCAGCAATATAAAGGTATCATTTTTGTGTGGCATGCTGATAAAAATGGGTAAATATAGCACTTGGGAACTTTTCAGAAGAAATAATAGGTAAATATTCAATTATTTGTAGCTTGGAGAATGGGTTGAATCTACATGAGTCCTCATTATTATAAAGCAGGACATGGGGTTCCAATTGCTATGTCTGTTGGGGGTGGGGGAAAAAGTAGAGAAATCCAAACTCTTTTTATTTTTATGGAGTCCTTAAGAATGGTATCTTTGAAGAAATGAAATTAAATTTCATGTTTCCTCCAGAACTGGTAGCTCAGAGTACACATAATTTTGCAAGCCAAATCAAAATTTTTGCAATATACAAAAGATTTTGCAACTTAGAATGTCTGAAATTCCATCCCAGGCATTCAGGGGCAGATGGATTTTTTTTTTAAAGAAGGCCATTTGGATTTAGCATGGATGCTGATTTAAGAGACTGATCTCACCTGCCAAAGCATTCTGAATAAGAAAAGCTTTCAAATTTCAGTTAACATTCAGTTTTGAAGTAATATCCTTGTACCTTCCTTTCCTCTGGAATAGAGATAAATCAAGTCTTGGATCTGTTATAGATATTGTGAGACCTTGGTTCTCAATATCTTCATCTATAAAATGGGAGTAGCCCTTCTTGCAAAGGTTGTCCCCACTGTTTAGGCTACTTTCCCTCTACTCAGGGGTCCTCACATTTTTTAAATAGGGGGCCAGTTCACTGTCCCTCAGACTGTTGAAGGGCTGGACTATAGTAAAAACAAAAACTTTGTTTTGGAGGGCTTTAAATAAAGAAACTTCATAACCGTGGGTGAGGGGGATAAATGTCCTCAGCTGCCACATCTGGTCCGCGGGCTGTAGTTTGAGAACCCCTGCTAGCTCTTGAAATTGCTAGCAAACCTCAAGGCCCAGCTTAGCTTGGGTGCCAACTTGTAAACAAGATCTGTTCTTTTTGTCTGACCACTCCTCACACAGTTATAAATCATTTCTCTGTGCCATTCAGGAAATTAATTTAACATATTTTGTTAACTATCTTTCCAATAAATTATGAACCCCTTAAGGGCTGGGACTTAGGACCAGAGCAATGGAAAACAGTGGGTAAAAACTAGCCTTGAAGCCAGAAAATCTCTCCTCTGATTGGCTATATGACCTTGGATTGGTCATTTAATTTCTTAGTAGGCAGAACTCTAAAATCATAAATTATAGACAATGTACTAACTTTCTTTATTGGAGTTTTCTCACTGAGCAGTTCCCTATACCAGTGAAATCATAGGTCCATTTCCTATCTTATCTCAGTCTAGTATATGGTAGTCACTTAACAAATGTTTGTTGAATGGAATTAAATTGAACCATAAATGAGACCCATATCTCACAAACCTGTCATGAAGAAAATAAACCATGAAGTTTTATCAAACCATGAGATGTTTATATTAGAAAGTTAAAGATATGTGCATCTGAATTATTTAAGAGTTTCCATTTTTAGAGTAGACTTGGCTTACAATTTAGTGCATGAAAACCTCAGATGTGATAGAAAGCTAAGTTCTGGCTCATGGTAAGGATATTATTATCAGACCCCTTGATAGAGACAAGCATATCCAGAGAGTAGCTTTGTACTTCTGATACCATCTGAACACTAAATAGTGCTCAGTTCCTAGCAGCTACCAATATACTCTGGGACCTTTTGTGCAATTTATTGTTGGGAAAGCCATGTAAAAGGCTTAAATTCCCCAGGATATATCCATGCATATACTACATGTAGTTCTCCAGAAGCTTGTGGCAGCCCACGTGTTAAGACCAAGGCCTGCTGAGGGTGCATGTGTTTCATCAGAACTGCCTAAGGGCCTTGCCATATGGGCTGTTACTTTCTTAGGTAGAGAAGCTCTCCTGTGGCCTTATACTTGCTGGGTAAATTCTGTGGATCATTCACCTTGAGGAAGTGAATATAGGTTTCCGGTATTCCTCCCAAGAATCTACAAGTAGAGGTTTCAGAGCTCATCCATCTCCACCTAGTGGTCAATTCATACATATATATACATAGATATAGATATAGATATATATGGTATGACATTAGGCACTTAATATTTTCTGTAAATGTATTTGGAAAAGGAGTGGAATGGAAAGAGTATAGTGACTAAATGCTAGAGGATGAAGAGAATTTGTTGCTGTTTGTCTTTCTGTCTTGAAGACATGTAGCTGATCTCATCACTTGCAAGTGAATTTCATTTAAGTGAGGGAGGACTGTACAAAGTCACCAGTTTCACTCTTTCCTCCAGACCCATCTGGGTCTAGTGGCAAAATATGGATCAAGACAACAGTATAGCCCCAGATACAATTTGGTCTTTTTAAATTCTTTCTCAGGTCTAAGTTTGACTGAGGCAACTTTCATTCAATGATTATGGCTAAGTAAGAAATGAGGAAAAGAATACCCTCTTTTACCTAGTCAAGTTATACAAACATACACACACACTCACACATACATGTATGTGTATCAATCTGGGAAGGGAAGTCTCTCAGGATTTCTGGTCAAAACAGAAACAATTGCTCTTCCTACTTACTCTAAGCCATCAAAGTTCAAACCATGACCAAAAACTTCTCTTGGGGAACTAAATGAATGACAGACTAGGAATACCCTGGAACTAATGCAAATCAAATGTTTGCTGCATAACCCAAGTCTTATAGTAATCAATTTTAGTTTGGGGTGGTCTTATTTTGGACTTTATTTTAAAAGCCCTAAAGTGCCTCATTTTTAAATACCCTGAAATCTCTAGCCTGGCAGATTAGGTTCAGGTAGCACGGTCCCTTATGTTACTGTAGAGAAGTTGCAACCAGAGGAATTCCAATTGTCTCCAAGAGACAAGTTTTGGGGAAAAGGCCGATGTTCAACCCACTATTTTCTTCCTGTTTAGGGGAAAAGACTGGTCTGGAAAAGGAACTTCAACCCCACTTCTAGAATGGGTAATCTGGTTAGAGAAGGAAGAAGAAATGATACAGTGTTAGAAACAGTTCTCTAAAGTCCTCGATTCAAGGTCAGAATTGGGGGAAAATGTTAACTCTGCCTATCTTCTCTCAGAATAGTCTGTATTAAGGAATCCCACCAGTGTACCTATCCAATTTTTTAAGGTCTCTAGGCACACCTAAGAAGAGGAACTAGAAGGCTAGAGAAGAGAGATATCAGCTCTCTGGCTCACATTTTAAAGTTCCAGGAGCCATTGTGCAAACTACAGGCACCTAACTGGTTCTTCCCCAGGCTTTTTTCTAAAATGCCAGATCCTCTTATATCCCCTCTTTGGGCCCTCAAGGGAATTTAGAGATTATTTAAATTTAATCTTGTAACTTAATCTAAACCTCAATTTTTTTCTTCTGTAAAATAGAAATAAAAATACTTGGACTACCTACTTCATAGGATTGTTTTGAGAAAAATATTTTGTAAACCTTAAAGCTTCCTTGAATATAAAGTGCTAATATTTTTAGATAATAGTAATAATAATGGCAATGGCTAGTATTTATATAATACAACTATGTGCCAAGCACTTTACAAGTTTTCACGCATTGTATCCTCATAATATTCTGGGAGGGAAATGTTATTATTACGCCCCTATAGTTAAAGAAACTGAGGCAGTCAAAAGTTTTAGTGACTTGCCAACATGACACAGCTAGTAAATAACAAAATTATATCTTTTCCAAGTCCAGTGTTATATGCCAAATAAGGATATCAGTCTCAGTTTTGCCACTAACTGGCTGAATGAAATAAGAGGTTAGACAAGATGAGCTCTAAAATTCTTTCCAGTACCAAAACTCTATGATTCAATTTTGAAGTCTCTTACATTATCAATTTTTAAAAAAGGTATCTTTATGCTACCATCTAATAGCTCTGTGTGGTATGATGAGGGCCTTGAAGTCTAGAAGGTTTTGTTGGCAAAATCTAATCTTGGGTATATTCTACCAATCTAGAAAAGCTTACTGTGCAAGCCGTGCAAGAAACAAATTATATGTGCACATCTGGGGATCAGGCTTAATAATGCTATAGAAATTCAACAAGTCTTGCCTTCCCTCACAAATACCATCTTCATTTTGCTTCATCTCCAGTCTGTATGCCTTTGCATACACTGTCCCCTATGCATGGGTCTTTCCAGCTCTTCTCCCAAAATTCTTGTTTCTTCAAAGTGTAGCTCAAGGACTACCTTCTACATGAAGCTGTTCCTCATTCTCCTGGATAATAGACCCCTCCTTATCTCAAATTTCCCTGTGTTTATTTTATACATATTTATTTTTGTTCATGTTCTCTCCCCCAGTACAATGTAAGCTTTTTGAGGACAGTGACAATTTCATTTTTGTCTTTGAATCTCTAGCATTTAACACAATGCTTGGTATACAAGAGGTGTGCTAAATAAAAGCTTATTAATCATTGATTTATCACTACATGCTGATGATACCAACCTACTAATTCTACCAATCTGTAGAGGATCTATGTATGATCTATATCAGTTGATGCTCACACCAACGAAAGCACTAGTTTTTAAATAATTTCAGAATAAATAAATGAATATTTGCTTCTGGGATGCTTTGACCCCCAAAAGAATATAAATCTTCTTGTAAAGTGAATAATCATCCCCTAATAATCGATATTACAAATTGGACTTTTGTAATCAGGTTTTCTTAAAGTATCTTTCTATAATGTTAACAGCATTTCCTTTAAATGGATTTATTAATACATAGGAATACCACCAAGGGAATGCACACTGTTATCATTATGACCTATGCTTCCTAGCATACTGTTTTCTTTGCTGATATCTGAAGCATATGTTTCATTATTCCAACTCCTACATTTGGGTTCTTGGTTTTTAAGAGGGGATTTTCACAGATCCAAGGTCAGTGTTGTGATTTGAAAAGCATCAAGAATTCTAAGAGGCCCCAAATCTCTCTCTCTTCAACTCCCAAAGGCTAACCCCAGGGCTTGATTTTCCCACCATTAGAGTTACTGCTGTAAATGTGTTACTTAAGATGACATAGAAAACTCATTTAACAACCAGTGAACACATTACTATAAATCAACTTATTTGATTATCTATCAGAGAATAGGACCTTGAGGAAATGAGAAAAAAGAATAAGTAACTTTCCATGAGATAGGAAGGAAGGGAAAATCCATGGAAATTCCTTCTTCTCACTCTACTTTTTAGCTAGCCAGTATTTTCTAACTGCTTTTCATCTTCAACCTCTTCTTCCTTCAAAGTTCAATTCACATGCCTTCTCTGAAAGTAAATCTGTCCTGACTTCTCTGAGTCATCAATATGTTCCATCTCTGATTGCAATGTTCATATGTTATATCCCTTCAATTTCAGCATTAGCTCCTTGAAGATAGGAGCTTGTTTTCTTTATATCCCTAATACCTAACACAGTGCCTTCTTTGCATGACTTTGGCATGTTAAAGAAATGGTGGTTGGATTTGGATTGAAGTAAATAGAGTGCCCCAAAGAGGGCAGTAAATATGTAGAGGAGAGGTGTTTCACAAAACATAAATAATGTCTACTTTGCCTAGTAATGGTTTTGACTTCTTAGTTCTCAATTCATAAATTCACATTAAAAATAATAAGAAAAAATCTAGGTATTAGACTTTATGAAGCTAGCAGAAATGAATAGGTATTCTATCCTCATCCATGGGCTATAAAATATAATGAAGAACTTCCTCTTCTTTGACCAAGTGGGTAAGTCCATTGACTCAATTGGCATTGAGAGGTCAATAAGATAGGTTATTTAAAACTTATTCAGTGTACCAATGAAAAACCTAGTTCTATTTTTGTACCCCCCTCTTCTTCTTGAAGATGTTAATCAATGAAGTTTTCTTTCTGAATACCTAGAGCTACCTATTGTAGACACCATTATTTAATTAAATTCATTTGTGATAATTGTAGTTCAGTTGATGCCTGGTTCTGTCTGTCTAGCCCAAATGGTTGTATCCTTCTGTATCCTAATCACTACCCCAACTCTGAACTGCACCTGAGAGAGCACTTTGTGAAGTCAGCAACCACAACTGGGAATAGACTCTGGTACCAAGCTAAAGGAAACCAAAAGCAGGTTGGCCACATAGAAAAACTGCTAATGTTTCTTCTAGTCTTTTTGTCTGGGTGCAAAAAATATTAGGAAATATTAGGAATAGTAGGGACTATTGTTTGTTTCAGCATCATGTTATAGGAAGAGGGGGAAGACAGGGCAAAAATGAAGGTGGCAAAAGGATTACAAAGGATAAAATGCCCTTGCACATGGAAAGAGTGTGGTTAAAATTGTATCAATATTCCTGTTATAAACTGATAAACCCAGAGCTCAGTAAGGTCAAGTTTTACATGCTTGAGCTGACATGCCAATCTGCCAGCAGTCATATGGTTCTCATATGGCGACACTCCACAGATGCCAGCAAAATGTGAGAAGTTTCTGGCTCATTTCATTTCATTCTCTTGAATGCCATGTTTGCCTGTACACACACGCACACACACACACACACACACACGCACACACATGCACACACACACATACATACACACACACAAGAAAGAGGAGATTTGTCAGATTTTAACAACACTGATATAATGCAATCTTTCCCAGTAAACTCACCAAATTTTTTCTTGTACCTGTTTCTCTATGAATTTATTAAAATTTATTCTTAATTCTTCACATTAAACTTTTAAAGCAATCCTTGAATTTGAACTAAGATTTTGTTTACAAAGCATAGGGAGTTTTTCAAGCAAAGAAAGGGAATACATCTAAATGGTGGTTGATTCTAATATATCTTAGTACTATAATCATCAACCAATGACTTTTGCTTCTAAAGAAGATAGTTTATATAGAATATTCTTTAAAATATTCCTTAAAAAATAAAGCAAAGGAAAACAAAAAAATCCTATAATATATTGTTTTCTTCAGAAAGCTGCATTACTGTCTTTTTTCCACACATAAGTGTCTGCTCTATATTAATAAGAACATCACTGTATCACTGAACATGATGTAATTTTTTAAATTGCTTAAGTGTTGCAGATTTGGACTAAAGTTATATATATTCAAGAAGCTGATATGGTTCACAGAATTTGCAAGATTTATTTCTTCAACAGAGTATCTTTAAAGATGTTCACAGGCTTTTGTGTCAACTCAAATTCACTTCAAAACTGCTTTTCTTAGTTTTTTAAGGGGGGTACTAATGGAAGTACATAGCAAATGTAACTAAAATAGATGTGCTAAAATTGTATTACATATGTAACTATGTCATACAAATGAAATACCCACCCGAGCCAAGCTTCCTTCTCAACCCCAGCTTTGTGGAAGAAAGACATATCTGTTTTAACTATATATTTCCTTTATTCAGACCCTTAATGGCACATAAATATTTGTGATTTAATATATACAGTATTTACAAATATAAATACAATATGGTCTACCTTTATCTCTTCAGTCCTTATATGGATGGAGCTCTGTAGGCATGCTGTATACAAAAATGAATGGCAGATGGCAATTGGATAAAACTAATATACTATCTGGCTCACAAATGAAGAAAAAAGATTCTAATGAGCATTATCTTCCATCCCCTCCCTAAGGATATTTTTTTCACAGAGAATATGATTTCAATAAGAAAAATCAATTATTTTTGTGATAAATACATCCCTGTCAATTTTTCTTAACAAAGCAAAGCTTGCACAGATATATTATAAGAGCATACCACATTACAACTTGAGCTATTATGTTCTCTAGTGCACAAATCATTTCTCAACCAATCAAAGATTCAGGGTTGTAAGGTTCTAAGCTTCCATAAGTTCTTAAAACACCTTGATCCAAAGGCCAAACCAGTAGCATTCTGTTAATGTACATTAACAAGCTGAAATGTTTGAAGCTGGTAATTAGTATAAGAAAATATGTAAAATTATTCTATATGTACTTGTATTTGTCAGTTCTTTCTTGAAAGTGAATAGTGTCTTCCTTCATGTGTCCTTTGTAGTTAATATGGATATTTATAACAGTCAAAATGATGTATTCATTCAAAATAATTCTTAGAAAATATTACTGTTACTATATACAATGTTCTCTTAGTTCTGCTCATTTCCCTCCTCATTATTTTGCACAAGCCTATCCATGTTTTTCTAAGATCACCTAACTCATCATCTCTTATAGCATAGTAGTATTCCACTACAATCATATACCACAATTTGTTCAGCCATTTCCCACTTGACAGGCAGCTCCACAACTTCCATTTCTTTACCAAAACAAAGATGCTATAAAAATTTTTAAATATATAGCTTCTTTTCCTTTTTTTCCCTAATCATTTTTGGAAATAGACCTAGTAGAGGTATTACCCATTATATATAAAACATTTATATAGTATTCTAAGATATGCAAAGCACATATTTTATTTATTTATTTTTGTTGAGGCAATTGGGACCAAGTGACTTGCCCAGGATCACATAGCTGGAACTTATTAAGTGTCTGAGACTATACTTGAACTCAGGTCCGGTGCTCTATCCACTGTGCCACCTAGATGCCCCATTTAGTAATTGATTCTTGGGAGCTAGAGCTGGTCCAGACTGCTTCCAGCATATCTTTAGTTACAGTTATTGACATTTACTATATTAGAAATTAAAACACATTATTAATATAAAAAAGTCAAGAAAAGTTTTGACCTCATAGACTTCCTTTGAGAACCACTACTCTACATCAATAAAATCACAATTATAGTCCTTATCTCTATTGCCATGATATAAAAAGTAGCTAATAAATTATTTCATTTGTTAATTTTTTATGGCAGTAAGACTTTCTGTGTTCTATGCACTATCAGTGCCATAGAATTTCCAACATTATCATTGAACCTTTGTGAAAATGCCAGCACTTACAAATAAAACAAACTAAAACTGTTATCCTTGTGCATGAAGAAGAATCATAGACTCTTTGGAGATGGGCAGTTTTATTCTTGGCATCATATTTTCTGGATCATAGCATGTTGCTTTGCTTAATACATATTTATGGAATGGAATGGGACATATCAAATCTACGGGTGGTTCTGTAAAAATTCTTAACTCTTAGATTTCTTCTTTAAAAATTGTTCAATTTATTAATAATTTTAAATAAGCCTTTATTAGAACAAAAGCTATACTATGGTTGGTATGAGAGTATAGAAAATAAATAGACACAAATAGTGCCTATCCTCAATAAGTTTATTGTCAAGTTAAGGAATTACACTTCAGTGATAATTTTCCAAAAAGTTTTAAAATGCAAAAAAAAATATTGACTTCTCTTGCAGAGGGAAGTCATGAGGTAAGTGAACTCTATATTTGGGATGCAATATATCATGCAATATATCACTTATTCTTATTATTGCCTGATCTAAATTTCACTTTCTCTCCTTGCTTCTACTCTACCAACTGATTGGTAAGAGCTACTAAAGGATCTTGACAAAATGGTCCAAGGGACAATGGCCAAGAGGAAACAGCAGGGAGGCCTGAGCAAGAGAATTGCATGAGCTACTATTTTTGGCAGCTTAGTACCAGGAAAGACAAAGGTTACAATATATAAACATGGGAAAAGTAGTGAGGGGTCTATGAAATACTTTCATCAGCTTCAAAGCCAAGAATAAGAAACAATCTACATAATACATTGAAATTTAAAACAAATATATTTACTTCTCACATTCAGCAAAAGCAGCTCTATTCCGCATGTAGTATCTAAACCATCTTTGCTTATGCTTTTAGCTCCACATCAGTCATAATACGGTAAATACATTTACAGAAAAACTTTTAAAATGAAGGAAACCATGAATGTTTGATAAAATGTATAGAAGTATACCTTTTAATCAAAATATTCATAGGTGGATGAAATTAATATTATCAACACATTTGTTATGGAAATGTTACAAATAGGTAAGAGGGCAAAATATATTCCAAATCCTGCTTCAAATATTTACTAATTGTGTTATCCTGGACAAATCACTTAGCCTCTATCAGCTTCAGTTTCCTTATCTGTTAAATGGGAATAATAATGACATCTATCTCCCAGGACTGTTGTAAGGATTAAACAAAATAATATATGTGTTTTGCATACTTTCGAATACTATATAAATCTTAGCTACTATATATATATATATTCATGTTTTATATGTACACATATATTTGTATTTATTTACTATATATTTATTATATGTGTGTGTGTGTAAACACACACAGAAACTAAGAAACTAGTTGAAAGAGTAGATTCTATGCTTCAATTTCTACCTAGCCTTAATAACTAAATGGATGTTATCTTGGTCAAACAGACCTGTTGAAGATCTTAGTTTTAAAAAGTCAATATCTCCCATTTAATCCTGGGTCATTTCCAGTTGTCCTGATCTATATCTGGCCACTAGACTAAGATGGTTCTAGAGGGGAAAGTGAGGCAGGTGACTTTGCATAGCCCTCCCTCACTGAAAGCCAATTTACTTATATGTCATGGCATTACCTCCCTGATGTGATGGTCTTCTTTGAGAATGAAAGACCAACAACAAGAAAGACTAATCTTCCTGAGTTCAAATCTGGCCTCAGAAATTTAGTAGCTATATAACCCTGAGCAAGTCACTTAAGTCTGTTTGCTTCAGTTTCCTCATCTGTAAAAATGAACTAGAGAAGGAAATGGTTAACCATTGTTGTAAATGCCAAGAAAACTCCAAATGGCATTATTAAGAGTTAGACACAACTGAAAGATGATTAAAAACAAAATCACCAGTTATGATTGATTTGGTTCATTTTTATTGGACTTCCTTGTCTCCTCTTTCCCATTTTTTATCACTCAAGATGCCCCTGCCACTGTCTCTTCCTTCACCCCTGTCTCAGATGATGAAGTGGCCTTATTCCTTTCTATGGCTAATTTCTCTACTTGTTCAGATGATCTCATTACATTGCTTGTCTCCTCCAACAGATTTCTCCATCTACCATCCTTGATCTTTCACTTATTTTTAATTTCTCCCTGTCTAGATTCTTTCTAGAAATATGTCCATGTCTCCTCTTTCCTGAAATCTGAAAAAAAAATTTTACTTTATCCTTCTATTCTTACAATCATTCTATATGTCTTCTGCCCTTTGTAGCTAAACTCAATCTATAAGAGATGCCTCCAATTTTCTCTTCATATTCTCTTCTTAATCCCTTAAAATCCATCTTCTAAACTTAAATTGTGCATTCTAAGCTGAATTCCAAATCTAGGCTTCTCCACCCCCTACCCTCAAAAAAGACCCCAGGACCACCTAACTTCTCTTTCTTTCATTCAATACATTTCCATTTCCTGGATTTCCAGGCTTCATGATTACTACAGCAAGATTTCTTTCTCTTATTCAAGTGCACATAATTTCCTTGTCATGAAAGGGGTGGGTCCCTAACATTAGTTTATTTTTCATCGGAGAATGCCCTATAGGCACACGGCAATGGTTTTGCTCTTGAAGAAGAAAGTCATTGTTCAGGATCTATGTGGGAAATCAGTCATTCTACTCTATAACTATAGCCACCGGACCCAGATGGCTCTGAAGAAAAAAGTAAGGCAGGTAACTTTGCACAGCCTTCCTTCACTTAAATCCAAATCATTTGAATATCATGAGATCACCTCCCTGATATCATAATCCCCTTTGAGAATGAAGGACAAATAACAATTTAGGAGATCCTTTTCCCTTCCCCTAAAATAGAAGAGGAATATACTGTATAAGGCCTTTCTTTTTCTAGAAGTTCTATTTCTCAAACATTTGAAAATGAGAACTGTGGCTAGAAGAATAAATTCCTGGATCACACTGCCTAAAGTATTCACAGTCTCTCCCCTTCCCATAGGATTTTGGAATATAAAAGGATTGCCCATGAACTGTGTTCCCTGAATTGAAGGAAATGGTTGAGATGCCTATCTGCCTCTGCCATATGATTCTGCTGGAAATTTATCTGTGATCCAGTTGCTGCCATCTGTTGGGATGAGGAATTTCGCTCTCAGAATCTCTCTTCTCTGGTCGTGGGCAAACCTATGCAACATCCACATGCATCTGCATGCATTATGCATTATGCAAGAAGAAGATTATGTGATTATATTGACTACCCACTACTCCATCTGTTAGAATACAGATCATTTCTATTGAGCACTGGTCAATCCTCTGAACAGTTGGAAAGCAATTTTCTAATTTTGGTGAATTTGTAGGCAAAGGCCACTGACAGTTACAATATGATTCTTTGAGTAGTTCATTTGCAAAGTTATAAAAATAGCAGAGACAAGTAGATTTTGTTTCCCAGCTCCTTATTTGCATATGATAAACAGGAGAAATTTAGGAGTTAAAAAATTATGGAATCCTGTACCATAAAGCTTTTTAGTGATTACTGGGAAACATCTATAGCCTGTAGAGAAGATTTTTTGAAAAATATATTAGAGGATCACCATAAATTAGAATGAGCTGTCTTCCTGAGGGAATACAGTCCTGAACCAGTTAAGGTTGTCAAAAAAATTAAAAACAGATGCTATATCTCTTATTTTACCATTTATTTCCCAGGAAGTGGAAAAACCAAAAAATAAAAAGTTCAGAGCCCAGCCAATATAACAGAACTGTCTATACTTTAGTCAATCTTAGCCTAAGGGGATCTTCTGCCCTTTCTTAAAGGATATCATCTCAGCTGAGGACTCCTGAATTGGGAAGTAGTAGAAACTCAGATGTCCCTGAAGAGCTGATTAGGCCAACTATGAAATGATCTGGTCTAGAAATAGAGTAGTCCAGTCTAGGGATAAAACCACCATTCTAGGCCAGTAGTGATCTCCAGTAGTGAATAATATAAGGATAGTTTGAGGGAGAGAGAGAAAAAAAGACATGGAGGACCTACAGTTTTAGACAGAAAGTCCTGGAGACTTGGACTTATGATTTGCTTTAGCCACATTTGTTCTCTACACATTTTCCTCACTATCATTCTTTTATTTTTGTACTCTCTCCCCAACAGATACTATGATAAACTGTCCCAAGTTTATGGAAGGGATGTTCTATAATTATATTTTTTGAACAAATGACTTTGTTAAAATGATTTGAGTCTACTAACAGAATACTAATAGGAAGCATACTATTTGGGCTGAGAAGCTACAATGTTACACATGTAGCGTTTCAATAAATTTACCACTACCAAAGGTAGCAACTGCCCCTCTGAGAGAGCTCACTGTGAAAGTGAGTATGGATGCTTTTTTTGGTGTGAAGACTGGCACTAAAGTAGGGGCACTATACTATGGGGACTTATCTGGGATACATTTATGATATAATTGTAAACCTTATATTATTTGATTATAAATTGATGTCATATTATTTTAATAACCCTACAATATGAAGTCACTTAAGCTAAATGGTACTTATGTCTATATAGACAAAACAGACATTTTATACTTTCCCCCCATCTCTGAGTTAGATGGATAAGGGTCACAGTTCTTGATGGGATGAATTCTTAATTCACAGGGATCTTTAGTCATTGTCTGTCTGGAGCCTTAGATGATGGCTCCTCTGACCAGTCTGAGGCTCTGCTAAAGAAACTTCCCATAGCTGAGCTTCACCCAAGCCTGATATTTTAAGGAACCCCAAGGATTTTCCATCACATCTGGGACTGATTAGGAATAGCCTCTCCTACATTTCGAACTGATTAGCTATTCTCAACCAAGACTATTCTTAGAATATATAATTTTGCCCCCAGAACCCCAATTTTGAGAATGTTCCCTCTCCAACACATGTCCCTTAACCTCCAGCTGGAGTGTTCTTACATGTGGGAACAATTTTTTTCTGTTTATAGTATCATTTTGTATATGTAGGTTTTGTTTGCCTGTTTGCTGCATCACATAACAAAAAAGTTCATTACTGTAACATTTCCTGAACATCAAATTTATAGAAATCCCAAAACCAGATATTTGTTTTAATTTTAATCTCTGAGGCCAAATAAAGAAATGTAAGTGTCCTTTGTATTTGCTGGAACTTACTGAAGATATCCTCCATCTGGGGTTTTTATGAGACCACTGGAGAAAAATTATTGAATTTTTAAGTCAATAAATATTTACTAAGCCCCTATTCTTGTGCCAGATACTGTATTAAATAAGTATTGAAGATACAAATAAAAATAAACAAAAAAGTCCTTGCTCTGAAGGAAAGTTTGGTCTATTAGAAAAGAGCATGTAACCAACTATGTATAAGCAAAAGATAGATAAGCAGATTCATACATACATACATGCATACTTAAATACATTTAGATACATACAGGGCAACTAGATAGCACAGTGGATAGAAGCCTGGACCTGGAATCCTGGCCTCACTTACTAGATACTAGTGACCCCTAACAAATCATTCAGCCATAGTGCCCTCAAATTTTTTCTGCAAAATGATCTGGAGAAGGAAATGGTAAATCATTCTAGTATCTTGCCAAGAAAACCCCAATCGGGGTTACAAAGAGTTAGACATGACTGAAATGACTGAACAACAACAATAACCATAATAACTAACAGCTGTAATATTATTGCACCCATTAGAAGTATGAAGACTGATATTAGCCATATTGTCCTTCAAAGCTAGAACTTAATAATACAAATAAAGACACCCAGAAGCCTCCTAGTTACAGGAGTACCACATGATTTAGGAGACAAAGGTATTGAGAGAATTTTGTGAAATGCTACTGACTGATATTTTTGAAAGTGCAAAGTACTCCCAATATGAAGAAAATATAAAACTTTTAGGGTTTTTTCTATAAATAATCTAAGAATGTACTAAAATTCCATAAAAACTTCAGAAAATACTTGGAACTTCAATTCAATTCAAATACATTGGAACAATTTCACTCAATAAAATGTGTACCTTGAAGAAAAGTCCTCCTGGACAGATATTACTAATATAGTTAACAAAAGGCTAGGGCAACCAGACAGCACCAGCACAGTGGTTAGAATGTCAGAGCTACAGTCAGACTGACTCATTTTGCTGAATTTAAATCTGGCCTCAGACACTTAGTAGCTTTGTGACCCTAAGCAAGGATTAAGTAACCCTGTCTGACTCAATTTCCACATCTGTAAAATGATCTGGAGAAGGAAATGGCAAAATAGATCTGTATCTGTGGGGGGAAAAAAACCCCTACGTGGGGCCACAAAGAGCTAGATATTATGGAATAACAAATGAACAATGAAAAGGGTAGCTGAGTCCTAGGTCTGGTATCACAGTTGGAGGACAACCTTTGATGGCAACAGATTAGACATGAAACAGCACACCTGTCACTCACCTAATTAAACCTTTAGGCACTTTGTCAATCAATCAATAAATCAATGTTGTTAACAAACTCATTTCATAGATGAGCAAACTGAGGTGCATAAGAGTGTAGTGACTTTTCCAAGGTCACAAAAAAGAAACTTCAGCCTCCTGACTACTTTTGCCATATCAACTCAATTTCAATTTTTCATCTATAAAATGGACCTATCTAGATTATGTATGCTAGCAAAAGGGAAAAGTTATTTTAATTTTAACAGCACTCAATATTTAAAATATGCCAAAAGATTTTTTGCCATTATTTATACAATTAGTTTTTGCTATAAAGAAATCCTTCATTTTATTTAACGTAAAACCAATACACTTCTTTCTGGGTCTCAATTACCTTTTGGATAAAAAGAGAGATATAGTATTATATGAGACAGCTAAGCACTCTTCTAGTTCCAAATCATATGAACTTAAATGTTTCTATCCAAATTTAGACCTTTTATTTCCAGGATTGTTGGAAAAGCTGTGTTTATACTTATTATAACCATTATTTCATATTTTAAACAGGAAAATATTGCAATTCATTTCAGATTCATTATCTCTGCATCCCAGAAAGAATAATAGACTGAAAAACAGGTGGTCTTTATTTGTTTTGTCCCCTGAGATGTGAGAAAAACTGTTTTATCAAATTTAGTATCTATTCCAATCTCACAAAGCTAAGAATATCCATACAAATTCAAATCTTTAGGGCTTAGAATACAATTATCATTATAAAACATAAATTTAGTGAAAATATTCAAAAAATTGTTGAAAATTAAGTAGCAATATTGTAATGGTTAGACCATGAATCATTCTAGTTAAACAAGCAATTGAGCTAAGTAACTTTAATTGAATTGTTGAAAAGAAAATGGACAACTTTTTGAAGCAGATGAACTTTCTTTTTTAAAAAATCTTAACATTTTATATTTGTTTCCAATTTTCTTTAATAATTACTAACATTTTTTTTTAATTTTGAATTCCAAGTTTCTCTTTCTCTTCCACAACCCCTTTTCCAAAATGTAAGCATTTTGATATAGGTTATTCATGTGCAATCATGCAAAACTTGTTGTAAAAGAAAACAGGCCAGAAAAAAATCCTATGTATCTACATGTGTGTGTGTTTTTTCTTTTTGTTTCTTAATCTCTTTGATATGTAAAGATAATTGTGCTATTTCTGGGTAAAAGGTTGTGCACAGTTTTATAATCTTTTGGACATAATTCCAAATGGCATTCCAAAATAGTTGAATTACTTCACAGTTCCACCAACAGGACATCATTGTCCCAATTTCCTCATATCTCCTCCAACATTTGTCATTTTCTTTTTCTGTCATATTAGGCAATCTTATACCTCAGAGTTGTTTGATTTGCATTTTCTCTAGTCAATGTTGATTTAGAATATTTTTTCATGTGACTATAGATAGCTTTGACTTCATCTGAAAACCGTTTATCTCCCTTGATCATTTATTAACTGAGGAATGACTTATATTCTTATAAATTTGACTCAGTTCACTATACATTTGAAAGAAAAATTGGGAAAAGAAATGGGAATGAGGCTAACACTTCCTTCAAAGTTAGAATTGGGCAAAAGTAAACTAATGATTCTATGAAACATCAAGAATTGGTCAAACTAAATCAGAAGAATGAAAAAGAAGAAGAAAATGTAAAATATCTCATTGGAAAAACAACTGACTTGAAGTAGAGAGACACATATGGAGTAAAGGTAAGAGACTGATGCAAAATCTGTTATGTTTCAAGTGAAGTTTTTAAAAAAGCAAGGATATCACTCCATCTCAGACAAAGTAAAAAGTAAATATAGACTTAATTTAAAAAGATAAGGAAACTACAATTTGTTAAAAGGTTATCTAAACAAGGAAATAATATTAATACTAAACGCATACACACTAGTGGTATAGCATCCAAATCCTTAAAGGAAAAGTTAAGTGAGTTACAGGAAGAAATAGATTATAAAACTATACAAGTAGAGGGGAAATCAACTGTCCCATTTCAGGACTCAATAAATCCAACTAAAAAATAAAAAAGAAATGTAATGGGCTGAAGTTTGAGTTGATGCACTTAGGTCCCAAGTACATGAGGCTAAATAGTAATTGGGCTATACTCTATTAATATACATGATTGGATAAAGAATGGTCCCTGCCCACTCTCTGTGCAAGTCCTGATGTGTTGTACAGGAAATGACAATTTTGGTGGGTGGAGGCAGAGAGAGGAACAGGAAGAGAAAGAAGTTCTCTAGGGTTACCTGTGGCTGAGCTCTCTAAAGGTGTGAACACAAGCATTGTTCAATCAGTTCCACCTAATACCTTGTTTCAAGTTCTGGCCCAAAATCAGATCAAATCAACTCCAATGTCTTCACACTTTGTAAAGAAATGTCTTAACACTTTAGTAAAGATTCCAACAAAGAAAGAAATTAAGGCTTTGAATAGAATATCAGAAAAGTTAGATATGACAGACCTTTAGAGGAAACTGAATGGGAACAGAAAGTAATATACCTTTTACTCAGTAGTATTGGAACCAACACAAAAATTGACACTGTATTAGGGTATTAAAATCTCACAATCAAATGCATAAAGTCAGAAATATCAAAAGCATCATTTTCATATCATTATGCAATAAAGATTATATGTAATAAATGGCAATGGAAAGATAGACTAAAATTAATTGGAAAATAAATAATTTAATCCTAAAGAATGCATAAACAACAATTCATAAAAACAATCAATAATTTCATCCAAGAGAATGACAATAATAAGACAATATAGCAAACATGGGATATAGTCAAAAAAAAGTTCTTACAAGAAATTTTATTTCTCTAATGCTTACATGAATAAAATACAGAAAGACAAGATCAATGATTTGGGCATGCAACTAAAAAAAAGTGGTAAAAGAACAAATTTCAAATCCTCAATTAAACACCAAATGTGAAATTCTGAAAATCAAAAGGGAGATTAATAAAAGTGAAAGTAATGAAACTATGAAATAATAAATAAAACTAAGAACTAGTTTTAAGGTGGGGAATAGACAAATCTTTGGCTAATTTGATTTTTTTTTAAAAGAAATAATCAAACCAAATTAGCAGTATCAAAATGAAAAGGGGAAATTCACCACCCATGAAGAGGAATTAAAACAATTATTAGCAAATCTTTTGCCCAATTGTATGCAATAAGTCTGATAACCTAAGTGAAATAGATGGATATTTATAAAAATATAAATTGTTCAGATTAATAGAAGAGGAAATAAAATACTTAAAGAACTCCATTTTAGAAAAAAGAAATTGAACAAGCCATCAATGAACTCCCTAAGAAAAAAATGTCCAGAGCCAGATGGGTTCACAAGTGAATTCTACCAAATAAAAAGAAGTTAACTCCAGTAGTATATAAACTATTTGAAAAAGGAGTCCAGCAAAATTCCTTTTATGATACAAATATAATACTGATGCCTAAACTGGGAAGAACAAAAACAGAGAAAGAAAATTATAGACCATTTTTCCCTAATGAATATAGATGCAAAAAAAAAAGTTAAATAATATATTAGCAAAGAGATTACAATAATTTATCAGCAGGATAATACACAATGACCAGATGGGATTAATAGCAGGAATGCAGGGTTGATTCAATATTAGGAAAGCTATCAGCAAAATTGGCCACATCAATAACAGAATGAACAGAAATCATATAATTATTTCAATAGATTCAGAAAAGTTTTTAACAAAATAAGCACCCACTCTTATTAAAAATACTACAGAGCATAGAAATAAATGGAGTTTTCCTTAAACTGATAAGCAGCATTTGTCTAAAAGCATCAGCAAATATTTAAAATGGGAAAAAAACTAGAAGCATTTCTAATAAGATCACAGATGCAATAAGGATACTCATTATCACCATTATTATTCCATATTGTACTAGAAATATTAGTTTTAACAATAAGAAGAAAACGAAATTTAAGGAATTAAAATAGAAAATGAAGAAGTAAAACTATCACTCTTTGTAAATGATATGGTGGTATATAGAGAGAATTCTAGAGATTAACTAAAAAAATTACTTGAAATCATTAACAACTTTAAGAAAGTTGCAGGATATAAAACAAACCCATACAAATCATTATCATTTCTATATATTACCAACAAAGTCCAGTATTAGGAGATAGAAAGAGCAATTTCATTTAAAATAACTGTCGATAATATAAAATATTTGGGAGTCTACCTACCAAAAAAACCCAGAAACTACATGAACATAATTTCAAAACACTTTTCACACAAATAAAATTAGATCTAAATAAAGGAAAAATATCAATTGCTCCTCAGTAGACCAAGCTAATATAATAAAAATGACAATTGTACCTAAACTAATCCATGCCACACCAATGGGACTACCAAAACATTTATTTGATAGAGATAGAAAAAAGCAATAACAAAATTCATTTGTAAGATCAAAAGGTAAAGAATATCAAGGGAATTAGTGAAAAATTTCAAAAGAAGGTGACCTAATCATAACAGATCTAAATTTATATTATAAAGAGGCAATCATCAAAAATATCTGGTACTGGCTAAGAAATAAGAATGGTTGATCAATGGAATAGGTTAGGTAAACAAGACATAGTAGTGAATGACAATAGTAATCTACTTACTGTTGGATAAACCCAAAGACTCCAGGTTCTAGGATAAGAACTTACAACCTGGAAAAACTGCTGAGAAAACTGGAAAATAATATGGCAGAAACTAGGTATAGACCAGAATCTTACATCCTATGCCAAGATAAGGTCAAAACAGATACATGATTCAAACATAAAGGGTGATAGTATAAGTAAATTGGGAAAGCAAGGAATAGTTTACCTATCAGATTTTTGGACAAGGGAGAAATTTATGACTAAACAAGAAATAGAGAACATTATGAAATGCAAAATGGATAATTTTGATTACATTAAGTTAAAAAGGCTTTGCACAAACAAAACCAATTCAAACCAAGATTAGAAGAAAAGCAGAAAGAAAGGAAACATTTTTTAATAGCCAGTGTTTCTGATAAAAGCTTCATATCTAAAATATATGGAGATCTGAGTCAAATTTATAAGAATACAATCATTTCTTGATTCATAAACACTCAAAAGCTATGAATAAGTAGTTTTAAGATGAATTAAAGTTATCTCTAGTCATATGGAGGAAATGTTCTAAACCACTATTAGAGAAATGCCAACTAAAACAGCTCTGTGGTTCCATCTCACACCATCAGATTGCATACTATGACAGAAAAAGAAAATCACAAAAATTTGAAGGGAATACAGAAAAATTGGGACACTAATGGAGTCATGTACTGATCCAACCAATCTGGAGTAAAATATGGACCTGTGTCCAAAGGACAACCAAATTGTGCGGTAGTGAAATTAGTTCTGTATCTTAAAGAAATTATCTAAAGGGGGAAAGGACCTATATATATATATATGTGTATATATATATATATATATATATATATATATATATAGCAGTTTTTTTCATGGTAGAAAAGAATTGAAAATTGAGGGGATGCCTGTCAATTGGGGAATAGCTGAACAAGTTGTGGTATATGAATATATTGGAATAATATTGTGCTATAAAAACTGATGAGCAAGTAGATTTCAGAAAAGCCTGGAAAGATGTAAATGAACTAACACTGAGTAAAGTAAACAGCATTGTACATAGTAACAGCAACATTATGTAATGATTAGTTATGATAGACAGCTCTTCTCAGCACTATGGTTTTCTAAGAAATTCCAAAAGACTTGAGATGTAAAATCCCTTTCACATCCTATGAAGTCTGAATGCATATCGAAGCATACAATTTTCACTTTATTTTTTCCTTATGATTTTTCTGTTTTCTTTGGAGCCTTCTTTCATAACATGACTAATGTGGAAATATGTTTAACATGGTTGTACATGTATAGCCTATATCAGATTGCTTACTAACTTGGAGATAGGGAGAAAGGAGGGAGGGAGAAAAATTGGGGTTCAAAATCTTACAAAGGCTAATATTGAAAACTATCTTTAAATGTAACTGGGAATTAATAAAATACTATTGATGTTTTTTAAAATTATGAAGAACTAGCCGATTTCCGAAAAACATGAAAAGATGTGTATAAACTTATGCAAATTGAAATGAACAGAACCAGAAAAACAATGTATACATCAACAACACTTGTGTGATGATCAACTATGATATATTTAGCTCTTCTCAGGAATACAATGATCCAGTGCAGATCAAAGAATACTTTTCTCACTTTTTTGGTGTTTCTTCTTTCACAACTGTGACTAATGTAGAAATATGCTTTACATAATTACACATATATAATTTATATCAAATTGTCCTTCATTTTAGAAAGAGAAGAGGGAAGGAAGAAAATTTGGAATTCAAAATCTTGTAAAAAAATTAATGCTAAAAATTATCAACATATAATTGGGAAAAATAAAATTCTATTTAAAATATTCATCAGGCAAATCATTCTATCATTTTGTTTCTTTGTTTTTGCTTTTCCTAATTTAGATATCAGCTCCATATTTGTGTTGTAAAATGAATTTGGTAGGGCTCCATTGCCTATTCTTTCAAAAAGCTTACTCAGTATTATAATCAAAAGTTTGTTAGAATTGTGAATCCATCTGGTCCTGGGGATTTTTTTTCTTAGGGAGTTTATTCATAGCTTGTTCAATTTATGTTTTCTGAGAGAGGGTTAAATTTTCTATTTCCTCTTCTGTTACTTTGGACAATTTATGTTTTTATAAATATTCATCATTTTTAGATTGTCAGAATTAGTGGATATAATTGGGCAAAATGGCTCCTAATAATTGTTTTAATTTCTTTTTAATTGGTGGTGAATTCATTCTTCTGATTTTTTATACTGTTATTTAATTTTGTTCTTTATTGTCTTAAATAAAATTAACCAATGTTCTATTTTATTGTTTTTTTCCAAAAAAAAAACTTGCTCCTTATTTTCATTATCAATGGTTTTGTTACTTTCAGTTTTATTAATAATCTCTTTTTGCTTTTCAGGATTTTAAATTTGATTTTAAATTGGGGATTTTTAATTTATTCTTTTTCTGGATTTGCTTATTTGGTTTTTTTAGTTGCATATCCAATCCATTCATCTACTATTTCTCTATTTTGTTGACGTAAATATATGGATATAAATTTCCCCTAAATGATGCTTGACTACAACACTTACATTTTCATATGTTGTCTTATTATTATCACTCTTTTTAATGAAATTTTTGACTTTCTATAATTTTTCTTTTTACACATTCATTCTTTAGAATTAGGTCATTTAGGTTGCAAATAGTTTTAATATATCTTTCCAAGGCCTTTTATTGAATTTAAGTTTTATTGCATTGTGATATAAAGAGGATGCATTTAATATTTCTGCTTTTCTGCATTTTATTGTGAGGTTTTTATGTTCTAACACATAATCTTTTTTATATAGGTGCCATGTACTGCTGGAAAAAGATACATTACTTATTATTTCCATTCCTTTTTCTCCAGAGGTCTGTCATAGCTAATCTTTCTAAAATTCTATTCATCTCTTCAACTTACTTATTGTTTGCTATTGTTGACGTTGATTGATTTATCTGTCTAAGAAGGGGAAAGTTGACTTCCCCCTCTTAAACAGTTTACTATTTTCTTCTATAAACCATTTAAACTTTTCCTTTAAAAATTTGGATGTCATCCTATTTGGTGTTTCCGTGTTTAGCACTGATGTTATTTCATTGTCTTTGGTAACTATTACCAATATGTAATTTCCTTGTTTATCTCTTTTAATTTATCTCTTTTTTTGTTTTTCCTTCATCTATGATCATGATTGCTACTCCTGTTTTTTTTTCTTAACTTCCATTAAAGCACAATAGATTCTGCTCCAGTCCCATACTTTATCCTTTGTGCCTTTCTGCTTAAAATATGTTCTTTTAAAAAATGTATTGTCAGATTCCTGTTTTTAATCCACTGTGTAATATATGCTTCTGTTTTATAGGTCTATTCATCAGATTCAGAATCACAGTTATGATAATGAAGAAGAAAAGCAACAACAAGAAGAAAGATGAGAAGGAGAAAAAGGAAAAGGAGGAAGAGAAGGGGGAAGCTGTTTTTAGAAATAGTTCTGAGGGTGCACATGTTTTCATTTTTTCCAAGATTGCATGATTTAAGGAAAAGAACAGTTACTTCTCTCCTGCACTACTCTATGGTTTTTGAACAAACCCAATCTTTTCCACCTGTAATGAAGGTCCTTGATTCCCTGTGACTGTGAGTTTTAGTATGCTAGTGCTCCTCCTCATCCCAGGACTGTGCCCCTGTCTTGCAATCCAGGACCACATTTGGACAGTGCAACAAAGTCACAAATACAGTGCCCACAAAGAGTTCTCTGCCATCTCCTTCTGACCAATTGTCCAACACATTGTCTATAAGCTGAGACCTCAAGTAATCAAGGTTACCACCCCCCACTGACTGCTATTGGCTTCCCAGGTACTTCTTGCCAATTCCTGGCCAGCATGCAGCTTGTTGTCAGCTGCCAAGGGGAAAGGGAAGTGGCCTACTATTGGCTTGCACTAGGCCTTATTCCACTCTTAGATTATTTAGATAGATTTTTTTCCCTGCCAACTTTCTAAGTTATCTTAGACTAGAAAATTGCCTCATCCTGTCCTTTTGTTAGTTCTGTCATGCCAGAATTAGTTTGGAAGTGCTGTTTTAAAGTTATTTGGAGAGGAATTCAGGAGAGCTCAGATGAGTATCTGTCTTTGCTCCACCATCTTGGCTCTCCCTCAGCAAATTGATGTTCAAATATTCAATATGGCCTGTAGTCCATTTTTCACTTTTCACTAATACCAGCATGATGGCAGAACAAGTGGTGGGTAACTTAAAGAATTTGTTTTAGATTATTTATTAATATTAATTTAATTGTTAGAATGCTAATTGTGAACTCTTTGGCCAGAGATAAACAAGTGGGCATAATACAAATAACAATAAAACCAGAAAGCAAAAAGAAGATAGAACTAGATACAAAAATAGCTCATAGCCTCTCTTTAGAAACGATTAAGGGGGTTGGTAAGATTAACTTTATAACTGTTCAAAAGCAACAAGAAATAGCATTTCACAGGAAACATTATCTTATATTGTAACTTCCTGATAAGTATATGTAGTAACACCTTAAAGATAAGTAATTGTAGTTTATTTACCAATATATGTGGGAAAGAATGTGGTTGTAAAAAAAAAAACTGTTAAAGCTGAAAACACATATGTGTGTAAGTCAACAAGCGTTTAATAGGTGTTAACTATGTGCCAGGCATTGTACTAAACTGGGAATACAAATACAAGCAAAAAGAAAAATAGTTGGTATTGTTACATTCTAAGGAGAGTAGGGTGTTCAGGAAAAACTAGCACCTCTGGTGTGAGGGTTGCTAAATCTCTTTTTCAGGGTTGTTTTCCATCTTTGAGGTCCACCTGATTCATCGAACTCTATCCTGTGTTCCAAGAAGCTGTGGCATAGTGACTATGCCCCAACAAAACATTTTGCTTTTTTAAACCTGATCCAGTCTAAACCAAATGTAAACCAGTTTGAGAGTAACCAAAAGCTCTCAAACCCTTTGATGAATTAGGAATGTGTCTCTCCCAAGTATGTGACTACTTTCCCTAAGTGAAATGGATAAGAACTGTTTGTTCCAAAAGCCATAAAGGCAACTGAAGCAGACATTGTGAAGCACTTAGAACTTGGTCAGACATCAAAAATGCCAAAGTCAACCACTGCACCTTTGAGCCATCACTATTTGTCTTGATTTTTTGTCTTGCCATGGGACTCCTATGATTCTGAAAGAGAGAAATTTGTGCAGCTCTACCTCAATTAAATCCAATTTATGTATAAGTCAAATGAAATCACCCAAAGCATTTTATCATCTTTCCCTACCTCAAAATTCTATGGTGAGAGGCAAGTGATAAAGCAGGAGATGCAGATACAGTGGGAACTATGATCACAACCTTGCACACAGACAACTCAGGCATATAGTAGTTTTCTCAGTGGACTAAAGTAGCTGTAGGATTCAGCAGCTCCTTGGGTATTAGAGCAGCATTTTGAAAGGACTACACTGCTTACTTCCTGGGAATTAGAAAAAATACCCTAAAAATTGGCTACTTCACACAATCCAGCCCTGTGGCAGGCAGGGATCTCACCCTGTGGTTGAAACACACTCACACATAAACACAATCTCATACACAAAATACAAAAACTTTTGCAAAGATGATTCTTCACCATTAGTACATGGAATGTCTGCACACTTATGAACAACATAGTTTCAGTAGATCTGTAAGACAAACAACTCTTGCTGCAAGAGAACTCAGCAAGTATTGCATCCCAATAGTCTCCCTGAGTGAAATAAGGCTGATGATTGAAAATCAGCTAACTGAAATCAGAGCTGTATATACATTTTTCTGGGGTGGCCACAGTGAAAGGAAGCAATGTAGACCTAGTGTAGGTTTTACGATCAAAATTAACTTAGTCTATAAGCTTGTGTGCCTACCAAAAGGAATGAACAAACTCATGACAGTGTGATTTCCACTTTCAGAAAAGCAACATACCATCACCATTAGTATTTATGCTCCCACCATAATGAATCTGGAAGAGATTAAGGAAAATGTTTATGAAGATTGGGAGACCTTCATCATTAATATACTGAAAAAGGACAAGCTTGTAATTCTGGGTGATTTCAATGAAAGAATTAGGCACAGACTGTCAGGTAGAGCAGAGAGTCCTTGGGAGAAATAAAGTTGGCAACAACTCCTACTACTAAAGACTTGTACCTCTCATCATTAACATTATATTCTGCTTACCTAAGTACAATAGAATTTAATGGATGCAGCCTTGCAGCAAACATTAGCATTTAATAAACTGTCATTGTAAACAGAAGAGACAGAAGGGATATGAGAGTGATGAAGGTTATGTGGTACAGAGAGCTGGACTGATCACAGACTTATCCTCTCCAAGCTAAACATTCATATTTCACAAGCACAGCAGCTCCAAGGCAAGATGACTACCAGAAGATTTATTGTCAAAGATTAGAATGCCTCTCTGAGATTGAACAGTTTGTTGCTAACTTGAAGGGAAAAATTGAACCAACAGATAGTTGGCAACAATGGAACAAAAAAGGAATGGGCAGGTCTCAGACATTTGGTGTACTGCACTGCATTTACTCATCTGGCCAGAATACTCACAAATGCCAAGATTTGTTTGACCAAAAAATGATGGGGAAATTCATAACCTATAGGGTTTGCCAGCAGAATAATTCATTCATGTCTAAGAAGACAGCATTTAACTCCATCAAAAGTAAAGAACTTTTTGGATTTAGAGAGATGCAGGATTCTTGAATCAAAAAAGGTCAATGAAATTCAGTTATATGTTGATAGTAATATACCAATATTTTTATGATGCCCTGAAAGCTATTTATGGGTCAAAGACCTATGGTACATCTCAACTATTTAATACTGTTATAGCCACATTGATTAGTCACATACTCATGAACCTGAAGAAATGGGCTCAACACTTCCATCATGTTCTCAACAGACTATCATCAATCAATGCTGAAGTCATTGACTATATGCCTCAGATTGAAGTCAAACCCTCTCTAATCAAACTTCCAGCTAAAGGTTTTGATTGCCATTTGGCTTCTTTCATGTACCAAAGCCCTTCATATTGTTCTATTTCAGCTGAGATTTATGAGATAGGAAGCCCATTCCTCATACAAAAGCTTACTGAAATTATACAGGTCATATTACAAAATGAAACCTATCTCTCTCTGTCTCTATCTCTTTCTTCTTCTCCTTCTTCTCCTTCTTCTCCTTCTTCTCCTTCTTCACCTTCTTCTCCTTCTTCTCCTTCTTCTCCTTCTTCTCCTTCTCCTTCTCCTTCTCCTTCTCCTTCTCCTTCTCCTTCTTCTTCTTCTTCTTCTCTCTCTCCATTATTACTAGAAAGATTCTTATCAGAATTCTCCTTAATAGTTTGATTCTTCATCTGGAAAGTGATCATCTATCTGAGAGCCAATATGATTTTCCTTTTTTTTTTAATGAGAAAAGATTTTACTTTATTTTTTAGGATTAGGGTTTTTTTTTAGCTTTTTATTTACAAGATATATGGGTAATTTTTCAGCATTGACAATTGCAAGACCTTTTGTTTCAAATTTTCCCCTCCTTTCCCCTCCTTCCTTTAACTTGAGAAGGCTACAAACTAAGACTAAAATGGAGGGAAAGCTGATACATGATTGTTTTTTTGTTTGCAGATGATTGTGCACTCAATGTGGTCTCTGAGACTGAGATGTAACAAAGTATAGATTGATTCTCTGCTGTTTGTGTTAATTTTGCCCTAACAATTAACACCAAGAAAACATAGAATCTCTATCAGCCAGCATCCCACCATCCATATGTGGAACAATCAATTACAGCAAATGGAGAAATATTGAATTCTGTGAATAAGCTCACTTACCTTGCCAGTATACTTTCCAGGGATGCCTACATAGATGATGAGTTTGACACACACCTTGTTAGAGATAGTCTGTGTTTGGGAAGCTCTGAAAGAAAGGGTGGAAAAGAAGAGGTATTAAACTGCCTATCAAACTGGAGGTCAACAGAGGCATTGTGCTGATTTCATTGTAGTATGTCTGTGAAATCTAGAAAGTACCAGTAGCATACTAGGAAACTAATTGCTTCCATTTGAATCATTTTTAAAAGATCCTGAAGATCACCTAGCAAGATAAGGTACTAGACACTGAGATCTTTTCTCAAGCTAAATAGCCAAGCAATCAAATATGACTGCAAAGAGCAGAACTCCAATGGGCTAGCCATGATATTTGAATGCCAAAAAGCATATTTGTCTAAAGGATTTTTGTGAAAATTCACACCAGGTTAGTAATAATATGGAGGAAAAAAAGGAGAGAAAGGGAGAGAGAGAGAGAGAGAGAGAGAGAGAGAGAGAGAGAGAGAGAGAGAAAGAGAGAGAGAGAGAAAGGCAGGAAGGAAGGAAGGCAGGAAGGCAGGAAAGAAGGAAGGAAAAGAAAGAAAGAGAGAAGGAGGGAGGAAGGGAGAAAGGGAGAGAGGAAGTTAGGGAGGGAGGGAGGAAGAAAGGAAAGGAGGAAGGGAGGAAGGGAGAAAGGGAGCAAGAGAAAAAGAGAGGAAGAGAGAGAGAAAGAAAAAAGAAAGAAGACAAAGAGAGAAAAAGAAAAAAAGAGAAGAGAGAGAGAGAGAAGAAAGAGAAACAGAGAAGAAACAAAGAGAAAGAGAGAGCTGAGAGAGAGAAGAAACAGAGAGAAGTTTATGAGGTGAAAGCAGGAATAATAGTCAGTTCTCATATAGTATTAGAAAATGTACAGAAAATCTCTCAGTTAAAACATCAAATTACTCAAAGTCATCCCAAGGACATTGACCCACCACCAGAAGAAAAATAAAAATATTATATTTTTAAAATTATGAACCTAGGACTATATGAACATGAACAGAATGAGGCTATGGCAGAACTGTATTCTAGTCTTTGGAGAGAGCATTTCATATCAGGGTAACAGCTTCACTGAGGTCTTTAACTTTTAGGACATTTGAGGATGCTTAGCATATTTGCAGTGTCCAGTGAATGCCCATAGTATTCACTGGAGTATGTAGCCTCTTTCTGTAAGTAGGGTTTCTTCTTTCACTTGTCAGCAATATTAGTGACCTTACCCAAAGTAAGTAATACTTGTTACTGTTGCAACCAGATGCAGTTACCAGTACATTAAGGAATCAAATAAATTAAGCAATAACTGTTAAATAGCATGGCATTGAAAAAAATTCTGAAGGGATGGAGATGTTGTTTTGTCCATAAAAGAAGTGTGCTTTTTTTTTTTGCCTTAGTCAGCAAAACATCTGTCTTATTTGCCAAATGGAGAGACATGGCTGCCAAAGGCAACACCAGGTTAGAACATAAACTTGTTTATAAAATCTTACAAAGTAGGATGATGGACGATTATGAGCAATATGGTCTCATAAAGCAAAAAAAGCAGTGAAGGGTAAAAACAGCTTAAAAGAAGCTTAGCAAGATATCCAATTAAGCAAAGTCATCTCACGGGCATGTAAGATTGAAAATAAAATGACAAGAGTAAATAAGAAAACTAGAAAAACAGAAGCAAAAATAATAAAAAAAATAAACTGTTTTCTCCAAGAAGAACAGTGGGAATAGTCCTTGGTACAAACTGGGGAAAGTATCCAGATTGGACCAAAAGGATATACATTGTCATGTTATTTTCATGTGTTACAAAAAACAATAAATTTGAAATTAAAGCACTCAAACCTCTCTGCTATTCATTCCTTGTGTGAGTTAAGAGAAGCTGTTTGACTTTTCTGGGTCTCTCTTGGCTCCTGATAAAATTGAGAGGACTATCCTGGGAAATATTTGAACTCCTTTCCAGACAGACATCCTATACATCCTATTCCAGATACACATCAGCTACTCTATTCATGACTCCTATATTCGTTGCCTTATTAGCATGGTTCTTGCATAAAAGACAGAAAAAAATGGAGAAGAAAAACAATGTTAGGATGGACTGTTCAGCAAGTTACTTTTGAGGTAAATCCCTTTTTGTTGTTGTTGCTGTTATTGTTCAGTCATTTTTAGTCATGCCTGACTCTTCCAGACCCCATTTGAGATTTTCTTGGGAGAAATATTAGAATGCTTACCATTTCTTACTCCAATTCATTTTATAGATGAGGAAACTGAGGCAAACAGGATTAAGGGACTTGCCTGGGTTCACACCCCTAGCAAATGTCTGAGGCTAGATTTGAACACGCAAAGATGAGTGTGCCTTACTTCAGGCCTGACACTCTATCCATTGTACCTACTGGCTGGCCAAATACTTCTCTGGTCTTGTATACTATGTCCAGTGATATTGAATCAATCTTACTTGAATTTCTACATCTTGCCTTGGATCACTTTAAATTCCTACTCACTTAAGGACTTCCCATCCTTCCAAGCTTATCCCAGATTTTAATTCCTTTCCTGATTTCACTCTTCTCTCTATCCTCAGGCAAAAGTATTTTCTTTATTTGGATCACTTAGAATGCTCTCAAATGCTCCTATAACTCTCATTTTCTCTATTATTATTGTTAGTTGTGTGCCTGGCGTTTTGTATACTACTAGGCTATCAGCTCAAGGATAAAGAGCATGTTCTATTCATCTTTGTCATTCCCAGCAACTAACACAGTATATTACACATAGTAGATACCATATCTGTTGAACTGAATTGAATGAAATTGCCATATAAACAATATGAGTTTAAATAGCTAACAGCCATTTAAAAATCAAAAGATTATTTGATCATCCATCAGTCTCCAGGCTTTGTACTCTGAGTTCCATTAACCTTTCTTCATTGGTCTTGCTTTCTTACCCTCTAAATATTATAGGGCTCTCTGAAATTTCTCTAACATCTCTAAAGTTTTCTTTAGCCACAAAACTGTAAACTGAGTGGTGCTAAATTATAAAATGGATAAAGGAATATGTGTCAATGTTCGTAAGTTGCGGTTTTGCATTTGCAGAGATTCCTTTATCAGTAAATAAATTACAAAAGTACCTGAAATTTGAAAGAAAGAAAGTCAACCAAAATTGGGGATATGGCAATAATTATATTTTGTGTTAAATAGTGACTGGAGAGAGAGTTAGCTGTTAATCTCTTTGAGAGAAAGGACAATTTTTAGTCTAATCAAGAAATAAATAATCAATAAACAGGCACTGAGTTAAAAGCTGTTCTTAGTTAATCTTTGTATTCATTGGACTTTGCAGAGACCATAGTATGCAATTTAATAAATGCTTTTGAATTGAATTGAAAAAAGGAAAGAATCAAAGCAGGGGAAAACTAAACTGATGGTGACTAAGAATAGCAAATATAATGAGTCTTGGGGGTGAAGTGGGGGGACATGTGGCATCAATATAAACAATTGAATGAATGAGTGTGTGTTAATGATTATACTACAGCAAAGATAACTTCCATGAATAAGTATGCTCCTGAAATGTTATAGTTCAGATATCTTTAAAAATAACGTATGGATTATCTCAAAGAAGTTTTAGGGATAGGGTAGCAGAAGGAATGACTGTGGTAACCGAAAGACCAATATATGAGAAATACATACTAAAGAAACATTTATGTCTAGTGTGGCTAAGCAATGACTGAGAAATTAACATAATTTCTTACAAAAATCTAAGAGGTAGAAATTGACCAAGAGGATGGAAAAGTTATTTCTTAAGATATAGAGTAGTTAAACTTAGAGAATGTAAGTAAAAGCTGAGGAATTATATTCCATATGAGAGAAAACTTCCTGATGGTGGAAATTATTATGCCAGAAATAATCTTCCAAGAGAAATGATGGAAGACCCATCTTCAGGAATAATTAAAATAAGGCTACACAGGAATCAAGAAATAATATGACAAATACCCAAAATGTGTTGATATAGCAATGAATCAGCATCTATAATCTCAATGTGACATTTCTAATATTGGTGGAAAAAGATTAAAGAAACCATGAAGGATTGTGATGTGATTCATATAACCAGCACCTTGGGCAGTAGTGCTGAATTTAATCATTTAATTAGTATGGTATAGAGAATCTTACAAGGATTCAAAAGACAAGAGGACATTCCTTTCAAATTAAACATTATTTTGGCTCATAAAGGCCTTACTACTTTAAAAAAAATTGTTAATAGCCAACATAATTCAGAAGAATTCAATTCTATTATGGATAGCTACCATGAAAATTAGGAAATGTTAGTACAAATCAGGGAGCAACAGTTAGGCTCCCATTATATCCAGCTTCCTTCCACCATAAATGATGCCTGTGACAATACTATCCATAAGAAAGCCTGTGATTTTACAATGCTGGAAGTAAAGGAGGGAATTCAGTGCTTCATTGTGACACAGAGGTGATTCTGGATCCTAAAAAGAATATGCCAATAAAGCACATACCAAGGCAAGTCTTTATTTTATATCTATTATATCTATTTATATCTATTATATCTATTTATATATATCTATTATATATATATATAATATTATATATATATATTATAACTATTTATATCTATTGTCTGAAGGTCCTAAGTTCTGAGGTGTTAATCACCAACTTGTTTGCAGGATGATTAAAGTTTTGGATTTGACAATTATTTTTTAAAATTTGTTTCATTTTTAATTCATAAAATAAAAGTCATTAACATAGCACAGTAGAATAAAAAAGATGATTGCACATGAAATTGCAAATATACCATGTACAACTTATTTCCAACAAATTATTACATAAATTTGTTTTCTTTTTTTCTTTTGTCTCCTGTCACTTCACCCTAGAATTGACTACCATTACATATAAATTAAACACACAGAGGGGCAGCGGGTGGATAGAGCAATAGCCCTGAAGTTAGAAGGATCTGAGTTCAAATTTGGCCTCAGACACTTAACACTTTCTAGCTGTATGACCCTGGGCAAGTCACTTAATCCCAATTACCTCAGCAAAATAAATAAATAAAAATAAACACATACATGTATGTGTGTATATACACATACATATATGTAAGATTATTCAATACATACATCTATTTATCAGTTCTTTTTCTAGATGCAGATAGCATTTTTCATATATTCTTTATTTTTAATCTGTGTGTTTATAATAGTTAAAAATAACTTAGTAGCTAAAAGTCATTTTTAAAACAGTATTGCTATTACTATATATTTTCTTGGTTCTGTTCACTTTGATCTTTATCATTTGGTGCAAGTCTTCCTGTGCCTTTCTAAGATACTGACTTCATAACCTCTTATAACATTGTGGTATTCCATCACTACTATATACCAACAACTTATTCAGTCATTCTCCAATTGATGGGGATCTGTGCATTTTCCAACCCTTTGCCATCACAAAGAGAACTACTAAAACATTCCATTTATATTTTGTGGGCTGTAGGTGAAGAGGAGCAGCACACACTCAGTGAGTGTGGTACCACTAGGAACAAGAACATTTTCAGGACAGTATGGCTAGGACCTTAACCATGACTTAGGGGAGGAGAGGAGTCCCTTAGGTTGCTCCCCTGGATAGAATTCAGGGGGAAAAAAACAATAAGGGGAACCTGAGAATACAGCAATCTTAAAAAATAATTTTCTAAATTTAGGGGTAAACGACTTGGTTTGAGCAACCACAGGAATTTAAATGATTTGTCTATAGTAGTAAATATGTCAGATAGGATTCAAACTTAGGATTTTTGACTCCAAGTATGCTGGGATAAAATTTATAAAGTGATTTGCAAAACTCGAATATAAGCTTTCCCAGTCCAAGATAGCACCAGCCATGAGAATAGTGAATAGGAAACATGTGAAAACTATTTGCACCATATAGCTGAGAGGATATCATGAACAAAGTCATTCCCTTAGCCCCTGCTTCTTAGTTTGAGGAGAGAACACTTCCTAATCAATGGGATGATAAAATATACACTTCTAAGCAAAGAAGGGAGAATTCTAAAGCAGTTTCTGTTATTTGAGTAATCCAAAGTTTAAGCTGACCTTCTGGCAAGAAGTTCCTAAATAGCATGTCTTTTAGAGAGAGAAGAAGATAGATTGCCCACATGATCCCCTATAGCTGAGGAAACAATAAAAGACTAAAGCTACAACATAGTACTTGAGATCAGCCAAAGATCTAGACTTTGCTCCCCAGTATTACCATGAGTCATTTAGGCAGCTAGGTGGTACATTGAATAGAATGCTAAGTCTAGAGTTAGGAAGTTCAAATCTGACCTCAGACCTAATCAAATTATTTCAGCTGTCTCAATTTCCTTACCTGTAAAATGAAGATAATAACATCTATTATACAGAGTCATTGTAAGGGTCAAATGTGATAGTATTTGTAAAGTGCTTTGCACAAGGCCTGATATTTCTCTTCCTTTTCCTTAAAGAATGCAATTCTAATGAAGTGTTTCCTACCCAGGAAATCCTGAGTGTTACCCTGTAGGGAGAGTTTAACTCTCAGAATGACACTATGAGTTTGGGAGGAATTGTGTAAAATCCTATGGATAAACTAAAGGTTTGATGCAAAGTCAGGATGTAAACTATCAAGTTTAGTTTCCCCCGTATGGGAGTAAGCTGTGGAGGTGAATCAGAAATCTTGCAGGACCCTGATGGAAGAGTAGAATCTCTTAGATAAAGAGAACTCTATAGGACTAGGCAGCTCTTAGTACTTCAAGTTTTTTTCCCCCTCCATTTGTGAGTTCCTTTGAATCTTTAACACATTTTGTGTTTTCTTTTAAGCAAAATAAACTGTGTCCTTGATATATATTTGTTTTCTTGAGAAAATTCTTACTTGTACAGGAGCTGGGGACCCTGTTACCTATATTTGTAGAAATCTATGAAATTGTACATACCCTGGATTTGGAAACTTTCCCAGAGTAAACTCTGCATGGGGCAACAAAACAAAAGGGACCTTTTGGGGTCAGGATCCAATATCAAACATAGACCATATGATCCCAGAGCTTGGAAACAGAAGTTGTGTTCTCAATCAAGTTATAAAAACATTTTTATTCATGATGTTGTCTTTGACTATAATATGAATCCTATCACTGAAATCCTACATATCCTTTACAGCCTAGCTCAATCTCAGAAAATCTTTCTTTATGCCTATAGTTGATAGAGGACTTTTCTCCCTTCAGATTTAATATAATATTTTCATTGTAGCCCTGTAAGCACCAATGACAGGCCCTTAACATTCATTCTGGGCCTTTCCTGTTCCCAGAAATTAAATAATCACATCCCTAATATCATAATAATAGCTTTTTATTTTTCAAAATAGATGCAAAGATAGTTTTCAATACTCACTATGGCAAAAACCTTTTGTTCCATATAAATATGACTTTCTCTTAAGTTTTTGCTTCAAAGGAATTAGCTTTTTTTATCTCATAGTCAAATGCTACAGAAAAGTACTGCATAGACACGATTTTGCCAAAGGTTATAATCTTTGCCAAAGACAAGGTATCTAAGGATCTGAGAACAGTCATCAAATATCTCTATTTTTTGTTTGTTTAGGATCCTGTTTAATAAAAGTTTATTATTTTGAATTTTTTTTTAGATTCCCCAAGTACAAACAGAAAAATGGAATTGATTGGAAATACTTGCTTACTTCCTTATTTCTCTTTGCTTTATTTTTTATAATAGCTTTTTATTTTTCCAAATACATGCAATGTAAAGGTAATTTTCAACATCCACCCTTGCAAAACTTTGTGTTCTAAAATTTTCCCTTCCTCCCCTTCCCCAGACAACCTATCTCTAACTTCTTAATGTCATTGAGAACATTGTAAGTGTTTTACCATTTAGGCCTCCTTTGGTGCTAAAACCTTTTCCTCTCATGGGGGAACTTGATGTTAGGGTAACTTGGTGTCAAACAACTATGTCTAGCAAGGGCTGTAATTCTCTCAGTAGCCATCTGAGGCTCAGGTCAAGCTGGGCTAAATGATTTTATCACTTTAAAATTAGCAGGAAAGAATGATAAAGGCTGCTGATTTCCCTCAGACCCTATGTAGTCCATGGGTACCTTGATGTTTCAGTGAATAACAGGCTGGTCCTAGAATCAGAAGGACATGAGTTCAGATCTGGCTTCAGAACTTACCAACTTGATGACCTTGTTTGCCCCAGTTTTCGCAACTGTAAAATGAGTTAGAGAAGGAAATGACAAAGCGTTGCTATATATTTGCCAAGGAAATCGGCAAAATTGGAATCACTAAGAATTGGACATGATTCAACAAACAACTAAACAACTATATAGTTATCATATCTAACCTCCTAAGCTTCCCAAATAAGATACCTCCAACACTTTGAAATTCAATGCTAAACATTGATAGTCTGGTCTGTCAAACTAATACATAATTAGTTGTATTTTCCATATTTCCTTAGAGAAATATTAAGTCCATAAAGACAGAGACCCTCTTACCTGAATTTGTGTCTCACACAAATGCTGAGCAAAGTGTACTGCATATAATAGGTACTTAATAGAAGTTTGATGATCATTTAATGTATTTAGCTTCTTTTTTACAATATATTATCCAGGTTTTTTTTCTCTATACTTCCCAAATTGCCAAGGTAATTGCTCAATTTGCTTTAATTTGATACATTAAAGCAAAAAAGGAAAAGTTTAAATTTTATTTAGAAAGAAAACACTTTGGATGTGGTAAAGAAATATTTTAGGTCTTCATCTAACAATACATAAGAGGTTATACAATTAATGTAGGAATATTACAGGTTTTTCCTGATAGGTTAGTATTATTAATATTACCTTAAAATGAGACATGTTTTTGCATGGTAAAAATGGGATATAAAATAACAATGTAAACTTTTACCATAGAAAATTAGTTACATATACTATGTGTTATATATTTTGGAAGGACTGCTAGTATCATATTTTAATATTTAAATTTTGTTTATATTTTATTATATATCCATAATTTCCCATAGATAATAACATGTTAATAGAAAAAGATTCAGAAATATATTAAGCAATTTGCAGCCATCAGTCTAAACAAACTGTAATATGTGTCTATATAATCCATATCTCATAAACACATAGAACTGCTCAATCAGTTTTCATTTTAGTTCTTAACTAAATAAAGTGTTTTCTATTCATTCTATCTTTCTACATATGAAACTAATTGTACCCTGAAGAGAAAGCTCACATTCCCTTAATAGGACTTTTAAGTTCATTCTTCCCAACTCAAGAAAATAAGTTGAATAAAATAAAATCTCTATTAAAATGATAAGTTCCTAAGAGTATTGGTGTTTTCAAGATATACATATATAATATATATATATATATTATACATGATATATAATTTATTTAAAGGGAAAAGAAATAGGGGTGGGGGAAGGGATTGTTTCTTTTCTGTTAATGTTGCCATATTGCTTGGTTCACAGCCGGAGACAAACTGAAATGGCCATCTGGATGATGTGCATACAAAAGGGGTGGTTTGCCAAACAAAGAAACTACCTTTGATTATACAGAGCAATGTTTCTATCCTTCACAGAGCTTGATTCCAGTCTCTTGTCCTACACACATACATGTCAATACAAGCTAGAACTGTGGGCAGTGGTAACCTGCCTCCCTTAGGCATCAGCTGCAAGAAGAAAGGAGGCAGGTGTACAACTCCCCCTTCCCCCCCCCAACTCCATTCAAAGGAACTGAATGTGCTACATGCCTAAACATTTAAAATGACATTCTGATAAATGCAGACTTTCCAGTCAGCCCCTCAGCAGCTTCTAAATGTGCACCCAAAGACAGGCACGCATGGGAACACGTGCATGAAAACTGGTTATCATACACGTGATCCTGCATGCATGATAACCAGTTTTAGATAGATACCTGCTGTCTAGTCCCAAATGCCTATGGGTCTTTGTAGCAGAGTGAATGCCAAACTCACAAGCCCCTTATGAAAATTTGGCTTAAGATACTGAGTCCTAGAGGCAGTAGCTGCCTTTTGTATTTTAGTTGGGTATTTCACTGTTTGTGTGAGATTGTAGGGTCACCTTTTCTCAGATAATATAAAAGCATGGATCTATTAAAGATTAAGGTAGAAACAAGTTTCTCAAAAGATCCCCTATCCCTTTATCATGATTTTCTCTGACCCAAAAAGGAAGTCTAAACATCTCCTGGGGGATGGAGATTGAATATAAGTGGGTATTCCTATCCTTTAAACCCAGCATATATCTCTTTAACCTGTACTTACACCCTAATTTCAAAGACACGTATTAAGGGAAGCAGAAGATGTATCTACTGAAAACTCCTACCACTCACTATTTTATTTCAAGGTGGTGACTAGTATCAAAAATCAAACTCAAGGTATATCTTTTAGTAAAGATCATCCAATTACTCTGTCTTTTATGTGGAACAGAACAACTGAACATAGCAAAATACTTACAGAATAATATTTGAAACTGAACTTTGCTCTATTTGGTCAATAATGTATATATCTCTATTTTTGTTTTGAAAAATGATTTTAAATAGTCTTTTGTAACCATTCCTCCCCAGCAACCAAGAAATGGACTTGAACTTTTATTGTCAAGGCCATGCTCTATGGTTACCTGTTGCACATTTATTTTAGTCAAAGAATTTCAACTCCCATCAACAACCTAGTGTTCCCAGGATGATTTTTGTGAAAAAAAATAATACACAAAATGGATAAGTTTTGCTTATGGTGATATAAAGATTTTAGCCCTTGCCTTTTCACTCTATTATCTGTACCACTTTGTTGTTCGGTCCTTAAAGTGTGACTCCTTTGGGGGTTTTCTTGGCAAAGCTACTGGAGTTGTTTGTCATTACCTTCTCCAGTTCATTTTACAGATGAGGAAAGTGAAGCAAACAGGGTTAAATAATTTGCCCTAGGTCACTTAGCTAGTAAGTGTATGAGACTGTATTTGAACTGGATCTTTCTGACTCCAGGACACTGTACCACTTTATGGAAATTATATGAATAAATTATATAGTAACAGTTAATATTAATTATATTGTATTAATAAATTATATAATAATAATTCACATCACATCATATTAATAAATTATATTAAAATTATACAGCTGCAAGGATCATCAAATCCAGTCCCCTCTTTTAATAGGTATCCTCATCTGAGTCCGAGAGGGAAGTGACTAGGTAACATACTAAGTCCAAGGTAACATATTAAATAGCAGAACCATAAAAAGAAACATTTCCCTTGATTCATATTATGGTTCTCTTCCTTAGAATAACAACTCAGCATATTTGAAGAATTAAAAATTGTCAAATGCAAGAGTTAGAAAGGATGCAAATAAACATCTAGGCACAATTCCCTAATTTTTAAGATTACAAATTAGAAAACCAAAGCCCCAAAGTTATGTGATTTTCTCACGATGTTATATCTAGTTAGGTAGCAATTGGATCTCAGTCTTTTGACTTTGATTTGATGGTTCTTATCCAATGGTATCTTGTGTTGAGCTATTTGGATAAGGACACTCCATAAGTTATCAAAACTTTTCATTGTAAGTAAAAGCAACATTTCCTCTCTACTATCAAACCTTTCTGCAAGAGTATTAAATGAAAATAATCCAATTTCATTTCCTTTACCATTTATTGTTGTTTATTGTTATGCTCCCTTTTTAGAGGGAAATGTTAAAAATGTTCAATGTTAGGAAGCAAGAGGAAAAGAAAGGAAAAAAACTGGACTTATGAATTGCTTATAATCATATATGCAAATTCACTATTAGCAAAGCTGTGCAGTAAATTCACCATACAAGCACAAATGTCAGTGAGAAAATCTATTATGTTAAGGCTCTATCTAAAGATAACTATGAAATATTCTGAAAGTGAATATAAGTTATCAGTACTTCCCGGTTTTTCTGTTTTAATTTTAATTAAACTGATTCTACTTTCTCCTTCATATACCCAAAGCTGGAAGGGTTTTCAGAAATTATATAATCCAAATCTCTCAGTCACATAGGCTGCAAATGTCAAAAGAGGATTTGAATCCAGGTTCTATGAGGCCACAGTTTGTTTTCTTTGTTCTGGTTCATGCTCCTTTCCAAAATGGAGAATTTCAGATACTTGAGCTGATATGACTATTTTGTCCTCTGGCCTAGGACAAAGGTGTCTAGCTGCATTATCTACTGGCCGATGGCCAGGCCTGAATGAAAGTTACAAATGCAGATGCATTGTAAATGACCCCACTAGGACAGTTCTTTGGAAACAGGATGGATGGTTATGTAAACGCACTGTCTTCTGCCTTCTGAAAATGTTATTTTCAGTCATACTGAACTGTGAAAAGCTCTCCTTTGCAAATAGCAGATTGCTCAGTAAAGACCCTAGGATATGCTCTAGAACCAGGTCAACAAAAGGATGTTACTGGGGGTGGACGGAGGGGGTGGTCCTTAAAAATATAGGAACAGCTTTGCTGTTATAAACCCCTCCTTGTCATGTGCTTTCATGTAGCATCTGATCAAACGCCTCTATTTTCCTTTTTGATATGGCAACAATGAATGCTATACAACAAATAATACAGCATAACAAAAGCTTTCTCCAGTCAGTCTCCATATGGTGGAACATCATGCCTCCCCCAGGATAAGCTGATCATCTGAAATCTCATCATCATGCAGATTGACTCAGTTTTAAATACTCAAGCCCTTCCCATCTCCCACAGTTGTCTCCTCCATCTGATTGGAGAGCTAGAGGGTGGAGCAATAAACTCCTCCTAAAACCTTCCTTTATAAAGGGTTCAGAACTTTCCAGGCCACTCTAAATTTTCCACGTTCAGCTTGGTTTCCACTACAACATCTTGCCCCATAGATAATTCTCCTGGCACCCCTTCCTCCCAGTCTTTGAGCTTCCTTTTCTGTATTGCCTTACCCTATTAGACTATAAACTCCTTAAAAGCAGAAACTGTCTTCCTTTTTCTTAGTAAGGCACCCGGTAGATACTAGTTGAATTGAATAGAATCAGTGTTCATAAATATTCACCCACCTATATAAAAGTTAAAAAGCTTTTAAAGAATCTTCTCACTTTGTTATGGAAGAAAATCAAAATGGGCCATGAATAACAAAGAGCCAAGACCAATATGAAACCAACAGCATAACTGTGGTGGTAAGAGGAATGAATTTAAAGGAGATCTGAGTTTGAGTCCCATTTCTCTCACTTGCTAGCAACGTGACTGAGTAAATCGCCTAACTATTCTAAGATGGAGTTTCCTCATTTGAAAAATGGGGATAATAATCATCTCTCTACCTATAAGCCTCACAGGGCTGTTATAAGCAGAAGCAGTTAAAATGCTATATAAATGTGAGCTATTATTACTAAGTTTAAAGAGTTCCAAAAAAATAACTACTCTGAAGATAGGCAAGAAATAATATGGAAATGCCTACTATGAGAATTCTTCTCTGCTATGAAGAGTGATTGATTTCATGGGCAGGTACTTAAGAAAGTATTTGTTGTTATGGACAATTTCAATGAAATCTGTCCTATGATATCAAATTAGCAACACTTTATAAATTTGGAGATAGACAGAATCTTAGAGATCATTGAATCAATCGATCCTTATTTTATGAATGAAGAAATTGAGACCTTGAAACAAAGGCATTGTTTTGCAAAGAAACTGAGGCACACAGACGTTGTGATTGCCAGGTATTACACAACTAGTAAGTTAGTAAGAAAGGATTTGAATCTTTCTTTTTTTTCTTCTCTGAGCATATTTTTCTCTTTTCAAAAAGAAGGTTGAATTATTAGGAGACTCCTAGATACCTCCCAACTCTAACATTCTCTGAACTTTATCTTACTCTATTCATTCTAAAAAGCAAAATAGTTTGAAGAGATGAGTGAACCATTTATTTTTTTCAAAGAGAAAATGTTGCAGATTATTTTGAATGAGTATTTAGCAATCAGAATTGAATCACTGGTATTTCCTATAAAAATGTTTATTAACCTTTTTAAGCAAGATATCACACCATAAAAAATATTTTGTTTAAAGGATTTTTTGAAAAGTCACAAAGTCTGGTTTTTAAAAATAAAAATCATGAAATCTTCACAGAAACACACCAACAGCTTGAGAAGCATTCAATGGCAGTGTTCAGCACCCACATTCATTTTGCTACAGGGCCATATGCAGAAATTCTGTTTTCAGAGAAGTGGTTATAGGGCACAAATAAACTGTATGACCAGTTTCCACCACAGTCACCAGCTCACTAAACTATTAGTCAGCATCAGACCAAACAGCAATGATTTTCAGATGTTGTTATACTGAGCTGGTGGGTTTAATGATGATTGACAAGTCAGCCAGCTTGTCACAGAAGATGCTAGAATATTCATATTAAAATTATTACCCTTTAATCTACTGGGCTTGTATGCCAAAGAGATCATTGAAAAGGGAAAAGAAACCACATTAAAAATGTTTGTAGCAACACTTTTTGATGTGTCAAGGAATTGGAAACTGAGTGGATGCTCATCAGTTATGGTATATAAATGCTATGGAATATTATTGTTCTATAAGAAACAATCAGCAGGATGATTTCAGAAAGACCTGGAGAGACTTAGATGGAAATGATTCTAAGTGAAGTGAGCAGAACAAGAGAACATTGTACACAGCAACAACAAGATTATGGGATGATCAACTCTGATGGATGTGGCTCTTTTTAACAATGAGACTTGTAATGGGAGTGTGATTTGCTTCCAGAAAAAGGACTGTGGGGACTGAGTGTGGATCACAACATAGTTTGAGGCCCTGCAGAGAGCTAGCCTGGACATTATAACACAAGGTTTTGCAAGGGTGAATGTTGAAAATTATCTCTGCATATCTTTTGAAAATAAAAAGCTGTTATTAAAAAAAATTCTTATGCCTACTTCTCTTCCTCCTACTATTGGTAGCAATGATGATGATGAAGAAGAAGAATAAAAACAAGAAAAACAAGGACAAGAAGAACAAAAACAAAAAGAAGAACAAGAAGAAGAAGAAGATGAAGAACAAGAAAAAGAAAAAGATAAGCATTTATTAAGTGCTTATACTGAGCTAAAGACTGGGAATATGAATATAAGCAAAAGGAAAGACAACACTTGATCTCAAGCAGCTTCCATTCCAATGGGTAAAGTCAACATACAAAAACAAACTAAAAAAGAAAAGGAGAATAAAAGAAAGGAAGGGATTGCATAATTTTGGAATCCATAAAAACAGTAACAGGACCAAAAAAAGAATGATGTTAATGCTGGGCAATTCACAAAATGGAAGCTCCAGGAGGAATTTTTTTTTCATTTTACCAAGTATGAAACTAAGACATAGACATGCAGGTCTATGCAGGTGATCCATGCAGGAATCTGAGGAAGAAAAGCGTTTACTGTTAACCCAGAAATGACAGAGGCATGGTGATACATTCAGATCCATGGATATTAATGGGAACGGTAGGTGAGCAAAGCATCTTTACCAAAAAGACCTGGGTGATGATACATATAGTCTAGATGACCCTGGACAAGTCATTTAACCTCCTAAACTCTCTAATACAGAAAGATTTTGTTGCAGAAAAATTTCTGACTTGAATTAGGAGAAATAATTTCTTCCTTCTGGCATTCCCTAAGCCATGTCAAACTCAAATAGAAATGGTGGTCATTAAATTGTACATAAGTATTCCTGCAGACTATATGACATAGTTTTGAAATGTAATATTATCTAAAATTTTTGCTTATCCTTTTACTCTTTCTCCTTTTCCTCCTCTTTCTTCCTCCTTCTCTATTCCAGTGTCTTTGCCAAGAAAACCGCTGTAATAGTTGGACAGGACTGAAACAAAAACATAATTTGCAAACCAGGTGCTAACCAGAGTTAGTGAAGGGAACTCTGTAAGAAATTCACAACTATAGTTCCTGTCCCTACTCCTACCCCTAACAACTTTCTACATCTTAGAGGGGGTGAAGTTTACACTGGCAAAAGAAATACAACAAAGAAATTATAGTTCTTCAAGTACTTCTCTCTGTCTCTCTTGGTCTCTATCTCTGATGTCTGTCTCTCTGTCTTTCTCTGCCTTCTTCCTTCTTTCTTTCTCCCAGCCTCCCTTTTTCTCTTCCTCCTCCTTTCTCTTCCTTCTTCTTTCTTCTTCTCTTCTTCCTCTTTCCCCTCCTTCTCTTTGTCTTCTTCCTCCTCTTCCTCCTTCTCCTTCTCTCTCTCTGTTCTTCCTCTCTCCCTCCATTTCTCTGTCTCTCTGTCTGTCTCTCTCTCTCTCTCTCTTTCTCACACACATACACACACACACACACACACACACACCTCTCCTTTCTTCCCCCATCTTTTTCTCCCCACCTTCAAAGAATGAATACTGAGTCTTTGTATTTTACTTGTGTCTCCCATCATATTATTATTGCCATTTGTATGTTTTTCATCCTTTCCACTTAGATTTTTTGATTACCAGATCAGTAGTTTCTTGATCCCCTTTTTAAGAGACAATCTTGAAAATTCTTCATATGTGTGTGGTTCATATTTGATTCTTATAATTTAAAACAATACATATTTGCATATTATTCTTTGCCTGTCCCACATCATCAGCAAATTACATTAAGCTAATTCAAGATCAGAAAGGGTTGTAATCATATGTCACATGATAGTTTTTTTAGTCTATAGATAGTTTTCCACAAAAATTACATGTTTTAATCGACTTGGAATCAAACAACCTAGACTCAAGTCCCCCACTCATGAGATCAGAGGAAAGTCTTTCAGATTTTTTTAACTTCAGTTTATTCATTAATTAAAAATGAATAGTAAGATTTACGCACAATTGTGAGGAAGGTTCTTTGTAAACTGCAAAGTGCCAGAAAAATGTGAATTATTGTTTTATTGTTGTTGTTATTAAGGAAGAAACGATTACATATATGTGTGTATGTGTGTGTGTGTGTGTGTATTTGTAACTAGTCTAAATTAGCCTCCTACCAATGAGTTCTATGTTCTCTTACCAGCTAAAAGAAAAAAAAATCCAAACTGAGGAAGTGGATTGCCTAAAGTATACTCAGTGCATTGTAACATACTTAAGAATTAGATCTGCATTTGAATTTAGGAGTGATAAGCAATAAAACTATTTTTAGGGGAGAAGGGAGGAAAGAACAAGCATTTATTAAGTACCTACTCATATTCCAGGCACTTTGCTGAGCACTTTATACATATTACCTCATTTGATCCTCACAATGACCCTGTAAGGTAGGTGCTGCTATTATTCCCAATTTACAGTAAGGAAACTGAGGCACACAGAGATATAGAGATTTCCTCAGGATCACACAGCTAGTTAGTGTCTGAAGTCAAATTTGACTCGAGTCTCCAGGACTCCAGGTCCAGTGCTCTAATCAATGGGCTACCTAGCTACTTTTATTTTCTTTGTTACATTTGCAACTAATTTATGGTGGGAGTTGAAACTACATCACGGAATATGGATTATGGTAGAATCAGAGAATATAAACAGGATTTTCCTGTCAGTGACAAACCTTAAGGGGTTTATATTTAGTCATTGTTGTTGCTGAGTTGTAATTGTATTGTTGTTGAGTTGTTGCTTAGTCATTTTACTTTTGTCTGACTCTTTGTGATCCCATTTGGGATTTTCTAGGTAAAGATACTGAAGTGGATTGTCATTTCCTTCTCCAGTTCATTTCATAGATGAACAAAGTAAGCTAGGAAGGATCTAAAGCCAAATTTAAACTCGGGCCCAGTGCTCTGTCTCTGTATCCACTATCACTGTACCACCTAGAGAAGGTGAATTAATTCCCCCGGACATGTTACAACTACGTACAACTCCAACTAGGGTAGTTACTAATAATTGGTAGTACCCATTTTAACACAAACTCAGTTATCTATCAGGATATCTATCAGGATGACTGATTTTTTTTCAGGAGTGACTGAAACTGGAACAATTTGTGCTGCAGTAGAGAGCAGACTCAGCATCAGAGGATTTGAATTTGAATCCTAGAATTCCTCTTAGTGATGCATATTCAAAGTGTTGCTAAGGAGATCAGTATCTGAGAGGTAAAAATCTTTTGGTTTCAGTGATGGTTTTAGAGCTTTCCTCACCTAAAATGTTTGGGGAAGCTTTGTCTTGACCGAGGGCTGGTAGACATCCCTTAGATAAACTAGCTCTTTGCATCCTAAGGGATTACAGCTATGGGGATCTATATGTATCATATGGATGCTTCAGAAGAGCTCCTGCCAGGAGGTGGTCAATGTCTATTCCCAAACCCAAGGGAGCATTGAGCAAATAAGTTGGATTTTGTGTTCTGAAAACTCTTGATGGACAACAGAGCCCCATGGGCAATTTTTATTCCCTTCTCCCAAACTATCTACCCATATTTTACCATCTAGCGACCATTTCCTTATTAGGCAGGCTCTACCTCTCTGAGTCAGGTGGACCCAAGTTAAAATTTCACTTCAGACACTCACTAGCTGTGTGATCCTGGGCAAGTCACTTCTATCTGCCTCAGTTTCCTTAACTGTAAAATGGGGGTAATAGTAGCATCTCCCTTGCAGGATTGTTGTGAAGATCAAATGAGATAACATTTGTAAAGTTCTTAGCACAATGCCTGGTATATAGTAGGTACTTAATAAATGCTTATTCCCTCCTCCCAAAGTTCAATTATTGATGCAATTTTTAAGAATGTTGCATTATATTGAGTAAACTTTAGTCAAAAAAAGGCAAGGAGGCATCTGAGGATTTAGGCAATTTCCTTAAAATTCTAATTCAACTTCTTCTTCTATAAAAATGAGGCTATTGGACAATATGGCCTCTGAGGTCCCTTACAACTGTATATCTATGATCTGATGATATTAAATTATCTTATCTTTGAGACTCACCCTCCTTATCTATAAAATGAGTGAATTAAATTAAATGGACTTCCTAAAATCCCATCCAACTCTATGACTCTCATTTGTGATATATACATATATATATATATATATATATATATATATATATATAAAAATACCTTTGGAGAAAAAGGAATGTGTATATGCACATTCCTTTTTCTCCAAAGATTTATAAGTTCTTATCCAGTATTCCTGCCTGAGTTTATTTCCAATAGCTCTCCAAAAATATTAATTGGTTTTTAATATCCCCCTCCCAATTACTATTAGAATCCTAAGTATTATCCATAGTCCCTAACCTAGGCCATTAATAACCTATTTCTCAGCCTTGCAATCTCCTTCTCTTCTTGTGACTTCAAAACTCTTTTGTTAAATAACAGAACTTCCTTCCTAGTCTCCAGGCTCTATACAACTTGGTACCTGAATAATGACTCAATAATTCTTTTTTTAAAATGGAGGTTATTTTGAGTTTTTTTTTCCTATTTTCTTTGTCAAGGTAAACAGAAAAATTTACACATCACGGTGAAGTATAGTAGAAAATTAATTTAAAAGACAGGGAAGCTTCGTTTACCCCTGCCAAAAATGAAAGAATAAACTTATATAATCAATGAAGAGACACTATTTTGAATTTAATATTAAAAAAGTGTTCCATTTAGGATTATAGGATTTAGGGTTTGAAAAGACCTTAAATGTCATTTAGGAGTAGCTAGATGTCACAGAAGATAGACTATAGACCACAAACTAGTTGTATTACACTGGACAAGTCACTTCATCTCCATTTGCTTCAGTCTCCCCATCTGTAAATTAAAAATAATATCACTTACCTCCCAGGGTTATTATAAAGATGAAATAAGATAATTATAAAGTAAAAATTCAAACACATAGTAAGCAATATATAAATGTTAGCATTATTATCACTTAGTCCAACCTTCTCATTTTACAAATGAGTAAACTGAGGCCCAGAGAAATAGAGTTATTTGCTCCTAGTCACACAAACTAAATCTATACACTGCCTTTGGAACAGGAAATAACTACACATCCTGGAGCACAAAGTCAGTCAATAAACATTTTTTTCAAATGCTTACTATGTGCCAGAGGCACATGAATAAAGTTAGAAGACAGTAGTTCCTCTTAAGGCACTCACAACTAAATGAGTGCCATAGTTTTCAAGGAGAAGAATGGGACCCAACTCTATAACTTTCAGCCATACTCTAGTTTCTGGACTTTCAATGGAAAGATGACCTGGAACATTTGGCAATTCCCTCCTTTCCTAATCTGTCTTCCTCCTTCCCATTGCTGCCTTCAACCAACTAGACAAAATGCTTTCTAGAACCCCACCACTCACAGCTGCTTAAGTCCGGGGGTGGAAACTGCTACTGAATGACAGATGTCTTCCCCCCCCCCCATGAACATGTCTATTACACAGCATGTCATTCCAGAGAGCAAAAGGCCAAGATGGAGAATGCAAACAGTCTCTCCCATGTGACAGCACAGTATGTCACCACCAGCCCACAGGTCTGTGCCCCAGTGTTCCAGAGAAGTTGATTTTTGATGGGGGTGTAGTGTGCTGTTGACTAGCTACCCACAGTGAAATTAAGGCTGCAATGCGGGAAGCTAAATATTATAGGAGCATCACATAAAGTTATTATGGTTCTGGGATAATAAGCAATTGCACTAATCATTAACTATTCCATTATAAGCTCTTATTTACTAAGATTTATTTCTAGCTCCCCAAATGCCATGCTGAAATGTTTAGCAGTGAGTATTTCACAAAACAGACTAAGAAGTTTGAAAATTTCCAAACACTAGGTTTTGGTGGTTTTTTTTTTTTTGGGGGGGGGGGTGAAATTCTTATCACTGAAAGTTTCCTTTTTTAAAAAAAAACAGTATTTTTCTCTTATTGCATTAGGGAATGAAGCATTTTGTTTTTAATCATTCTATTATTTATATGATTGTTTTAAAATTTTCTATGATGAAGCAAGTGCTCCATGATATTCTAGGCTCTAATAATGCATGTGTACCTGCTTTGGATTATTGTCATATATGAGTGTAATGGGAAAAAAATGAACAAGATTTCAATTTTAAATAAAATGAACATGTCATCTTTCAAATACATGAGAAGCTTGATCCTCTAAGAATTTGCAGTCTCAAATGAGTAAAAATAATGGAGACTAGACCTTTAATTACTTTGATATTGGGAACTGCAAAATAGGGAAACCCTGTACCTATATAGGTCAAACCTTGCTTACTCTTGAGTGTCTCCAAAGACACTGAGAAATTAAGTCACACAGCCAGAATGTGTCAGAAACAGAACTTGAACACCCATCTTCCCCAACTTTCTATCATCTTCTGTCTTTAAGAATTCTAACTACAGAAAAGATCAGAGAAAAATCATCATCTAAGGGACCACAGACAAGTTCCAGATAAATGTCTATCACATAGTAGGAGCTTAATAAAGGTTTATGTATATTGATTATTAATTATTCTAGGTCTCACTTTCTTAGTGTACAGAATGATATGATTCAATTGATGATTTCTAAAATTCTGTGCTAGGTCCCAAATTCTATAATTTATGAAAAGTAAGCCTTACTTCAAATGGGTGTTCACATATGATACACATATATAAAGTAATAATGGCACATATATGCATATTATATAGATACAAAATTGCATATATGTGTATGTGAGTACATAAATTTATTAAAGAATCAAAGAGAGAACAAGAATGGAACTCTGCCAGCAAAAAGAAGAGAAACAAAGATCTCACTTTCTTTAAGATTAATCACTCTTAAATACATTTGCATCAGCTCTAATCTGGTATCAGCATATTTCCATCTCAGAGAAAGGAACGAATGACTTTTTATTCTGTTGCAAAGGTCTCTTGCTATTCTCCTTGTATATGTAAGTCTGTTGAACCTTAAATAAATATAATTTTCTGAGGACAGAGCTAGGTTTGGCTAAGCTTGCTGACCCCTTCAGACTATTAAACTTGCTTAGGATAAATGGCATTCATTCACCTCGTGTCTAAGTCGGCTCCGGCAAAGTGACCTACATAAGATGAATAAGTGTGCCATGCTTGATAAAGAGGGCAACAGACATCCATCTGATCACCCATTAAGGCAGGCCGGGTAGCATTAACGTATACGACACTTACAACATTTGCAAGAAGTTCATTTCCATTCACATAACCACTGTGAGCCAATCTCTGCCAGCCTCGGCATATATTTGCATTTTATTTTCATTTTCTAAGCCTGCCTTAAAGTTGGACCAACTCGGGCTCAAGACAAGGGGGAAGGGAGTGTCCATTTTCTGAGCTTGGGTGTCCAAGCACCTGCCAGCTGTGTGTCCCTCGAATTGAGGACATCGTGTTTTCAATTTCCTTCAATAAAGCTATGAATCTGGCAATTTGCTGGCCTGCTTCAGCTAAACAGAAAGGACAATTTGAGAAAGATCATAGTTCAGGCTCAGTCAGACGGAAACGATTGAAAACAGAGAGCTGGCCGCTATGTTTCCCCAATGCAGCTTGCTGTCGCAGTTTGACTGACAAACTGACTTTTTTGAGGTGCTCATGCCCATTCCAGTCAGAGTTTATTGAAGGTGATTTTGATCTTCTCCATGAGGCCACAGCAGTGGCCATGCCATCTGTCACCTTGATTGCATCGCGGATTCTCTGGAGAGAGCGCTATGGCTCCTGATCATTTACAGATTGTGCTGCTCTCGCCTCCATAAGGACCACATGCACAGAGCCAGATGGTGAACATACACGCTTATTATAAGTCTTTATCTCTGTGCAGGAAGGAGAGGGACCATTAGATCTCCCTCAGGAACTCTGCTCTTCTCTACCATCATGCTGCTCTTCAGCAAATACAGTCTTCTTCAGCTGTCATCAAGCTACCTCTGAAAATTAAAAAAATAAACAATAATTCCATCAGCCGAGCGCAAAGAAGCAGAGACTGAACAGCAAAGCAATCCCTCGGCCTCGCCTCCCCTCCCTTTCTCCTAACCCCCTACCTCCCTGACTGTCAGCACTAGGTAGAGATGAGTTTGTTTGCAAATAGATCATTAATGTGTTGATTTTTAAGAGATTAGAAGAGGCTGCTGCCTGAAAATAAAACTACATAATTATAGTTTTGTCACTTTTACGATTATTATAATTATCAACTGGATTGGTCTTGTTCTTCACCCCCCAAAAAAGGATTTTAATTTAATGTTTCACATTTTAAAATAGATATTTCATTTCAATAATAACATGAATCTAAGCTCTAGATTTGGACCACCTGTGTGTGTCAGAACACAAGAATACAAGGCAGGATGTTAGTTGGTTGTAAGCTAAAATGGCAAAACTTATCTACTCTAATCCTTTAAAAAAAAAATCATGACTTCTTTTAGTAAATTTCCCATTGGGAAAGAGACATAAATGTGGAGTATTGGGAATAGGTTTATATAGCTGAGCATGCACAGCCCAAAGCAGCAACTAAGCAAATCAAGGGATTGTTTGTAAAGAAACCATATCATCCCCCAAAGTAAAATTATCACTATTAGAGACTCATAAAGAGGCCTAAAAGGAAACTCAAGTGGAAATTTTACACACACACACACACACACACAAAATTTATACAAGTAAGCACACTTTTTGAGCATCACTGGAAATACCAAACTGACTCTAAGAATATATCCATACACCCAACTGAGGCTGTACCTGTCCTCTGTTACCAACTAAAATCCTTGCTAGGAGGGAGAAATCTCAGCTAATTTAGACCACAAGAAAAGTTTTCCAATACTCCATACATTTAAAATTTGACTCTTTTAGATCATTCCTTTAGAGTAGCTGCCAAGTCCATTCAGCAGCTGGAGTTATTCAAATCCACCATCTCCATTTGGACAGGACATTCCAGCAAGTGCTGCAATTGCCACAACATTTCCTGTGGTATGGGTAAAAAAACTGTGTGGGTTTCATGCCCCCATCAGATTCCAGTCCAGAAAAATAATAATCCTGTAAAGATGAGAATTAAAAATAAAACACTAATAATTTTCCTTCCTCCCCCTCCAAAAAATGAACTCCTAAATATCCCTCCTTAAAAACCTAATTCTTCATTTAAGTAACAGTCTGTATAGGCAGAGTAGGCCTAACTCTAAAAATCAATTCACTCTAATCTTGCTGTGGAGAAAATACAGACTGCGAAAGTAACAAACACTTAACACTTAAGGATCATGTGTTAAAAGTGACTTTAGAGGTTACATGTTAGATTTCATCACCTATGTAATATATTGAGTTCATTTTAACTCAGTAAGAATTTATTAAGTTCCTACTAAGTACCAGGCACAATTCTAGGAAATACAAAGACAAAAGTATCTCTTATCCTTGATAAGCTTACATCCATATGTTTATAAAGCTCTCTTACCTCATCAGCCAACAGGTCTTTACTAAGTCCTATTTTTACCCTCATTAAAATATAGCCATGGATCCAAAAAGAAAGAAATTATTTCCAGATACAGTTTAAGGAAGAAATATAGACTGGATTTGATCCAACTCAAATGAGTTTTCAGAAGAAAGGTCTTAGTGATGCTACCATTTCCACTCCTTCCCTCCCATTGTTGGAACATCAAGTAGCTATGTGTTTATATTCCTTCATGAAAATGTAGGTATATATAGGATAATGTATATTTTTTGTTCAATGAATTTAACATTTTAAATGATTATTTTTTAAAGCTACAAGCAGGAAAAATAAATTGTTAACTCCTACTTAAAATAATTCATGGTCTGGGAACACATTCCTAAAATATGTTCTACTTAAACAACCAGGCTGTGGTTGATCTTAATATCCGGGGTTTTTTCCCCTCCATTTTTCTTTTTTTTTCTTTTAGAACAATTTTACATAGGAACTACCTAGTAGACCCCAACCTTTGCTTGGAGTTAAAACATTCTGTTATCTGGGATTACAGGACCTTTGGACATTGGCACAAAGAAACTAAATTTTCAACATTAGCTCTTTCTGTAAGGGGATTGAACCTTTTCTTGGTCAAACCATGTGGAGATTATGCACTTTTAAAGAAAAGTTGAATATTAGTTATGTTTTTTTAAAAAATCAAGAAAAATAAAGTTTAAAAATGTGCTTTAATCTAGAGTTTACTATGGATCATTGTATTAATGAGAGTAACTAAGACTCACAGTTCATTTTCATTTCAATATTGTTATTACTAGGTACAATGTTCTGATTGCCTTTCATCACTAACATATACCACAGTCTTTTCAGTCATTCCTCAATTGATGTGTATTCTCTTGATTTCTAATTCTTTGTCACCAAAAAAGAACTACTATAAACATTTTTATATGTATGTGTCCTTTTCCTTTTTCTTTTATCTCCTTGGAATACATACCTACTAGTGTTATTGCTGGATCAAAAGGTATATACAGTTTTGTAGACCTTTAGGCAGAGTTCCATTATGCTGGAGAATTGTTGGACCAATTTACAGCTCCATCAAGACTTTCCACTTCCCCTCAGTATTTGTCATTTTCCTTTTCTGTCCTGTTAGCCAATCTGACAGATGTGAGGTGCTACCTCAGAGTTGTTGCATTGATAATACAAACAGAGTGGTAGTGTGGTAAAGGTAGCCATATCATCAAGAAGACTTGGATCAAGTCCTACCTCTGACACATAATGGCTGTGGCCCTCTCTGCCAATCACTTAACTTCTTGGTGTTCTAGATAACTTTCTAAAGGTATAAGTTGCCAAGCTATTGCCTAACTTTGTTGATAGAAGGAATTTGGTTTTTTTTGGCAAAATCATAGGTCTAGTCCAAACATGAAAAATTAATCATTAACTAATCACTGATTTTTCTAAATGAAAAAATATGCAAATTAAGAAGAAAATAGGATCTGATCAGGTCAGTTAGTGTAAGCACTTAGGTTTTTGAATCACCAGAATTTTTAGTGGCTCCAAAAACAAGCAACTCATTTCACAAACCAAAGATTCAGCAATATATCACCTAAAGAGACACCTTTATTTCCCAATTATAGAACTTGAGAGTTGGAAGAGACCTCTATGGCCATCTAATCAAACCCAGACCCAATAAAGTTTGGTTCTTCTTATGAAAATACCTCAAGAAACTGATCAGAAACTTAAGCAAGTAACCAAAAGAGCTATGACAGCAAAGAGATCATAGATCTCCCTCCGTTAGAAGAGTTCTTCACAAACACATGAAACTTCTTAGCGTCAGAGAATCCCAGAGTTGAAAAAGACCATAAAAATCAACTTGTCTATCCCATACACCATACATCAATTCTCTAAACAACATATTTTATATATTGTCATCCAACATCCTCTTTCTTAATTGCTGGGAGTATCAGATTCAAATGCCAAAAAAAAAAAAAAAAAAGGCAGATTTTTTAGGCCAAAAAAGTCTTTCAACAAATTTCAGAGCTTTCTGTGATGTTTGAAATGTAAGCTCTATCTATCATAATTTCACTACCAAACAGCCTTTGACCACCTTGTATTAAAAAGTTTAATGTTTATGTAAAGTTTAGAGGACCAGTAAAATATAGTTTTGTATTGTCTCCTGAATATACACACTAAAGTGAAAGAAGGGCAGCTAGATAGCAGATATAGAGTATATACCAGATAGAGTGCTGGGTTTAGAATCAGGAGTTTCAATCCTCAGACATACTTAGTAATTGTGAGACCATGGGCAAGTCATTTAACTCACAACCTATTTGCCTCAGTTTCCTTATATGTAAGACAAGCTAGAGAAGGAAATGACAAACTATTCCAGTATCTTTGCCAAGAAAATTCTAAAACAGGATTATAAAGAGTCAGACATAACTGAAATAATAAGGTGAAAGAGTATTATTACTCCCTTTCCTGAACACAGATTGAATTGTTTGACTCATTTAGCTGTCACGTACGAACACTGGCCACAGTTCTAGATTTCTTTTTTTTAACCTGTGGCCTGTAGGTAGTCTAAGAGTGGATACTAGGTTCAAATTCTCATTAAATTATTGGTAATAGTTTTTTTTAACTTTTTATTATGGCTTTTTATATACAAAACATATGCATGGGTAATTTTTAAACACTGACCCTTGCAAAAACTTCTGTTCCAACTTTTTCCCTCCTTCCTCCCCCCCCACCCCTAGATGGCAGATAGTCCCATACATGTTAAATTTGTTAAAGTATTTGTTAAATACAATTTTATATATATATATACAATATAATAATATTTGTGCAGCTATCTTGTTGGCAATAGTTTTTAAAAGGCAACTAGATGGTGGAAGAGTGGATAGAGCATTGAGCCTGGATATTGGAAGACCTAAATTCACATTGCACCTCAGACCCTTACTAAGTAACTCTGCACTTGTCATTTAATCTCTCTCTACTTTAGTCTCCTCAGCTTTCAAATAAAGATTAAAAAGAGCACCTACCTCACAGGATTGTTGGGAAGATTAAATGAGATAATATTTGTAAAGCACTTAAACAATGATTGGCACATGGTAGGTTCTTAATAAATGCTTGTTTCTCTCACTCCTGGCCCCATAGATGAACTGCTCTGCCTCCCTGATTGTGCTAACATTCAGATTAATCCTGTTTTTATGAAGTGACTAGTTCCAAAATCTTTATCAAGATACGTCTATCTCAATTTCCTATTCTATAAAATGAGTATAGTAAATTGTTCTCTGTACTTCATGGAGGTATCAAAATGAAATGAAACATTGTACATGGAAATACTTTAAAAGTATAAATCATTATGTAAGTGAAAGTGATGACTAATGCATATTTAATAAAAGTACTGTCATTATCACATTTTAACAGAGATTTCAAACTAAAATACATCCAAATTGGAGAACCAAAACCTCAGAAACCATTGGGTTTTACACTAATATGATGACATGTGTCTAATGATGTTCAATTCTTGTTAAATGATCTTTCAAGTGACTTCAAGTCATGAATTCAACCAAAGAACTGAGAGAAAGGTTACCTTCTTTATCAGATTTTTTCTCTTTTCTTTTCTTAGAAATTTCTAACTTCACAATGTCACAGTTTCTCTAAATATATCTTAAGTTATTTACAAGTATACCCATTTAAATCCACACACTTAAAAAAGAAAGAATTTTTTAAAATGGTTCCCTCACATAGGAACAGTTTTTCCCAATCCTGATTTAATGTGTACTTCTAGGTCAGTTAGTCCTATAGCTCTTTTCTGATCTTACAGTAAGGGGTAAGGAGATAGGGAGAAGACAATAGAATAAATAGAACATTATTTAAGGACACTGACAAGAATGGGGGAAAAGAACTATTTGATATTGTTATAGTTAATAAAATACCATGTCAGTGACAAGAAATGTTTCATTTTCTAGAGAATAATCCTATTTCTAGCCTATAATTTTAATTGGTAAAATCCACATTTCCAATTTGGTTCCTCTAAATTTTGAAAAAAATCGAAAAAAATTGCACATCAAGAGACAATTTCAGGCATGATATGTAAATATAATCAGATCATTCTAAAAAAAATTTGAGAAATCTGGAATGAACATACTAGTACATTTCTAAATAGCATTAGGAAACACATACTTTGTCATGATTGCTGGGGGGGGGGGGTTAATCTCTTTGGCTAAAATGCAGGGTCTATTCATGACACATTTATTACCTTTATAAAGAAATATTTTTTCGCTAATCCTGGCACAGTATTTTTTTAACATAGTGTCTAGGAATATTGCCCTCACTTTCCTATGTGCTGTCAGAATAGAATAGCCCCTTCCTGAATTAGTCTAGCATGTGGTAATCATGTATCCCCTCTTGTGGATAGCATTCGATACCATGTTCAAAATCTCTGATTAATCTGATTAAGCTAGTGAGTGAATAATCCTTTAATCTTCTCAAGAACACAGCTATGTCTGGTGAGTGTCAGATTTGAGACTGGTAAGCATTTGAGTCAATATTTAAAAGTTAAGTGCACACAAAAAAGTATGGGGGCAGGGGAGGGAGGCAATAACACAAAGTCAAACTATATCATCTCTTTCCCAGATCCTGTCTTTTGTGAGTGACCTTCGCAGCTGAAACAGGAACGAGGAACATTAGTAAAAATAATAAATCATCTGCTGGTGGTGATTCAGCCGCAGCAAGCTTATCAGTCACTGAGGACCAATCTGCTAGCATGTGCTTCCTTTTTCCTAACCAGTTTAATTATAAATTAATGGGTGCTCCCTTTTGCCCCTCATTTCATTGTGGAGTAGAAATGCAAAACACCGGATATAGTTATTTATTCTACAGTTAGAAAACCGTCTCCATGGCTAACAATCGCCATATGTTTTGTAAAAACAAAAAAGCAAGAGAGTTCGTTTACTTGAATGAAACTGGAGCTAGGATACACCATCTCAGCAGCTGCATCTGGGGCAAGGGGCAGCTCTGACCCCACAGAAGGACCTGAGAAGTCATGTCCTAGGTTTATCAGCATGAATTACATTTAAATAATGGCCCCCAAATGCAGAGAATAACTGCCATTAGGCAAAACATGTAAAAACATAACAGGAGGATTTCAAGCAAACTAACCAGCAACAAAAGTTGAGCTTGGTTCTATGTATTCTCTCTTTCAATAGAATTTGAGAGGCCCTCTTTTAAAAAGAAAAGAAAAGAAAAAGCAATATGCATTCAGGCCAACCTAAGCAGTGGAAATCAAATGCTCCCATGCAATGACTTTACTTGACTAAAATCTATTTTAGCTGCTCTTTGGTATCTTACATTGGAAACCATAACTTATCAGGAAAAACGGCAATTTCTTTTATTGAATATCTGTTCTAAGAATAAAGATATTAGAAGAATGCTATTATGACAAATATTTATTTACTTATTTAAAAGAGGATTTGTTTTACCTAAATAAATGAGAAACACTCCCCATCCCCAACTCATCTGCAAAATCTTTTTTCTAACTCCAAGGCTATGAGATGTGACTTAAGATTCTGGACCAACTTTCATGAATTGTTTTTAATGGTTCAGACCTATGATCCTGTTGATTTAAAGATCTCCAGGACAGTTGGAGGGGGAGAAGCTCCTAAAAATATGGATCCATAATTTGTCTGCAACTAGTAATTTTAGGTCATTCCTTGAACTATGAAAAAGTTAAGGGGCTTGTTCCTCAGTCACATAGACAGTATGTGGAAAAGGCAGGAAATGAATTCAGTTCTATCTAAATCTGAAGTCAACACTCTAAATATTATACCAAACTGCTTTTCTCTACTAACCTCTTCCCTAATCACCATAAGTGAGTACAGAATACAAGGAAAGGATTTAAAAAAACAACCCTCTTTTTCCTGCTCCATAATTCAACTGCACAGCTAGGATTACAGGTTGGGGAGAGGAGCTAAAAATAGATGGCCAAAGTACCCCAGGAGTTGCCTGAATATTGTCTTGGTAACTTCTGAAATAATCTGAATTTTTTGGCTAGCTAGAAATTGGTAGATAAATACTAACACCAATCTTAGAGTCTAAAAATTACATGAAGTTCAGAGGTCAACTTCACAATTCCAACTAATCTTTCACTTTTACTACCCTGCTAGGACTGGAAAGCTGACAATTCTGCATCTGCCCCCAACTATTCAGGGATATTTACAAAATGTTTGAAGAAAGCCTCTGGGTTCTGGCTTAACTAATAATGTCAGTCATTGGCTCTCTATAAATTCCAATTTCCCAGTTTCTGATTTAAAAATCTTTCTTGTCATACTTACCTCAACACCTTGCATAATGTACTTAAACTACCCTTGAATTCCATGAATCACAGTTTAGAATTGTAAATCCTATATTCTTAATCTACAAATGTTTCCTATCTCTGGCTGAGACATTCTATTCACAGCCATTTTTTTTTCATCCAAACAGTGGTAATGGCCTATGTAATTATGACTTGCTACATGATCCGAGGTCCCTCTGGACATTTAGATTCTTATTCTCTTTAACCTCATCCACCTTTGTCAGTGAACTTTCACCTGAAATTTTTAGCTAGGGAATCAGCTGATAGCTGACTTTGGGACCCAACTGCTGGCCTGGTCAAACAGTAAATAGATATTTCATTAAGTTTCTGGATTAAGAATGACTCCAACAGGAGTCAGAAGGAATAAAATTACATAACTACTTCTTTTTTGAGGCTTTGCAAAATTGACTGGAATTCCTGGGAATGGTTTGCTAACATTTCTGTGAATGATTTTAGGGATGGGGGAAAATGTGCATGGAGGTGAATCCCATTATGTTAACTGACTGTGAAATGATCTCATTTTGCCTTTGTCAAGGGACAAGGTCTCTTGGTTGCTGGGGAAAATCTTGGAAGGAAGTTTTTCACTAACCAGTTAAGAGCATGTCTAAAATGGTTTCATAATTAATGTAAATAGGAAGAAAGCTGTATAAAAAGAATAAGTAAAGTATTTTCAAACATCTTCCTATTTCATTTTTTTCCTTAGCTTATATAATTCTCTTCTTTTCCCTACCCTCCCCCAGTCTTGTTCCATCTAATATTTTTCTTTGCCATAAGCATTCCTCTTCATATTGTGGGTTACAGACCTAAATGTCCCTACTTAGAGATGGCACATAGTGCAGAATTTCTCTCTTTTAACGTATAAATAATAGAAAGGATCCTCATTTGACAAGATATTATGAATTCCAGAAAACTAAAACAGTTTCACAAAACTGTTCATACAGTCCTGAATAGTTAACATTCTGATACCTAACTGAAAAAGGCAATAAATTAATATAATTTATGTCAAACCCATTCCTCCAGATTTGAAAAAATCTTGGAAAAGGGGCAGAGTGCCTGCCATTACTTAAGTATTATATTGCCTTACAATAATCTGGAACAGTGATTTCCAATCCTCCTTCAATGCTTACTTTATTCATATAAATGGCTGAATTTCTGTCCCTATATCCAAGGCACCAGAATATTATGACATTCACTGCTGATTCCCTAGAGGGTACCAGGTACTATAAAGAGAAGAGAAGATCCATGTTGGATTAAAAGGCATGAAAAGTCATAACACTACACATATGCCAGGTGCATTTTATCTTTTCTCTAAAAACCTATATGTGTTATGGGGGATTTCAAAGATTAAATTGATGATGAATTATCTGTATGATTTTTCTACAGAATTTCCAAGGTTTTCGGTATAGGACTGACTGACTCAACTATGAAGACCATGGGAAGTCATATTGTAGTCATTTTGTTGGCTTAAAAAATTCCTTACTACTGGACTGGCCACCTCGAAGTCCCTCGGAGAACTGGAATAAGCTCTAGCTAAGACAAGAATCTTGGAGAGGAGAGACATACTCCCAGACTGAGAAGAAAAGACGATTGATTGGACTTTATCCATTTAAGTGATAACTGATAACTGCATTTATCTCATTTGATCCTACAAAAATTCTGTGAAGATCCTTTCAAAGATCAAAAGATCATTTCAATTTAATAGATAAAGGAAACTGAGCCTTAAAGAAGCTATATGATTTGTTAAGTCTCACCCGATTATTAAGTGTCTATGGTACTATTAGAGCCCTTCTAGAATTCAAGCCCAGCCTTCTATTCACTATATCATGCGACCTCTTACAAGAATATCCTCTCTAACCTGACAGCCCTTCTCACCAGGAGGGCAAGACCAGACCATTATTTTGTCATTTTGAAAACAGAGAATCTGTTGGCAACATAACAGTAATCTACAATAGAAAAACCCTATATACATCCAAAGACTTTCACTGAATTTGGGAATTAGAAGTAGTTACTTAATCAAATCTACTATTTGAGCTATATATTGTGATAAGTATCCTTCCTATATAAAGTAGTACAAAGAATGAACAAATGAAACATTAAGTATTTACTCTTTCCTAAGCATTATGTTAAGGACAGTAGGTCAAGAAAACCAGCAAAGTCAAATATACTCTGTACCGAGAGGTAGCAGTATTATAAAATGATTGGCTGTGAACAACTTGGCTATTTTCAAAAATACAATAACCCAGGACAGCTCTAAAGGACCTATGATGGAAAATGCTATCCATCCCCAGAAAAGGAAATGATGGTGTCTGAATGCAGATTGAAACATACTTCTTTTTAACTTTATTTTTCTTGAGGTTTTTGGTTTTGTTTTGTTTTTTGGCCTGTGTTTTCTTTTATAGTATAACTATTATGGAGATGTTTTGCATGACTGCACATGTATGTGAACATTGAATTTCTTGACTTTTCAATGGGGAAGGGGATCAGTAAGGAAGCAGGAAGAGAAAGAATTTGGAGCTTGATGTTTTAGGGACAAACACTGAAAATTGTTTTTGTATGTAGCTAGGAAAAATAAAGATATTAAATACAAAGAAAAATGTATAATTGAATATATGAAAGTATTTAAGTTCCTGAATATTTTAAAAATAAAGCTATAAATGTTTATGTAAGAAACTTGAACTCATATTAAACCTATAAGATTTTTTTTAAAAAAATTATAAAGAAATAAAACCAGCATTTTTGGGGGGAAATGAAGTCAGTCTCTAGTCTAATCACAGAGGATTATTAATTGACCTTTTTCTGGTCATGAAATCTGGATTTGCCTCTGATATTACAACTGTCTTCTCAAGCTTTATAACTAATTATCAGTCAGTAGCAAGAATCTAGGACAACGTCAAACCACTATCCCAGTAATAATAGGTAGAACATGTGTAGAGGACATATTAGGATAAGTAGCCCAAACAGAAACTTTGAGGTAGGATAGTGTAGAATGATTAAAGTAAGGTGGTCAGCAAGAATTTAGAAAGAATATCTTGAAGCATCATTCCAACATAGCTAGCATAATGGGAAAATATTGATATACAACAATAGGCAGAGATGTTTGGCACATAGAGATGCAGGCAAGGTTGCAAAGAACCTGAAGCCAGTACCTATCTAACCATAACATTCATAGGTACACAAATGGAAGAGCTGCTCCTTTTACTCACATAGTATAGTTTTAATTTGCATTATACTTATTTGTGAAAGGATTTTATCACACCTTCTAAATCTTTGGCTACTTGAGAACAAAAATTATATTTCCTTTATCACTGTATTGTGGTTTTGTTTGTTTGTTTTGTTTTATTTGGGGGGAAGGTGGATTTGCCTATGGTATCTGAGGCCAGATTCAAACTAAGGTCCTTGTGACTGACTCCATGGCCAGTGTTTTATCCACTACACTATCTACCCATTTCCATTGTATCTTCTCTAGCTTTATATCAGCACTTAGTAAATGTTTATTGACTACATTACAGAATGAATGATTGAATTCAGCAGGTGTAGCATATATCAAGAGCTTCAATTGAATTAAAGCTAATTTTTTCATAATCATTTTGGAACTTCAGGGATCTATGATTTCATTTACATGGATATTCCTTCATTTAGTAAAAGCAGACCATAACTATACCATAGTTGGTGGTCTCCATGAGTTGCAATGGCTAAAATAAAAAGCAACACCATCTGGCTAACTCTCTAGCATTGAGCCTTTCTAAACTTAGGCTGATCCAGGGATAAAGTGTCCATGGTCAGATCAGTTTTCTAGTTTGGTAGGACCTGCTAAGGTAGTATTGAACTAGAATATCCAATAGTTTCAAATACTGCATAGCAGTCAAAAAAGATAAGGACTGAGAAAAGATTGAGAGAGATAATTTCTCATTAGAATATGGCTATGGAAGGGAGTCATGATATAATGTGGGATAGTAGGATGTAGAGATGATCAGACAAGTGAAGATTTTTTAAAAGATGAGTGTAAAAAGATAACAGTGGGAAATTAAAGAAAGAAACAAGTTCTCAGAGGAAGAGAACCAATAGAAGCAAGGATATATATACAGGGGTTGGTGTTTGTAAGAAGAACCGCCTCTTCATCTGAGACTGGAGCAGAGAGTGAGAGAGTAGGAATGATGTTTGGGTGTTTCACAGTATTAAACTGAATAGTAGAGGGAATGAGTAAAGATGGCTTTCTGCCTGAGAGAAGAAAAAGACAGTGATATAAGTACTTTAAGGATAAAAGAAAAACCAGCAAGCATTTTAACATCCTAATTATGTACCAAATATTGTGCTAAATACCAGAAATAACATGTCAAATATGTATTCAGCAGCTACTGTGTGCTGAGCACTATTCTAAGTGCTGAGGATACAAAAAGAGGCATGAGACAGTCCTTGCCTTCAAGGAGTTCACAATCTAAGGACTGAGACAACAAGAAAATGCATAGAAAATAGTCTGTGTACAGGATAAATAGAGAATAATTGAGAAGGAGCATACTAGAATTGAAGGAGATAGGGAAAGACTTCTTGGTAGAAGATGACATTTTAGGTAGGATTAAAAGGAAGCCAAGAAGATCAGAAAGGAGAGTATCGTAGGCATGTGGAACAATTGGAGAAAACATCTGGACCCAAAAAGCATAGTGTCTTGTGCTTTGGGAAAATCACTTTAGTGATTGAATGGAGGATTAATTTGAGAGAGTAGAGACTTGAAGCAGGCATACATACCTGTAGATTCTTACAGTAATCTAGATGTAAAATAATAAGAGCCAGAACCAGAATGCATCCAGCATCAGAAGAGACAAGGAGGCATATTCAAGAGATGTAGGAAAGGTGAAATTGATAGGCTTTGGCAAAAGATTGTATATGAGGAAAAGCAGCAAAATGAAGGGTCAAAAATGACCATGACATGGTGAGCCTGTGGGACTGGGAGGGTAGTATTGCCTTCTACAGTAATAGAGAAATTGAGGGAATTGGATTTAGAGGTAAAGAGAATAACTTCATTTTTGGACATATTGAGTTTGAAATGTTTACTGAACATCCACTCTGAAATGTCCAACAATAGACACTTGGTCTACAGGGGTCAACAGGGAGGTTAGGGCAGGATAAGAAGATTTGAGAATCATCAGCATAGAGAAGGGGGTCCCACGAAAAACTCTTAGGGGCACCTAAGTCAGAGGGCATGTTCTAGATGAGGATCCAGCAAAGGAAACTGAAAAGGAAAGATTTCATAAGTAGTAGGAGAACAGGAGTGAGTGGTATTCCAAAATTCAGAGAAGAGTCTGCTAAGAGTCTGAAAAGATGGTGATAAAAAACAGTGTCAAAGGCTGCAGAGAGTTCAAGGAGAACAAGAATTGAAAAAAGCCTACTGGGTTTAGCAATTACGAGATCGTTATAACTTTGAAAAGAGTCATTTAGTTGGAATGATGAAATCAGAAGCCAGATTGTAAGGGGTTAAGAAGAGAATGAGAAGAGAGAAAGTAGAAGTACCTACTTATTGCAGATGACTTTTTCAAGAAGTTGAATAACAGAAGGCAGAAGAGATATAGGATGGTAGTGATGATAAATGAATCAAGTGAAATTTTCATGAATACTGGAGAACATGGGCATATTTAGGAAAAGAGAAAATAGGAAGAGATTGTAATAGATTGATCATGACAAAAAGGAAATCTTTGGGAAGAAAGATGATGGCATAGAATAACTTACACCATTAAAAGGATTAATTTTGGTAAAGAATAAGGCCAACTCTTCAAGTAAAACAGGGGTGAAGGAAGAGATAGACAGAAGGCATATGAATGATATGCGATAAGGAAGATAGGAAATGAGAAAGCACACAGTGAATGGTCTCATTTTTTTCTAACTATGAGAAGTTCTTAGCTGAGAGAATCAGGGAAGAATTAACCATAGAGAGGTTCAAAAACAATCAAGTAGCAAAAAAGAAAGACTATCCCTGAAGGATATATTCTATTGGAAGAAAACACATAAAAAGGAATTGAAAAGAGGGAAGGAAGACATTCCCACATGGAAGATGGAGGCAATGTCTATAGAATCAGAATACTGAGAAAAGAATAAAAGATGTGCAGTATTGACCCTTCTCAAATAGAAGATGATAGAGGGAATTCATCAGTGGTTAGATAAAGGGACCTAAGGGGGCAAGACAATGTTTGGGATCAGAAGGCAGCAGATGCTAAGAGAATTTTCAGTGTGACAAGGTAGCTGAAGTGTGGTGGAGATGTCTAGAGGAGCAAAAGCAGCTCTGGGAAAGGAAAAGATTTGGAACAGAGACTGGGGGATGTGGGATAGAAGCATGGCTATTAAGCATGAAAAAGTAATAGGACTTGCATATAGTAGTGATGGCAGTTGATATTACTTAAAATAAAGTACACTAGTCAAGTGGCCCATTACAAGTGCCAACTTCATAACTTAAAAGACCCATCAATAAGTACATTTCTTAGACTGGAGTCATCTCCAGTCATCCTGATTAATATCTTGCCATTGGACCCAGATGGCTCTGGAGAAGAAAATGAGACTGGTGAACTTTGTACATCCCTTCTTCCTTCCCTCTTTTAAATTCAATTCATTTGCATGTTATGGCATTGCCTCCCTGATATCATAGTCCTCATAGAGAATGAAGGACAAACAACAATAGACATTGTACTTATTTAGGTGTGGATTGCAGATAAAAAAGAAATGAAGATTAACACATACCAACATTTCATTTCTTTTGAAAAAAATAAAATGGACTATTTCCCTTTCTTAAAAAGCAGAAATGTAGAAATGCATCAAAAGATGCAACAATCACTCCCACTTCAACGCTATTAAAAAATTCAAAAAAATATTTTTAAGACTCTTTCTCTTTCAAACAAGCAATCCAAAACCAAGTAAAAACAGTTTTAAAGAAATGACATTAAAGAACTTTTTTTTTCTCTTGAGGGCAGGGCTATATTTTCCACAAGCCCTTCACTTAGCAGGAGGCCCTTTTTTATTGTGCCTGAGAGCAGTCCCCTGAGTAAAACCCTAATTGTCAAGGGGCTTGTTGTAAGTAATGGTCATTTGTGTTTCATAATTATCTTGAATCAACACAATTAGTTCCACATTCTGCTATTTTCTTCCAAAGGCATCTGTAAACATTTTACCCCATTCTAGCAAATAGCTTTTGGCAATCATTTTAAAAAAGTAAACCAGTCCTCAGTAGAGCATTTTAATAAATTCTGAGGATCCCCCATAGTATTTAGAGTTCTAGCCCAGAAGATAAAGAAAGAATTCTGAATATTCTCATCAGAGTTCTGATTTGGTTATATCAGTATAAGACTCTAATGATATCCCCAAAAATTGTGATTTGACTGATTTTTTTTTTTACTTTAAAACAAACTAATTTTGCTTATTCATTCGTTCTAGAAATACAAAGTGTCTCTACAATGGCATAGAACATTAGATTCCAATTCTTAAACTTGAGATTTGGGATTCAAGCCATTTGCACATGCGGAATAAGAGCTATACAAAAGCTTGTCATAATTCAATGTAAACAATATGTTAGAGATGACTAAAAGTAGAATGGCCTAGAAATGGTTGTTTTTATTAATGCTACTGAATATGAAAAGCTCATTCAGAAACGGAGATGGGAGCCCATTAGAAGGTATCTAGAGAAAGTACCTTTTATGTCCTGACATTTAGAACATTTTCCTTTGTATCCTGCATCTACTGAGAAACCTAAAAAAAAATACTTTTCACCGAATTTTCATCATACAACTGAAAAGGATAAGGAACACATTCTTCTTTCATGGAATATGTCATGCACCTGAAAGCAGTCTAGTAACTTCATGACATCTTAAAGGTATGCCTCACTACTATATGTAGTGACTCCATAGTCAAGCCACTCTTCTTATTCCAGTGCTGGTCCTTCTCAGGCTGCCATATCTAACACTTATTTTAAATCATACATTAGTAACCTTTCAGAAGTTTTATCTCAAGTTGTTTCATCTTGTTGGCGATACATATTATATCTCTGTGGTTCTTGTAAATGGAATTGAAACACTATACCATCTCTAGCAAATACTGGGAAAGAGGTTATTTGGAAATAGGGAACCAGACCCTAAAATATTGAAAATCAATCTTTAGGATGCCAACTATACTTCCATGGGGAATTGTAATCAAGAACAAAAGAAAACCAAGAACTGACTGATACATTTGAGAATTTAGGCAAGGATTTGAAAGATACAGGACCTTCAGTTTGAAAAAAATATCACAAGGAGTCAAACTTTCCAAAACAGCAAAAAGAGATCAAGTTAATGAATATTTGTTAACTCAGCACATAGTTAGTGTTTGGAACATAGAACTTAATAAATGTTTTTTCCTTCCATCCATTCATTTATTTTATTCATAGCAAGAATCTATGCTAAATTCTAAATAAGGCAAAGATGAAATAAAGTTTAGTCTTTGCCTTCAAGAGATTACCATGGTGTGAGGGAGAAAAGGCATGTGTACAAACTATTATAATAGAAATTAGCATATAATGAGAGGTCCAAACAAAGTGGTACTATGGATTTGAAGAAGGAAAAGTCATTCACTTCCAGTCCCAGACTGAACACATCTAGTGTTCCCAGATCTAGTGGGTAAGGACTACACACTATTTTATTCTGCACAAAGCACTTGTTAAATGAATTGAAATAGAATAATAAAACATTGAGTTTGCTTAGGCACAATGGGTTAGAATTATTTTCTTCTTTCCTGGGATCTCAACAAATTAATGGAAACTTTTAAGATATATTAAAAATCATTTGATAACACTGAAGCAAAAAAGAAATGAGTTGGTTAAAAAAGTGAAGAATGTGTCAATTGGTAAAATTAGATTAAAAAAAAGTTCCTCTGAGTTCTGCCCTACATTTGGACTATCACAAGTGAGGCAAACTTTTCTCGGCAAACTGCTGAGGATTGCCAATTTAACAAGCTGTTCTGTGCTGCAAGGGACATATTTATGGACATACTTTCAACAAGACGTACCTAGTGCTACCAAGCTGTGCTGTACTAAAGAGCAGAAAGTATCAGAAATATGGATTTTTTTATAAAAGATTTCACACATGAAACCTATTAAAATCAGATCAAATATTCTGAAATTTACAGGGGGAAAATATTTTTTAAAAAATATTCACACGGCTTTTATGTGCACGGAGAAGATGGAGAAACAACTTGGCCCAACCTGCTTACCTCTAGTCATTGTAAAGCTAAATTCTTATAAGAGAGAAAGAGTGGGGGAGTCAAAATGCATGGTGAATTATTCTAATGTTTAATCAGTTGGGTCACCACAAACTGAAAGCTATTTAAAACCTTGCCCCAGCTAGTAAATATCCTGTTTGAAAATCTACATTTTCAGAACCTTTCACTGAAAAGTGGATAGTTGTAACAGGTGCTCAGCTGTCTATATTGAGGAGGGATCCAAAGTTTCAAACAGTATAGTTACTTAACCTTGTTGTTAGCCTACTGTGTTCTGTTTGGCACAGAATCCAATCTTCTCTTTCTTTATGGAATTCACTATATCTCAAAATCAAGTACCATGCACAAAAGCTTTTTTTCTTCCTCCTTTTTAAGTATATGTGGGATAGAGACTAAGATCCAGGATCTCTTTCTCTCCTTTCCCCACAAGGTTGTTTTCAGTAGCCTTTCTTTAATAGTCAAAACAATTACTCATAAAAACAAAATTTGTTGCAAAGAGTTGCTTGGAGCCATGTAGTTGGTAACCAATGATTAAATTTTTCACATCAATCAATTATTTTGTTGTCAGAATGAGAACAAAAGATAGAGATTCTTGATCTGTTGAGAAATAAGAATTTTCTATGAAAAAATTGAGGGCCAGAAAAAAGGGGTGAGTTGATTTGTAAAAGGCTGTGTAAGTGGCAGAAAAGGGATTAGAATATGTCAACAACAAATGATGCTCAGGACTTTTCAGGACATTACAAAGTTACCAAGACATTTTCATGATCCTTTATAACCCCCTAATCTAGAATACTGAATGATTATGTAACCTTTCCCCTATCTAATTATCTACTTCCTATTTACTCCTTCTTATTGCCTGTATGTCTTATTGTTGTTGTTGTTGTTATTCAGTGGTTTTCAGTTATTTCTGGCTCTTCATGATCCCATTTGTGGTTTTCTTGGCAAAGACATTAAAGCATTTTGCTATTCTTTTTCCAGCTGATAAATAAATTAAAAGGAATTTTATCCTATTATTTTCCAGCTGATAAAGAAATTAAAATAAACTTAGTCACACCTAGTAAGTATCTGAGTTTGAATTTAAAGTCAAGTCTTCTTGAAAAAACTCTAGACCTGACTCTCCATCCACTGTGCCACCTAGCTACTTCTAGTCCATGTATTTCTTTATACATCTCTGGTATTATTGTTACTCTTAATATACATAATATATTATTATATATTATATATAATTAAATAATATATAAAAATTATATATAATATATGTTATATAATATATATCCTAATATAAAGGTATATATTATATATCCTAACTACTATTGCAAATGAACATGGTCCAAAACAAGTGGATACTTTTAGTTACTCTCTCCTTATTTTTTACAGCTTTTCCATACTTCTATGGATTGTTTCCCCATCAAAGCCATTACCAAGAACACAACAATGATCTCTTTTGTCTATCAGCCATTGGTCCTCAAGTCCTTTGACTTTTAAGTTAATATGGTTATATCCTTACACTCTTTCATAACTGCCTCAGGAAAGAAAAACAATCTCCCCCTCTTCCAGAAGATAAATTATACATACAATTTTAGATCACAAATCTATTGTATGTATATCTTGTTGTTGATGTTGTGGTTGGCTGAGTTGTTTTCATGTCTAACTCCTTGTGACCCCATTGAGGGATCTTTTTGGCAAAGATACTGAAATGATTTACCATTTCTTTCTCCAGCTCATTTTCTATATGAGGAAAGTAAGATAAATAGGGTGACTTGCCCAGAATCATACAACTAATCTGAGGCCAGATTTGAATTCAGACTTTTTGGGGAAATCTCTAGGATTAGCACTTCATCTGCTGTAAACATCTAGTTGCCCTTATATAAATCTTCCTCTGATCAATAGATATACAAATAAATGAATACATAAAAAACCATTTATAATGTATTTAGCATGTGCTAAATAATGTGAAAAGCCCTAAAGACACAATACCTTTAAGGATCAAGCATCCTAATAGAAGAAGAAAATACATCTAGGGGATGGTGTCCAGAATCTCTGTTCTAAGAGGTTAAAGGGTTATGAAGTAGAGAAACAGTGAAGATACTGATTTAACTTGTCTGAAGGCAATGATAGCACTGCTTTGATTAATGTTACCAAAGATTAAAAGTTTGGGAAGTGTTCATGGATGTGCAGAAGGAATTGTAACTTAAATCTAGATTTTCTGACTCTCAAGTGCTGATGGTGACCTTAAGGAATTCTCACATCTTAATAAAACACATCTGGATTCATTGCCTCATTTCTTGTTAAAGTACAATTGTTTATTACAAAAAATAATAAATTGACATTAATATAGCCCTTTTAAGTTGAGAAATCATTTTCATACATACCATATGTGAGCCTCACAACAACAATGGTGGTATTATAGATATTATTTTTCTAATATGGATTTGTTTGTGATCAATATAATATTGCCAACATCTATCAATAAATTAAAATTTTTTTATTTAGAACCTGCTACATGCTAGATATTGTGCTAGGTGCTGGAAATACAAGTACAAAGAATGAAACAATCTCTAATCACAGGAAGCTCAGATTCTAATGGCAAATACAAGAATTATTTACATATTATACATATAGTAGAATCTTAAATGAATAAACAGATGCAAATAAAATAGTTAAATAGAAATTAGTTTGGAAGGGAGAGCTTTAGTTATAAGAGAGATCAGGAAAGGATTTATGTAAAAGATAGTGCTTGAACTGTATCTTAAAGAAAGAACAATTCATTGTGGCACAGGTAAGGGTGGAGTCCCTGACATGTGGGACAGCCAAGAAAAAATATGGAGATGAGAGATGGAGTCTTATGTGTGTGGAATAGAAAAAAGACCACTTTAGTTGGAAAAACAGATTTGTACCAGTTATATACATCTCTAAACGTTAAACAGGGGAATGTCCTCAAGTCAAGAGACAGCTATTGGAACTGAATGAGTACTGAAGTCCTGTGGTAACTATAGACTGTAAACCCAACTTTAATCATTTATTCCATAAAGAAACAAGGGAAAATGCATCAAGCCAACTAAATAACAGGGCAAAGAGAAAAGCAGAGATGAATCAATAGGGGCACATTATTTTCATGTCTTTGGACACAATTATTACTTTTGTGACTTTGAGCAAATTATTGTACTTTTTGGGGCTGTTTTCTCATTGGTAAAAAATGGTCTTTGAAGGACCTTCTAGTTCTAGAGCTACAACCAAGAGGACAGCGTGCTGTAGTAGAAAGCACATAGACCGAGAATCAGAAGACAAACTTTTAATCCCAGCCGGTAAATAACTAGCTCTTTAACCTTGAAGAAATTTACCTCACTTTCAAAAAAAGAAAAATGGTGAAATTCTATATAAATGTAAATAAGGCATTATGAATTGTTAAATATGAACCTCAAGGATACTTTAACTTTAAGATATTAAGAAAGAAAACAATGCACTCTACATTTAATCAAGTTGAGGAAGGAAGGTAGTGAAGTTAGAGGAGGACTTGAAGCTAACAGGAGATGGCTTCAAATACTGCTTCTGCCATATACTTAACTTCTCAGTGCTCTACACAACTCTCTCAGACTATAAGTTATAGAGAAGGCATGCTTATTGAAAGAGTTTTGTCACTCAAGGAATTATTTATACCAATGAAAACACAGGTCCCATCCCTACTTTTGAATATACAAATGAGGTTAACAATATTGCTGTTACCTAAGACACTTAAAACCATATGATGTGAGCTTTTTTCATGTTCTTATCATCATTATAATTTTTTACAGTGCCTAAACAAGATATCATTCAGGAAGTGACAACCTCAGCTAAGCTATTTGTTTGTATTTCTGTCAAGGTTTTTAAGCTCTAACCTCTATATTGCAAGAATAGAGCAGATATATTTTCTTTTTTTTCAACACATTACTGAAGTTGCTGGTGTCAACAAGTATTCCAAGTTTGTTTAAGACTGAGGCAATCCCAATTCAGATTCTTCCATAAGGGAAGAAAGGAAAGCAAGGATAGAAGGAAAAGTAGGGAAGAAGAAGCATTTAATAGCACCTACTATGAAGCAGACACTACACTATATGCTTTACCAATAGGATCTTATTTGATTCTCACAATCTTGCAAAGTAATATTGTTATTACAATGATTAAATGACTTGCCAGGTTCCCACAGCTACTAAATATCTAGAAATTTGAGTTCAGTTTTTCTTAATTCTGGGCCCAATGTTCTATCCCTTGTGCTTCCTTCCTTATTATAGGCAGATGGATAAAGTTTCCATGAATGCCATTTGAGGAATAGGTTTGTATCCAGACTAAGTGAGGAAGTCAAAAAGAGATCAGTATGGCCAGAGAAAGAAATACCTATTAGGAAAAAAATAGACAACCTACTAAATTTCTTTAGGAAATGGAAATTTAAGAGAAAAGGAAAAAAAAAACAAATGGAGCATTTGCAAGTAATATAAATGAACAAAAATACTAGAAGAGAGTGATAGAGATAAAGGAAAAATAGAGATAGAGGCAAAGCAGAAAGATGAGTAGGGAGAAAGGAAGCAAAAATGAGAATAGGCTCCAAGAAGGAACAAAATAAAAATTTGGGAAGAGACAGAAAGTTACATCAAGGAAAATTCTGCCCAATGAAAGCTACCTGTTCATTCAGTAGCCACTCATTCATTCATTCAAAAATTCATTATTATGATTATGATTGTAATTATTGTTGAGACTATCTCTATCTATTCAATCTGGAAATACAAAAGCTATTCATGGACCTGATTCCACTCTTGATCCATGTAGAAATTTTGACCTATTCCATTTCTGACACATGAGATGGTTTGCTCTTCCTTAGATAGCCTATGACATCCTACTTTCAGGGTCCTATCATATGGTTTCAAGACAGTTACAGACATGATTGGTTTAGCCCTATTGCAGCTCAGAACTTTCATACTCAAATTATACACCAGCCTCAGCTTCCCCAGTAACAAAAATTCTGGATATGCACAACTATAATCTAGCAATTCAGAAACTCTTGAGCATCCTCTTGATATAAAGTCTTTCTCATGAAATGACTCAGGACTAACAAGGTGGCTGAATCTTAGTTTAACCTAGACTTGTTAGTAGAAATTTCTTTTTGAACTTTACTCTGAGCAGGTAAGGTTTGCTCACAAGACCAAGTCTTCCCAGAAAAATATGTAATGACAATCAAAAATAAAAGATGCCATCATTTCTAAGCTTTCTACTGGCCATTTTGTTACTTTCTAGAAATGAATCTAGGTGGCACCTCTTTTGAGACTCCGTAATTTAATCAAGTTCTTATTAAAGTTTTCACCAATCTTACCCGGAGGCCTCTGAGTGGAAAGAACAGCTTGTTTCCTTGACAGCAGAGAATCAACAGTTTTGACTTCCTTTGTTGTATTTCTGTCAAGATTTCCATAGAAATAACTGCTGTTCTAAGAACATGAGAATAAATGCTTTTTAACTTTTAAAAATTGTTTTGTGGATCTTCTTCCTTACAGAGTTCTAGATTTATATCTGGAAAAGAACTTGTCAGTCATCTGCTCCAATCTTCTCATTTTTCAGATGAAGATATCAAGATGAGAAAGTCTAAGATCATACAGGAGTAAGTTGCAGAGAGAGATTTTTAATTCAGGCCCTCTGACATGAAATCATCATTGAAACTCCCAACTCACATTTTAGAAACTTTGAAGCTATATACAAAAATCCTCACATTAAACAGGTGACAAGTTTTCACTCAAGCATCTTTCTAAAGTATGTGTAAGAATTTTCTTCCTTATGCCTAGATACTTGTGATATACATAATCAATATGGAAGAATGGATTCAAATTCAGTGGGTATATGAGGAAAGAAGGAAGGAGAAAATCCTAGAGAGCTTGATTCCAAGGCCAATGTAAGCATAGTCCTGATTTTGTAGAAACAAGACTCAATTTTCTTTTGATTCTAGCTTGTCTGAGCAATTATCATGAGAACCAGACTTTGCCCAGTATTCAGCTCTCCAAAACAAAGTGCCATTCCCCGACACCAGAATTTGTAACAAGTGAAGTAAATGGGGACTGTTGGCAGTCGAGATTCTGGAGGATAAAAATCTAAGGGAACTTTTGGCATATGGGGGCCCCTAGAATATTAATGAGCCACTGAAAACAAAAAGAATTGTAGATTTTTTCTGCATTTTTTTTTTTTTTTTTTTGCTTACTCTCTAGAGTGGGAGGAGGGAGACCATGCTGAAATGGCAGCTTTGATGTTCAAAAGCCTGATTGTGCATGGAAAATCACAGTGCGGTTGAAGATGGAGTTTGGAGTTTGCATTTTTCCCCATTACTAGCCATCCACTCTGCAAATCATCTTCTTCAAAAATAAAAGCAGGATTTAAGTCTGTGTGTGGCTGGCATGGATCTCTGTATCTCATTCCTTTTTCTTCATCATGCCCTTATGTACAAGGGTAAAGACCATCCTTTGCATCCAAGTACAGTGTGCTGAAGGGAGGATGAGCAGTAGGGAGTCCTGCTGATGCCACTGTCCTCTGCCTGTTCCCAATTCCATGGCCTCAGGCGATGGTTTGCATTTTTAGGACAACAGCCGGCTATCTGCAAGCAGGAGACCACGCGTCAGGCTTCATTACTGCACACAAAATGACACAAGAGGGCCTGTGGTCACAACTGTGCTTATGGTATGCTGAAAAGCCATTACATCTCATTGCAATAGAAAAGATTCACTAACACACAGGCTGACCAGCCCCATAAATTGCCAAAAAACTGACAGTTCAGCTTATTTATGCAATGTAATACCTGGAATGTTCTGGGATTTTTTGTTGTGTGTTTGTTTTTTTCCTTTTAGTTGATGATTAGACGACATGGTTAAATGGTTAGAGCTGAGTGTATTGAATACCTTCTCTTTCATCAAGAAATTCAGGACAGTTAAATTAAGATTTCAAAGTCATTTTCTCCATTTAGAATCATAAAATCACATGGCATATTGGTAGGAAAGAACACTGGGAAGTGTGGGGGGAGAGGGGGTCTGAAAAATTGGGTTCTAGTCCCAGTTGTGCCATTATCTTCCTCTGAGACCTCAAGCAAGACAGATGCCCAATCTGGGATGAAGATTCCATATTTTAAAAATATAAAAGATCATTTCCAAGCCCATCCATTTCAGACTTTCTGTGATTCTTGAAAAATAGTGTGTAATACATAGAAATATCAAAGTGTTAGTATTACTATTTTTTAAATGAATCAAAAGTTTACAAAAGGATGATGATGAGAAAGGGTGGATTATTGATTCTCTAACAATCAAGGACATCAAATGAGATGGAATCGGCCCCTTCCTGAGGAAGACCATTCCACATAAGAATATCCCTATTAGGAATGTAAGAGGGGATAATTTTACTTTTGTTTTGTTTTTGGATGTCAAGCCTAAATTGTCCTTTTTGACATATCCATTGCTCTTGTTTATGTCCCTTTGGTACCAAATGACACTAGTCTAAACTAACTTCCAGATTATTGTCCTTCAACAACTTAAAGATGGCCTCTCATGGTCATTTAGACACACACACACACACACACACATACAGAGACCCCCACTCCATTTAGATTTATCTTCTCCCAGTTACACATGCCCTCAACTAATCTTAAGGTTTTCATCCTTCTGGTTGTCCTCTTAACATTAGCTTATCTATTTGCTTATCACGCATTGACAGCCAGAACTCAGACTAATATTCCAGATGTAGTCTAACTAGCTTAGAGGCAGGAAGACTCATCTTCCTGAGTTTAAGTCTGACCTTGTATGATCTTGGGGAAGTCACTTAACACCCATTTCCTCAGTTTCCTTATCTGTAAAATTAAGCTGGAGAAGGAAGTAGAAAACCATTATTTTTGTCAAAAAAAAAAAAAATGAAGTCTCAAAGAATCAGACATGGCTGAAATGATTGAACAACAATTTTGTGTAACCATAAGTTTACTGCAGATAAATTCTTAACAATTCCCTTCAAAGATTCATAGATTTAATGATAGAAAGGATCTCAAAAGTAATCTAATACAATTCTTTTCATTTTACAGAAGAAGAAACTGAAGAGTAGGGGGATAAAACTAATTAACCAAGATAAAACAAGTTATAAAAAGTGAATTTTACATATGGATTGGGATCTGTCTTGCTTATGGTCACATAGGAAATTAATACCAGAATTGCGATGAACCCAGTTTTTCAGACCTCTCTTCCTCAGTGTTTTTTCTACTAATATGCCATGTGATTTCATGATTCTAAAAGGAGAAAATGACTTTGAAATTTCAATTGAACTGTAATGAATTTCTTGATGAAAGAGAATGTATCCAGTATACCCAGTTCTAACCATTTAGCCATGTCATCTAGTCTTCAACCAGAAAAAAAATCCCAGGTATTAAATTGCATAAAGTAAACTGAACTGTCAGTTTTTTGGCTGATCAACCTGTGTGTCTAGTGCATCTTTACTATTGCAGTGAGGTGTGGTGCTTCTTCAGCACAACAGAACTTAGATTCTCACTCCCAATGAAGAAAATGTTATTCTGTGCAACCCAGAAAAGTTAAATAATTTGCCCAAAGAGCTAGTTGGGAGCATGGCTGGGACAAGAATGCAGGTCTGCCTCTCAGAGTAAATGCTCATTTCACTTTATCTTGCAATTGATATTCAACTACTTTAAGGCATATGTATGTGTTTAATGTATGTATTGTGAATGTATATATGTACATATATATATATATACATATATATAATGTATATATACATATATGTACAATCAATAGAAAGAAGACAGAGTAGTTTACTCCAGTATTGGTTTATGCAAATAAACACAGTGACAGGAAATCTAGGTTCTAGTCTTAACTCATTAACTATATCATTCTGGAAAAAGTTACTTTGCCTTTCTGGGCTTCAGTTTCCTCAACTTTAAAATGAAAAAGTGGGAACAAAAAATCCCCAGGGCCTCTCTTCTGATGTTCTAACTGAATACCAATATCACCATCTCCATCCCCAGCTTTCTCTACAATACTCCACAAGGAATAATCAAAGATGCAAAAGGACCTATCATATGTCTTTGAGATTACTTCATTGTTTTGTTTGCTTTTTGTTGTTATTGAAAGAGAAACATCTAAAAACACCAAACACCTTATTTACCAAATTTAAGCATAGCATTAATAAGATTAAGAAACTCTGCCCAGTGCATATTTGTTTTCATTTCATACATTTATTAGACCTTGAGGACTTTTTTTGTTTTTCTATTTCTAGGTCTTTCTTTCTCTCTTTCTCCCTCCTTCCCTCCTTGTCTCTCTCTCCCTTTCTTTCCTCCCTTCCTCTCTCTCACACATACACACACACACACACACACACACACACACACACACACACACACACACCACACACACACTGACTTGCATAACACTGGAAAGAAATATGGAATCATAAGAGCTAAAAGGGACCTTAGACATCATCTGTGATTCAGCCTTCTCATTTTGAATTGGTATCTATCTTGGACTCTGGTCTCAGGGAGGTGAAGAACATATAATAGAGAAGATCATTGTCTTATTGTGAGTCAGCATTGATGGCCTCTTAGGTAACTTATAGTGCTGTGATTCTGTGTACTACGAAGAGTTTTGAACTTGGAGTCAGGAGAAGCAAAGGTTCACTTCTCAAATTTGCACTGAAATAGCCTGAACTGGCTAGAAAGCTGCTTGTTAAATTTTCAATGTGACACTTATGATTGAGAAATAACCACTATAAGTCAGGACTTGATCTATTGTTTTCTTTATTTTCCAGGTTTAAGGTAGTAATAGAGAAAATATTAATAATGCATATTAAATTTGAAAACTTTTCATATCTAAGATTCCATGTGTATATGCATGTATATGAATATCTATGTATGCATATGTGTGTATTTTATGTGGGGTAGAAACTGACTGTTAAGCATTTTCAGAGCATCCTTGCTCAGAAAAAAATTTTTATGAGTTTTAATGAACTACAGGAACCCAGACTAAATAAACCTTTTAGTCTCTTCTATAATTGTACTTAAATGGCAATTGTGTGATCTGAGTCTTCACCTCTTACAAACTTAGTTTCCTCATCTGTGACATGAGGATATTGGACTAGGTGACTCTTTAGGGCCTATATAGTTTTAAATCTTATGATCCTGGATTCTTACTTCTAGTTTCCTCAAACAATTTAAGTTTTTGAACTAAACAGTGCCTAAGGTCCTTCCTAAGTTTACAATTTTTCAATTCTCAGAAATCCCAAAACTAATTGTTTTAGATATCACCATCAAGTCCAATACTTCACCATCAAGTACATCAAAAAAGCAGTGGTCCCACAATCTCATTAGTATGGATACTCCCTCCCAAGATGCCAAATTGCAATCCATTGTAACTTTTCCCCATATATACACATACATACATATGTATATATACATGCATGCATGCATATAAGTATATATAATGCATATATTAATAAGCATATATATATACTTAAATGTGCATAAGCACACATGTATATACACTGTTATTATATATGCAGGGGTCCTCAAACTTTTTAAATAGGGGGCCAGTTCACTGTCTCTCGGACTGTTGGAGGGCTGGACTATAGTTAAAACAAAAACTTTGTTTTGTGGGACTTTAAATAAAGAAACTTCATAGCCCTGGGTGAGGGGGATAATCGTCCTCAGCTGCCTCATTTGGCCCGCGGGCTGTAGTTTGAGGACCCTTGAATTATATAGTATATAAATATATAGTTGTGATAAAAAATCTCTGAAGAAGAGAAACTGAGGCACAAAGTTCTAAGCATAATTAATTCATTGGCAAGAAGTTGCCAATAATGAACTCTTAGTGAACAGATACACCATTGGCCTCCAGAGCAGCCTTTTTTAATACAGTTGAAAATATATGAGATACTAAATAATTGTTCTGTGATGAAAACTAAACTGACAGTAACTGGCCTATTACAGAGGTAAGAGTGGGATTATATTTAATCTGATTCATATGAGGGGATCTCCAAGACCCACAGCAATGGGGAAAACACAGAATTTGTTAACATTCTCTGGAAAACCCTTTGTTAGGCAATTCCCTATTCCAAAATGGTCCAGTGCTAGGTTTATGAGCAGGCAGAACATTGTATGAGTCATCCTTCTTCCTTCCTTCCAGGATAACATAGACTAGGTCCAGGCTGTAACCCAAAGAACTGCAAAAGATAAATTCTTATTAAAAAGTCAAACTATCTTTTTAAATAAAACTAATTCTTAAATACTGATTCTAGTGATTAGATATGATCCTCAATCAATAATTAACAAATAATACAGAATAAAATGGAGTATCCATTTTCAATTCCACAATATACATATTTGTGTGTATGTTCACATAGAGATACATGTCTTATACACATAAACATATGAATATATACATAGAAGCTTGCCTAACATGCTTGGGGCTTTCCTTGTTTTTTCAACATCAAAAGAATTCCAATGCCTTCAAAAGTTGATATGATTACACTTCAAGCTACTTACTGTGGACTTCAAGCTACTCTGTCTTGATACATAATGACTATTTTCCCCAAATTTCTGTGATGATATTCTTCACTGCTTTTCCTTTATAATTTCTCCCTTATAATGTGATATATACTTCTCATGGTTATCATTTGTCCTTCCATTTCTCTTTGAATGAATCCCAACTTCAATTCTTCTTAAATTAAGGTTTTCTAGGGCTTATGTCCATCTAATAATCAAACAGAATCTTCAAAATGCCTCTGTACACTCAACATATATTTTCAATCAGAAACAAAGAAGGAACTGTTTGTATCAGCCTAGAAATATCTGCTCAAAGCTACTGATTTCCATGTTGGCATCTTCCCTGGCCTTTCAGTCTATTATTTCTGAAATGAGAACAAAAAATAAAGCATAATACTTGACAAATATGTTATGGGTGTTGTTTGTTTTTCTTCAGAAAATATTTTAGGAAACTCAGCCATGTGGACTGAACTTTACAAAGTGCTACATCAAACTTTTCCAAAGCTTCAGAGACTCAAAAGATAAAGCAGACAGCTACACCAATTAAATAATCAGATCTTGACAAAAGGTCCATCTGAGGTAGTTTTTAAGGCCATAGTTTTGATGATAAACTATAAAAACCATCCATGAACTTCTCATAGACAATGCACTGCCTGAACAAAATGGATACATCTCACAGAAATACCACCAGTAAAAGCACCAGTCCAGAAATATTTGAATTGAACCCATTCAGGTTGACTTCAGTAGGGAACGCAGTTAGCTGCTGGAAAACAGGAATGGTCCTAACGTATATCAACTCCTTCTATGCCTTAAAAAGAATATATAAGCTTGTTCTTTTTGTCAGTATTGGCCTTATTAGGCATATGGAGTAGGACCTTATCAATTTGTTAAGAGTTAAAGCTCCTCCTCAATCCAGTTCCCTGAAATATTTCATATTAGACTGTCAGGATGACTGAAATTTCTCCATTAGACTATGAATAATATCTTTCTCTTCTGGAAATTTTAGTCTTACAGAATCTCCTATTAAAATGCAATAACCACAAGGAGAAGAAGTACCTTAAGCCACAATAAATCAATACTTTGGAAGGGATTAATTTATCCAATCTTTTCCAAATTTGGCAACTATCACAGAGCAAGGTCCATGGGAAGGGATCACAAGACTATTCTTGGGAACTGATAGAACAGAGCCAAGGAGAAATACACAAACTTATCTACTATACGTTATATATTAGGCTAGCTCTGCAAGCTCACCATGAGTTGCCTGCTGACTTTTTAACAATAGAATTTAGTCTCAGCGTTTGCCTTACTTGCAGTTTGTGTGCTAAGGAGGCAAACTCTCATATGTCCCAGAGAGGCCTTCCTTGTTTGTTGTAGCGTCTACCACTGAAATAGAAGAGGCACTCACCAGCACACTTCTTCTTGAATGACTGAAAACAACAGTTGTCTCTTACAGATGCATAGAAAGAGCTTAGTTATTTCGGAAAGACTGAGGACAAGTTAAAAAATTAGAAACAACTCGTGCTAATTCCTCATCTGGCTAGGAAACAACTGAAACAAGTGCATCCACAATGCTAGATTAGCTGTGTGACTATAGGTTAACAAAGCTCAATTGGCTTCTGGATAGTTATTTCTTCTTAGTAACTTATTTGGGAAATGGGGCTAATAGTATCTTACCTTCAAAAAAGCAAGGGCAAAACCATTTTGCAGTCCCTTCCCTAAATCAAAACTATGATTCTCTCTGGTTTTGCTATCAATTAAATCTTTTCTTTTATTTCTAAAAAATTCCTTGTGTTTGTTGATGTCCTTAGAATTAAGGAGTTCTCCAATAAGTGATTAATGTGGAATTTTTGGCTTTATACAAAATCTCAAATAGGTAAGGCTTTTACCTTTAAATTAATTTTGAATTGCAGCTAAGATAACTTCAAGGAATACTGATCTTCATTTGATTCCTCTATAGAGCTTCCTAGACCTTTGCCATGAAATGCTCTCTAAAATGGTCTCTAAAGAAAATAATCGTAGATGATCTTTATAAAGAATTCTATTATCTGCAAAGATTTTAGACACATTATTTTTGTTGATCTTTACAATTAGTGTCCCCACTTGATAGAGGAAGAAACTAAATTTCAGAGATAGTATGTAACTAACTCATGATCACAAAGCTAATTAAAGTATCCAAGCCTGGATTTGAACTCAGGTCTCTGCTAACTCTAAGTCCAAGATGTTTCCTCATTTCACTACAACTGCCTCTATCACTCCATAGGAGACTTGACCACAAAAAATCATTTCCTTGCATGTCATTTTTGTTGCTTAAAAGTCATTTTAAAGATTCTCAGTTTGAGAAAGTATAGCATAGACATCTGTTAATTCTTGAAGTAGACCAGCCCTTTACCCATGATTTCTAAATATTTAAACAAACAGCCCAAACAAATCTGTGCTTCTGTGTTAACCCTATGAACTTAGAAGTCTGCACCTGTACAACTCCTAATTAACATGTTCTATAACAGGCAAGAGGCCTTAGGTAACAGGGTGACATTCACACCTCCTAATTGGTGCCGTTAGCACTTTTTTCCTTGTCAACCAGAAAAAGGGTGGGGAAGGAATATGTGGGGGAATCTCCTTAAATGTACAATATTAACAATATTACAGGTAAAAGAAACATTAGCAAAGACTAGGGGATTAGGAGGAAGAACAGTTAAAGTATAAATGTAAGGAACTAATTAATCTCTGAGTCACTTTTTTGGTTGAATCAGAAGACAAATATGGACACTTCAAGAAGCTAAAATTATCATCTAAGTGGGAGCATCAATGACTACATTCTCTTTTATCCCTTGCTCCTGACCTAAATTGAATAGGATTTTTTTTCCTTCTCACTATACTTTTCCCATTATCTTCAAACAAAGCCCAGTTTGAGTACATTCAATAAATGAAAATCCAGAGATACACACATTTAAATTAGTAGATAATTATTTTTTAAAAAAAAAGAAAATTTTACTACCATATTCTTATAAATAGCTAACTCTTAGGATTAACTTATTCAAGTTTAATTTACACTTGGTCTTTTGGAAATATATAAGAAGATTATGAGGTAGAAGGGACTTTACAACTCATCAAACCATTTAAAAAGTGATAAAATTGAATCTCAGGGAAGGGAAGGGAAGTAGATTGTCCAGGTCCATACAGATAGTAAGTAGAAGAGGTTAAGACAGAAGAAATAATACACAAGGGCTCTCAAAGTCTTTCTTAAAATTTTGAGTTATCAATTGTGAGACATGAAGACAGGACTACATGGCATGTCCTAGTTTAAAAAAAAAAAGGTACTTTGCTCTATGAGCAAAGTAGAGTTACAGTAACAGAAAGGAAATACTTCCATCCCAAATATTTAGGTATACGATTTGTTGTATTATATAGCACTCTCGTCAGTAACAGCAAACATCCAGAGAGCTTGATTATGGAAGGCATGTCTCTATACCAAACTTCATGAAATTGAATCCCATGAGATTGGGATTATCATGAAAAATGTACAAGAGAAGAAGAGCACAATGTGTATTTGGAGGTGGGAAAGAGAAGAATGTCAATTGGCCAAAGAGTAAAATTCATAAGATTAAAGAGGAAGGTTGGTGTCCAATTGTAAAGGGCCAAGAATAACAACAGGTAAAGGTATTTAATTAAACTATGGGTAAGAGGAAATTCCTGGACTATCCCCAAAGGACTATCAAACTATGCATACCCTTTGATCCAAAAGTGTCTCTATTGAATCTTTACCGCAAAGAGATCATAAAAAGGGAAAAAGACCCACATGTGCAAAAATGTTTGTAGCAGCAATTTTTGTAGTGGCAAGAAACTGGAAAGTGAGTAGGTGCCCATTAGTTAGGGAATGACTGAATAAGTTGTGGTATATAAATGTAATGAGATGCTACTATTATTTTATAGCCTGTAGAGACTTACATGAACTGATGCTAAGTAAAATGAGGAGAACCAAAAAAAAAAAATTGTTTACAGTAACAAGATTGTGTGGTGATCAACTGTGATGAACTTGGCTTTTTTCAACAATGAAGTGGTTCAGGCCAATTCCAGTAAACTTGTGATGGAGAGAGCCATCTGCATCCAGAGAGAAGACTATGGAAACTGAATGTGCATTACAATATTGTATTTTCACTGGTTTTTTTTTTTTTGTTGTTGTTGTTGTTGTTGTTGTTGTTTTGCTTGCTTGTTTTTTCTTTCTCATTTTTTCTCTCATCTCTTCTCTGATTTTTCTTGTGCAACATGATAAATGTGGAAATATGTTTAGAAGAATTACCCCTATTTAACCTATATTGGATTACTTACTGTCTTTACCGAGACAATTGGAGTTAAAGAACTTGCTCAGGGTCACACAGCTAGGAAGTGTTAAGTTTTTGAGGTCACATTTGAACTCCTGACTTCAGTGTTGGTGCTCTATTCACTACACCACCTAGCTGCTCTCTGGATTACTTACTGTCTAGGGTAAAAGGGAAGTAGAGAGAGAGGGAAAAAAAATGGGACACAAGGCTTTTCAAAAATGAATGTTGAAAACTATCTTTGCATGTATTTTGAAAAATAAAAAGCTATTTTTTAAAAAAAGGAAATACCTGAAGATTTGTGAGCAGAGATAAATGGCCATATTTATAAATACAGAAGATTAGCCTGAAAGATTGCAGAAAGAAAAGAATGGGAGGAAGAAAAGAATGGGAGAAGCTTCCTTTAAGAAGCTACTATAATAATATAGTTATGTGATAACATGGATCTATACTGGAAGGCTGGCAACAGGAATAGAGTAGAAGGCACAGATGTCAAAGGAAGAAACCAAAGAGACTGTTAAAGGGAGAGTAGTCAAGTCAACCAGCATTTTCTGAAGGCCTACTATGTGTCAGGCACTGTACTAAGTGATGTGGATTTGAAGAAAGATTTAAAAAAAAAAACTATCCATGCTCTATAAAAACCCACAGTCACATGAAGCAGACCAAATATAAACAACTATGTAAACCCAAGCTAAGTACAGAATAATATGAAGATAATCAACAGAAGTAAAAAATTAAAATTAAGGGAAATACAGAAAATAGACAGTGGGCTTTTAACTGAGTCGTAAAGGAAGGCAGGAGATAGAAATGAGGTGGGAGAGAATTGTAGTTATGAGCAATAGCAAGTCAAAATGCATAGGAGGAAGAAAATGTGATACTTTGTATGAAGAACCTCAAGTAGACCAATATGAATGGATCACAAAGTTTGTGAAAGGGAGAAAAGTCCAAGAAATTGTAAATTAGGCAAGAAGAGGCCAGGTTATGAAAGGTTTATAAGCCAAATAGAGGATTTTACTACTGATGCTAAAGGTAATGGGGAGTCATTGGAGTTTATTGAGTAGGAAGATGATATGGTCAGTTCTATACTTTAGGAAATTAGTTTCACAGCTGAGTGGAAGATGAATTGAAGGGAGAAAAGACTCTAAGTCATAGAAACCAAGAATTAGGCTATTGTAGGATGGGATAAAAGAACAAGGAAGTTTCAATACTACCTAAGTGGCCTCATACAAGTCATTAAACTCTGAATCTCAAATCTCTCATACATAAAATGGGAATAATAATGCCTGCCCAGATTATGTCACAGGGTTGTTTGGAGGGTCAAATGAAAATATTGAAGTGAAAAAACTTTGGAAATTAAAAACTCATAGAAAATAGAAAGTATGGTGCTTATTTTCCACAAAAGGCGGGGGTATAAGTAGGAAAGTTGTGTAGCATGAGATGCTACCACCTTAATTAGTAAAGCAAAAGTTGACAACGCCTTCTAAATTGTTTTCTTTCCTCTAACAAAATCTCCAATCCCTTCCATCTTCTGAGCAACTTCAATCCATTCCAAGTTTTAATTCCATAATGAAACATTATTTTTTTTAGAATATTACAATGAACAGTCATTAGAATTAGAATTTTCTTTTTTTTATTTTTTATTATAGCTTTTTATTTACAAGATATATGCATGGGTAATTTTCCAGCATTGACCCTTGCAAAACTCTTCTGTTCCCTTCTTTTCCCCCACCACCTTCCCCATATGGCAGGTAGACCAATACATGTATGTTAAAGTATATGTTAAATATAATATATGTATACAGATCCATATTTTGCTGCACAAGAAGAATTGGACTTTGAAATAATGTAAAATTAATCTGTGAAGGAAATAAAAAATGCAAGTGGACAAAAACAGAGGGATTGGAAATGCTATGTAGTGGTTCAGACTCATTTCCCAGAGTTCTTTCACTGGGTGTAACTGGTTCTATTCATTATTGAACAAATGAACTGATTTGGTTCATCTCATTGTTGAAGAGAGCCATGTCCATCAGAATTGATGATCATATAGTATTGTTGTTGAAGTATATAATGATCTGGTCCTGCTCATTTCACTCAGCATCAGTTCATGTCTAGACTTAAAAGTTTCATTCTTTTTGTTGTTGTTTGCTTGCATTTTATTTTGCTTCACTTTTTCTCTTGTGTGGCACAATAATTGCATAAATATGTATGCATATATTGTATTTAACATATATTTCTACCATATTTAATATGTATTAGACTACTTGCCATCTAGGGTAGGGCATGAGGGAAGGGGGGGGGGAATTAGAACACAAGGTTTTGCAAAGGCTAATGTTGAAGAATTGTTCACACATATGTTTTGAAAAATAAAAAGCTTTAATTAAAGAAAAAGAATTAGGTTTAGAGAGGAAAAAGTTTTTAACCTAGAACAAGATTTCTTAATGGAGGGGGAAGTATGTGAGTGTTCATGAGTGTGTGTATGTGTGTGTGTGCTTGTGTGTCTGTGTATGTGTGTATGTGTGCGTGATATATTCCTTTGGCAATTTGCTAGAGCCTAAGGACCTCTTCTCAAAAAAAAATAATAAATCCCATAGGATTGCAAAGGAAAAACTTGGATTGAAACACAGTTACGAGAATATTTTTTTAAATCAAGTTCATTTATACCAGGTGGAGAATTCCGATCTAGAGTCTCTGACCTAATCTCTAACCCAGATCTAGGAAATATCTCCATTTAAAACCTGCATCATGCCTTTGTCACTTAGAATCTCACAAGATCAGCCATGTAGCCTCAGTTCCCTCAAACCAGTATAGTAGAGCTTAGAGTATCTACGTTAAGGCATTGTTGGGAAGGTAAAATGAGATTTTACAGTAGTAAAGCCCTTTGCTAACTTTAAAACAATGAATAAATATCAACCATTATTTTAATGACTATAAATGTAGCAGAATATCATAGTGGAGAGAGGTCTGCCTTTGACATGATGAAATCCTAAATTCAAGTCTTGCTTCTGATCTATCCCAGCTGTATGAGTTGGGAAGTCAGTAAACATCTGAGTTCATCCAAGCGACTGCCTTGGCCTATAAACTACAGGGAACTTATAGGTCAGCATTAGTACAGGCTATTTCTAAGATGCACAGGTGCAGACTCCCCCTAAATGGGATTTATCTGCAATTTCAATAGAGTCCAGATACTTAAAAGTGCTGATCTTTGCATGCCATAAAACCAAAGTTTTGCTATATTACAAAGTTTCTTTCTCTGTTCAGATTAGATGTAGCAAGAAAAGTCCCTGAAAAACAAATAAAACTATAGAAAGAATTAGGACTATATCATTATATATCCTTTGCTCCTATGTCAACATGCATATTGTTTTTCCTGGAGAAGAAATTCCATAGATCAGTATGAGATACATTATGATAAAAATCACATTTTCTGTTACCACATGGAATCATTATCTACCTTGATTACTTATTGCTTTTTATGTTTCATAAACAACAAAAGCTAAATTTCTATATCAACAAAATCCTCCCACTATCTATGGAAGGTAGGAAAATATCCTGATTTATACTTGCTTCTTATTGTAAAGATTAGAACATATTGTCATGCACCTGTTTAACTTATAGACCAGGCACTACTCAAGGGGTTATTTAATAGCTGTCATTATAATGTGTGCACTTAATGTATTCTTTCCTTATGAAATTCCTATGGGAAGTGAGAAGGAAAGAGTAGCATTTGCTTTTAAAGAAAAAAAAAAAAAAAAAAGGAACATGTCTGTGTTTGTTTTCTAAGAAGGGGACACCTCTCTTATCCTACATATAAGTCCTGTCTAGAAGATGCCAAAATGTTTGAAGTAAAAGATTAAAAGGTTACTCAGATGTTTCTAAATATCCAGATGTTTGGCATGATAAAGCAAACACATCTGGATTGCCAAATGATTTTTTTTTACTTCACTTGCAGCTGTTTTGGTATCATGAAGAAACAGCTTAGAATTGCATAATTCATTTGATTTTTTAAAAATTAGGCAGCAAAGATGACAGTGATCTAGGGAACACTAGAAAGAAGTCACGGAAATTCAAAAAGTTCACTTATCCAGGACTTAAAATAAATTAAGTGGAGCCTAAAAAACTAAGTCTTAGCTAAATACAGAAGAAGAAAACAGTGTAAAAATATGACTCATGAATCCAGTATCGCTTTTTTTTTTATCTTAGATATTGCTTTCAAAGCTGTCAATCAGATGACTGTGAGGCAGCATCTCAAAGTTATTTTAATATGCATTTCTCAAATTACTTAGTATTTAGATAATTTTTTCATATGGCTATTAATAATTCACATTTCTTCTTTGGGAAAGTACTTATTTATATCCTTTGACCATTTATTTTCTGGACAATGGTTCTGAGTTTTATAAACTTAAAATCACTTCCTTATATATATTTATATGAGACCTTTATCAGAGAAATTTGCTGCAAATAGTTTACCCAGTTACCTGTTTCTCTTTTACTTTTAATTATATTATACTTCTTTGTGCAAATATTTCTTAATTTTCTATAATCAAAATTATATATTTCATATTGTGATCCTTTCAATTGTTTAGTAATTGTTTCATAAATCTGAAATTTAATTTCTTCTTTGATCCTGTTTACAATATAACCTTTTATATCTAAGTCACAGATCGATTTGTAGTTTAACTTGGTATATGGTATAATGAGTTGGTCTAAATGTAATTTCTGCCATGCAGATTTTTCAGCAATTTTTGTCACTGAGTCTTTTCCTGGTAATTGAATCTTTGGCTTCATCAAACACAATACTACCATATTTGTTTGTTTCCACATATTGTATGTTTAATCTTTTGCACTGAACAATCTATTTTTTTAACCAGCATCAAATCATTTCCATTAGTATTTTGAAGTATAGTTTGAATTCTAACAGAATTTCTTTCTTCCCAATCTTTCTTTTAATTACCCTTGAGATTCTTCACCTTTTTTTCCTCCAGATGAATTTCATTATTATTTTTATAGCTCTATAAAATATTCCTTTGGTGGTTTGACTGGTACGTTACTGAATAAATTGACTTAGACAAAATTGTCATTTTTATTGTGTTTACTTGACCTACCCATGAGCAATGAATGATTTTCTAGTTATTTTGAGAAGGACTTAGAAGTCTTAATTCTGCAAAGAATAGTTTATAAAACACCATATATTTACATAGTTCCCAAGTGTAACTTGGTAGATATTATCCTCAATATTTTAGATCATCTCTAGTTATTTTCACTAGAATTTATTTTTGAATAATTCCTGCTGGGTTTTGATGGTAAAATACAGGAAGGTTTCTTATTTATGTCTATTTATTTTATATCCTGCAACTTTGCTAACTATTATTTTAAATAATTTTTGGCTGAATTAGAGTTTTTAAGTACTTACCATGCGATTTGCAGAAAGAGATATTTTTTTCCTCCTTTCTCCATGTTTGCTTCTTTAATTTTTCTTTCTTATCTTATTGCTATAATTAACATTTTAGGTAACATGTTAAATAGTAGTGGTAATAATAAGCATCCTTGTTTTATTCCTAATCTTATTACAAGAGTCACACCTTTTTTCTCTTACATATACAATTTGCTCTTGGATTTATTAAGACATTATTCAATATATTGTGGAAAGTTCTATTTGTTTCTATGTTTCCTGGAGTTGTTCATAAAAATTACTATATTGAAACAATTTTGTATTCTTATTATAAATTAAATATAAATTCCTATAAAAAAATCAAAGGTGGTAATAATATATAATCTTTTTTCAACTTTCTTCACCATCTTCCTCATTTTTTTGTTTTCCCCTAAAACCATCAAAACAATAAAAACAGCTACAGGCCCTCTGTTATTTTTACTCTTCTTTGTGAACCTTAAAGATACCAGAATTGTATGAAAGCACACTATTAAAATGTAAACATTTCATCTCCAAATATTTCCATCCAATTAAGCAAATATCTTCTCACAAGATACTTCATCTCCTGACTCCATGTATTTTTATTGCTTATCCTCCATGCCTAGAATGTTCTTTCTTCATCTGTGTCTCCTGGTTTTCCTGACTTCTTTTGAGTTTTGAACAAAATCCTTTCTTCTGCAAGTCTTTCTTTTCCATTCCCTCTTAATTCTAGCACCTTCACATTCAACTTATCTTGTATATATCTTGTTAATATGCACTTGCTTCCATGTTGCTGTCCCACTAATTTGTGGAGCTCCTTTAGAGCAAGTTCTGCCTTTTGGTTGTTCTTTTTGTTTTTGTTTTTTGATATCACTAAAACTTAGCACAATGTCTGCCATATAATAAACGCTTAATAGATCTTTGTCAACCTTTCTATATTTCTCTTGGCATTTATGTTTCCATCTTAACTGCCTGATCAATTCCAACCTTTTCATCAGAAATGTTTAGATATTCTATATTTCATGAGGTTCATTTTTTGTTCACTATAGTATTATACTTAGATTTGTCAAATGAGTTATTCTTGGTTTCTCCTCTTATATGATATCATAGCTGCAAAGTCTTGTGCATTCCTTACTGTGGATCTTTTGGGTGTTTATAGTTTTTTTTTAAATATGGAAATTCTAGATTTTTATGTCCTAGGGCATTTTTATCTAGAAGTTTATTTCAAGTAAAGAAAGAGTAGGTCCTTTCATGGTGTTCACTTTGTCTTCTTGCATTCAGAGTTCTGAGAAGTTTTTATTTATATTTATTCAAATATGATAGCTAGATATCTTGGAGAATTTTGGGAAATGATTTTCAAATAGTTCAATAATTCTTCAATTACTTCTTGAACTGCTTCTAGATCAGGAGTTTTTGATACAATATTTCTTATATTTTCTTTTTTCCAATATATGGGTTTTATCTTGATATTGTCTTACTGAATTATTTTTTTTTGTTCAGTCCATTCTCATTTTTAGGACATTAAGTTTTTAGTAAGGTTTTCCACCATCTGTTCAAAGTAATCAATTCTTCTTGTCATTTGTTCTCTCCTTAACTATGTCATTTTCTATCTTATTTGATTTCTTCTCAGTACACTTATAATTCTTGTAGCCAGGCCAATTTTTTTTTTTTCCTTTGTGATTATACCTGGACTTATAACAAGTTGCAATACTACTTGAGATTTATCCTCTGGGTGTCTCTCAAAGCAAGATAGTCCTTCATGGTATGCAAAGTTTACTATTATTTGATTATTTCCTAAGTGAGAGCCTATGCTTGTGCTAAGCTCCACAAACAAATGGCATAGATAGAGCCTGCCCATTTTTGAATAAGTTGGCCAAGATAAGGTTCCTCCTTCAAGAGGCTTCAGAGCTGGTTCAGGGCTGGGCCCTGTCTGAGGATTTCCTCTTGCCATAGAGATACAATAGTTCTTATCCCCATAACAGGAAACTCCAACATGCTGTGCTCCTGCAACCAATGGTTTCAGAACATCTCTGGATGCTCTTTACCTAAAAACTTTCTCTTGCCATTTAGCTTTGGCCTCTGTGGTCATAGGAATGCTCCCCAGTTAATATTATGCCTCCTCAATTATTTTGACACACACTCTGCTTTTTATCTATTTCTATTGGTCAATTTCTTTTTAAACTCACTTATTTTTATGCCTCTTTGAGATATTTATGGAGGATGTGTGTCCCTTTATATTCTAGCATGCTGCTATCTTCACACAATCCCCTGAGCAATGACAGATTAAATGACTAGCCCAGGGTCCCACAGACAATATGTGTCAGAGGTAGTGGGTCAGAGGCCAATGGTCTATTCACTATACTTTGCTGCCTCTCAAAATAGGTTCAGTTTGATATTATTTAAATTCTATTTGTAGAATTTGATGTGTAGAAAATGAAGGATTGATGATAAACATAGAGATTACACCTTAAAATCTCAAGTGAAGGAAAAGCAGAAGCTTTCCAAATAAACCATTGATCTGGAATAACATCCTTAAGACCAATGATATATAGCACAAGAGAATTTTCAGAGATTGTTTTTTACTCTGGGCTCAATGTTCTGCATATAATGATTCTTCAAACTCAACAATTTCATGAATTTGGATTTTTGTTTTTGTTTTGTTATTTTTGCTTACACTAAAAAAAAAAAAATAGGTTGATAAAGTGAAAAGAAAATTATTTATAGTGAAAAGCACTTTTTAGATGTAGGTTCAAGACCGAGCTCTTCTAGTTACTACCACTGAGTATTTGTATAAGTTACTTCCCCTTTATAAAAATAAAAAGTTAGATAAGATCATCTCTAAAATACCTTCTAGCTTTGATGATTCCACATTCAGTTTCCACTTATCTACAACTCCCTGACTACTTTAAGACCTAATAACAATCTGGGTAATTCAATAGTATTTGTAAGTGGAGAATGGATCTGAAATTATTTCTATTGTGGGGGAGAATGAATTAACAAATTAAATATAATGGGCATGCATTTAAATTTACCTTCCCTCATTTGGACAAGGGTCCTTCCATAGGTAGAATTTATGTGATGCAGGCTAGTTAAATCAAACCTTTTTTTGTTAGAGAGAGGAGGGAATATAAGTAGAGAGAAAAAGCTACAATACCTGTTGAATCTATTAAGTACTCGTCTGGACCAAAGAAAGTCTACCTATCTCAAGCAGTTAGATGGTGTAATTAAATAGATCATTAGGCCTAAACTCAGAAAGAACTAGCTTCAAATTCAGCCTTAAGCATTTATCAACTATATGACCCTAGATGAGTCACTTAGCCTTAGTTTCTTTCACTATAAATAGGGAAAATAATACCACCTATTGACAGGTTGTTGTGAAGCTCAAATTAGATAATATTTGTAAAGCTCTTAACACAGTGCCTGATACATAATACATACTTAAAAAAAAAAACAAAAAAACTTATTCCCCACCACACCCACACTGCCTTAGTTTTATCAGACCTTCAAGATTGGTATATTTAAAAGTATCTGGCCTCAGCTCACCTAGAATTGTCAACATTATAAAAGACTCCAACTTCCTTTGCATATATTTGTATAAAATCCACCAAAATCCAATTCAGCTCTCTTCAGTCATCCAATTATGGGTAAACATTTCAGTAATGTTGATATATTCTTCATTTTTCTGAATCAGACTAAATTTGAGCCCCAGGAATAAGAATGAGGCATTTATTTGTTAATTATCAATAAACCTTGTACTTCAGAAACAGGTGTGACTGCTTTTCTTTATCTCAGGATCTAGAACTGGATTATCACATAACATGAGGTTTCCATGCTTAAATTTATATTGTCATTGAAGATGTGCTTAAGTCAATTTAGCAAATATTTAATAAGTATCTTATACCAACAAAGCACTGTGCAAGATTCTAGGGGGAAATTTTAAGATTTAAAGAATGATTCCAACCCTTGAAAAGCTTACATTGTTATTAGGTAAATAAAACATATGCACATTAAATGGTTAAGTAATAATATAAACAAATATGTAATTAAGCAATGCATGAATGATTTGGAAAATAAGTAATATGAGATTTCAGAGAAGAGTAAGATTATATTACCTGGTTGCTTAGACAAGACTTAATGGAAGGTAGGACTACAGTTGGATATTGAAGAATGCCTAGGATTTATCTAGGTGGAACAATAGAGTGGAGTAGGGGAGGATGGTTTTTCTAAACGGTGAATAGTATCAGCAAGAGTCCAGAAACAGCAAAGTCAGAGTAGCACAATGGAAAGCTAGATTTGTCTAAAGAGGGTTGAGTTTGAATTCCAATTCTGCTAGCAGTATTATTGGAGTGAACTTGGGAAGTCACATAATCTCTCTAGGACTCATTTTTTTCTCTGAAAAATGAAAACATTGAACTCAATGGATTCTAAGGCAGATGGTAGCATGAACAAAAAGGATAGATGGGAGAGACATTGTAAAAGATTTGGTAATTGAGTGGATTTGGCCTAGTGTGAAGATCTAGGGAAAGTAGAGAACTTAGGCAGTGGGATTAGTTTGGGGGGGAAGATGATGACTGGTTTTAGGTATGTTTAATATGAGCTGTAAATTCAAAAGCCAATTGGAAATATTCCGCCAACACTTGGAAGTGTAAAATTAGAATTTACAGAGGTCAACATGGGGACAAGTTTTGATAGTCACCTCTGTTCCATTCTTACATAATCTTTTGGATCCCTGAAATTTGTGTGATAGAATTTCCATGCTCTTGAATAAAAGAGCATAAATAAAATAATTTCATTCTTATTTACTGCTCATTTTGTAAAAAGTTCTATTTCTTGCCTGAACCACATAATTCACATAGAACTTTGTTGTCTAGAGAGTTAGACAACAAAGTTGTCTTTGTTTTGTATGAGGTAACCTATATAAGCCTATAGGGATCCTGATACCTACTTCTATTCTCATTATCAAGTCAGATTTCCAAAGTAAGACTAGATCTTCCTCTCAAAATTCTAGAGAAATTCTCTCTATCATCTATCTCCACTCTCACTTATTTTCAATTTTCCTTTTAGTACTGGCTGTTTCCCTACTGCCTACAACCATGGTCATGCCCCATTCTCAAAAAGCCCCCACTCAATTCATCCATCTGCTCTATTATCACATCTCTCTATTCCCTTTTATGACTAAACTCCTCAAAAGACTGTCTACATAGGTGTCTTTATTTCTTTTCCACTCACTCTCTTCTTAACTCTCTGCAGTCTGGCTTCTACCTTCATTATTCAATTGAAACTCATTTCTCCAAAATTACTAATAACCTCCTAATTGCCAAATCTAAATGGTCTTTTCTCGATCTTCATCCATCTTTATCTTATGCAGCCTTTGACAGTGGAGATCACCTTCTCTTTAATACTCTCTTCTCTCTGGGTTTCTGTGACACTGCTTTCTCCTAGTTCTTGCCTCACCTCTGTGACTGCTTCTTTTTTCCTGGATCTCCTTTCCTGGATCTCTGTTCTGATCACATCCTCTAAAGGTCAGTGTCCTCTACATCTCTGTCATGAGTCTTCCTCTCTTCTCTCTCTTCAATATCTCTCTTGGCGATACCAAGATATAGCAACCCCATGGATTCAGTTACCGTCTCTGTGGTAATGATTCTCAAATTCATTTATCCATTCCTAATTTCACTGCTGACCTCTATTCTCACATCTCCAACTACTTATTAGAGGTCTCAAACTGGATGTCCTTTAGATATCTAAAACTCAGCATGTACAAAACTAAAGTCATAAACCTCTCACCATCATTCTTGATTTCCACTGGTGCTACTAAGGCTGTGGGCAAAATCATTTAATTCCCTGAATTAAACAGGCAGCTCACAAGCATGGCCTTCTGTCTTCCTACTCCCAATGTATCTGTAATGGATCTGACCTGCTGTCTACAGAAATGTGCCAGATATGATAATATCAAGACAGTCAATAAATATCTAAGGTAGGATTTGCAACCTTGAGTCTTCCTGATTCCAGGTCCAGTGTTCTGTCTACTGTACCATATCCCCATCTTCAGCATGAATCCTATCTCTTTTTTAGTCTTCTCATTCCCAACATAGTTAAAAAGTAAAAAGGAGAAAAGAATAAAGACTTATTTTATAATATTTAGCATTCATCATCTTTTCACCTCATTGTCAGCTAATAAAAGTTAGCTAGTATAAAGCTCTTTAACATTCATAAAGAGCTATACAAATATCATCTTATTTGATCCTTATTGCAGATCTGGGAGCTAGGAACTATTATCTTTTTTTTTTTTTTTTTTTTTTTTTTTTTTTGCAAATACAAAAACTGAGACATGCAGAAATCAAGTGACTTGCCCAACGTCACATAGCTAGTATCTAAAACTGGATTTGAACTCGGGTCTTTCTGACTCCAGAACCCTATCCATTGTATCACCTCACTGCTTTAGCTTTTCTTTCAGTATGTTTACGTGACTTTGCTTCATATTTTGTTAAAGTTTTGGATATCCCCAGTGATAATGGATATATACTATAGTTTCTGCTAACCCAATATGGTTCTGACATAATTTCATATACTGATATCCTTGTGACTGAATGCTACTAATACTAAGGCTTGATGACAGAATAACACAAATAGTATAATTTCAGTGATTTTCATGCTTATCCAAATTTCTCTGTTTGCGATTGATTGGTTATAATTAGTATGAAATCTGGCAGTTCAGCTTTCCACAGAACACACTGATCAAACACTGCTTCCAAAGCAGTTTTGATAATGTGCAGCTTTAAGTAGGTGATTCTCCACTTTGGATTTTTTCAAAGCCTCACTAAGGTTAGACCTTAAGTATTTATTGATTCCATGAAGTACATGTCACTTACTCTTGGTAATAGCCCATTTGGCTGTATTGCCTATTTAAATCTCCATTTAAATGCTTTATCTTCTCTTCCTTATTTCCTTTGGAAACAGGAAAAATTAACTTGGGGGGGAAAAGGTCTAGAGGTGCCCTTTGTACATTATCATATATAATGTAAGGATCAACCTTGTCAAGCTCTTGAGGGCTTGTGACACCATGGAATAATGATAATAATAACATTAATAAAAATAGAAATAATAATAGCTAGCAGTTGAGGTTTGAAAAATACTTTAAATGCGTTATATAAAGGCATTTAGATGGCACAATGATTCCTGGAATTAGGAAGATCTGAGTCTAAAGTCAGTCTCAAATACTTACTAGGTGTAGAATCCTGAAGATGTTACTTGACTGCTCTGTACCTCAATTTTCTCATCTGTAAAATGGAAATAACAATAGCATCTATTTTGGAGGGTTGTTGTGAGGGTCAAATGAGATAATAATTATAAAGCACTTAGCATAGTGTCTGGAACATAGTAAATTCTATATAAATGATAGCCAATGTTATTACTTAGTTTCTTCATCTATAAAAATGTGAGCAGCTGTGGATAGTAAGCTGGGCCCAGCATCAGAAAGACATTAATTCAAATGTATTCTCAGATACTCACTAGCCATATGACTTTGAGCAAGGCACTTAATCCTGTTTACCTCAGTTTCCTCATCTATAAAATGAGCTGGAGAAGGAAATGGCAAACCATTCCAGTATCTTGGCAAGAAATCCTCAAAGGGAGTCACAAAGAGTGAGAACCACTAAACAACAGTCTATTAAATGAGGACAAGAAACATCTACTTTCCATGTTTTTTGTAAAGATCAAGTGAGATATCTCTAAAGCATTCAGTATTATTGTGTATTATCAGTATTATTATGTTGATCTTCACAACACTCCTGGAAGATAGAAGCTTATTTATTATTCCTATTTTTTGGATGAGAAAACTGAGTCTAAATGATTGTCTCAGAGTCACGCAGCTAGTCTGAGGCAATATTAGAACTCAAGCCATGCTGAGTACAAGACTAGGACTGGAGATAGAGGAGCTGGGTTCAAATTCTACTTTTGATATGTGCCTTCTGTGTGACCTATGTCAATCAACTAACTAACATCTCTGCACCTAAATTTCATCATCTAAAGAATTAGCTGGCCTTTTAGGTCCCTTCCTGATCTGCATTTTGATACTGTTCTCATCTATATCTGTCTCCTTTTGTTTGTTCCTTTTTTCTACTCCTTCTGTTCCTCAGGCACCAGCTTGATTTCACTGCCAGTTCTTATGGTAGAAACATGGCCACAGTAAAAATGTATTACATGTAGCACCTTGAGACTTTTAGAGAAAAGATTCTAAAAAATTTAGAGGGGAAAAAAAAAGAATAACACAAAGCCGAGAACAAAAGAAAAAATGGTTAACAAGAAAAAATAAAGCAGCTTCTATTGCAGAGCAATCCAGCATATTTCCTGAGTAAATCATGCCTTTAAATAGCATTTCTCTCTCACACATATATGCATATATACACAAACTTCATCCTTTTTCAAGTACCAGCTTTCCTCAGTTCTGTATAATACTCTACCTTTTCTTTATTCTTCCTCCCATGCCCACCACAGAAACAAATGGAAACTTGAGAATACCCAGAGACTCTTAATCCTTTATAGAAGGACTTCCTGGATCTAGACCAAAAAGGCATCCTTCAATGATGCCCTTCCTCAAGTAAAATCATACAATTTTCTCTTGGTTCTTTAAAAGTCAATTTCAACCCCCTTGCCATTTCCCTCTTTGTTCCTGCCTTCCCTGATCTCCCTCTAGTATGTGACAAAGTGCTATATACAAGAATCCTAAGTGATTCAAGGAACAAAAGTGGGATTCAGTGAAGACATGTGTGTTCCAAGTACATATTTTATTCCTACCTTTCCTGCCTTCTCAAGACTGCCAGAGAAAGCCTGGCTTTCTCTTACAGTTTTCTGCTAAGTGGCGGGCTTTGCACAGCATCAGAAATATTTGATAAGTCGAGCATAAGTTGCCGGAGCACTTCAGCGCAGAAAGCAGACAACACACTCTAACTTCAGTTCCCCTATTAACTTTTCATTTCCCTACAGAAGTTGTTTCTGTCCATATTTTTATTTCAGCTGGGCTGAGTGGGAGAAAGAACTCAAAGGGAGGTCTAAGCAGATGGTTGTCACAAACCGCATACGGCAATTGAGAATTAGTGTACAAGCATATGCAACCTGGTCCAGCATGAAACATTCCAGCATATGAATGCTGAAATAAATCAAGCTTGGAGAAGAGCAAGATGAGGAACAAGATGCGTTTTTCTCTTCTTTCTGCATGCACGTCTCAGGATTGTTGAATGCACCAGGAAATACACGTTGTTACTAGGCAGCCAGACGCCTAAATTAAGGAGAATCACAGATATTCCAATAGCTCTCTCTTTTTTCCCCCCTTCCTTACTTGCACAAACTATATGCTTTGTGAAACACCCAAGAAAAAGCACAAAGAAAGGTGGGAATGACTAAGGAAACCCAGATAACCCATGTTGAACAACAGCCTCATATTTTTCCAATTTGTAATGGCTCTGTTCAAGCCTAAATTCTACACAAATACTTTCTAAACTCCTTTTCTAGTTAGAATGGGGATCAGGAATGAAATAAATTGGCCATTGTTTCAAAACAGCAAATACCAAATGTAAACGTTGGAATAGACTAAAGTTAGCCATTTTACTGGAACAAAATACTTTTCTGTAACACTTCCCTAAAGGAATAGTCATAAGTTTAATCCCTCATATTTGCTAAATTCCTCATAATTATTCTTATTAGTCCTTGTGAGAATCCCAGGAGATAGACCCAGGCACATGCGCCCTTTTACAGATGACGAAACAGAGGCAAAGAGGTCAAGTTATATTTCCCACACTCATCCAAAGAGTACAAGGGTGGTTCTGCAATTAGAACTTTGTCCTCCTGGGATTCCATCTGCTGTTCAGTTCCTTGATCCCTGCCTCACTTCTCAGAACTGATCTGAAGGAAAAAGCTAGGAGGGATTGGAGAGGGGGGAGACTGGAGACCATGTGCTGCCTCCTCCTTTTCTCAGCAGGCAATCTACTCTCTCCTCAAAGAGTTTTTAAAGAAGCTTCAGTTGCTTTCCACAAAGTCTTTCTGACCTTTGGCTTTTATGCCCAGCTTACCTTCTGATTTATCCTTCCTTACAAGATATGACCAAAAAATAAGTCACAAAAAAGGGAGTGAGGGGGAGTGGTAAATATTGGCACAGGAATAAATACTGAATTACATATTGGTCGACCAAAACACAAATCAACTCAGAACTACAGGAGTCCACCAACATGCACATAAATCATTTATAACAATAATCCAAGACTAGGTCCAAATCTCATTAAAGTATATGAATCCTTAATCTATTTTGGCAAAAAGGAGCCAATACACATTTTTTCTTTTTATCATAAATTACAGTTCTGTGGCACTGTGCAAATATTACCAAGCTGTAAGACAGCTGTGCTCCATTAAAATGTGTAATGGTCGCTGATTTCTTACAGCACATGGTCATCAGGCTGAATCTACAGCCAGTAATTAGGAAGATGAAATGTTTAATTGTGCCTTAATTTTGATAAAATTTATCTGTCACACATCCCGCAGTCGAGCATTATGCTCACAAATCAATGTCATCGGCCGAGCAGGAACTCCAGCACCAGACTCTTGTTCCTGACAGATTCATTTGAATATCTAACTGCTCGTGATAAGCAACCAGGCTAAGGAAGCAAGTGAAAACTTTCCCAGTCGGCACAGTTCCGGTGACATATGTCTCGCCACCTCTCTTCAAAAGAGATGGAGTGCCCAACAAGTGTTGTTCACACTTCTACCCTCACCTCATGGCAGGCATGCTTGCCTGTAGCTGTGATCGTGGTAATAGGAGTTGCTTCTCATTGCCTGGTTAAGGGCTATTTGTTGGGGGAAGGGGTTCAAATAGGAGCTAGGGAGGGGAATGATAAAGGGGTAAACTAGTGTTTCTTTTATAATGAACAATGGTTACCAATTGGGGCTGTGGGAATACATCTGAGAATCGTCTAATTAACTAACATTAGTTTGTGTCCCACATAATCTAAATTAAGAAGTCAAAAATTAAGATGCAGATGAAAATAATATGTTTTTACAAGTGACATTTATAGGACATAAACTTGGGTCCTGGGGCTGACTAGACATTCAAATAACCCCAATCTCAGTTGGCACTGAATCTATACCAAAACAATAGGTAGAAAGCTGGTTTCAGGATTAATAAAACACATTCCAGTGTTGCTTCTGGCATATATTGGCTGTGTCTTGTGATCAAGTTGTATAACCTCTCCATGACACAGAAAATTCTCAATGACTACATCTCAGAGAAAGTGCTAACCTGGTTTAATATTGATACTCAAAAATCATTATCTTGAAAGCTCTTAGCTTCTCCTAATACTAGTCTATTGACATAAGTCAGAACCCAGCCAGTCCCTCTCTACAACACCTTCAACTTGATTTTCCCTTTTTTTGAGGAAACAAGAGGACTTTTTTTAAAAAATTACTGATGTATTTTGTTTTCTTATACCACAGTTACTTCCAAATATAATTATGGAATAGCATTTTAAACCAAATCAAAATCGTTGTCAAACCAACAGTCATAATTGAATATGTAAATGGAATTCTGTACCTGTAGTCTACTACCTCCTCTCTACCAAAAGGAAGGAAGGTGCCTTGAACCTACTTTCTGATAGATAGAATTATCTTCCTTTTGTTGTTGTTCAGTCATGTCAGCCATACACAGATCTCTGTGGCCCTATTTGAGGTTTTCTTGGCAAAGATACTGGAATGATTTGCCATTTCCTTCTCCAGCTTATTTTATAGATGAGGAAATTGAGGCAAAATGAGTTAAGTTACTTTTCCAGGGTCATACATCTAATCCATGTCTGAGGCCAGATTTGAACTCAGGACGATGTCTTGCTAACTCCAGTCCCAGAGCTCTATCCATTGCATCACCTAACTTCCCTTTTTTTCCTTTAGGCAATGAAAATTTAAAGTGGCAAAACCTGCCAGTACTTCAAATTAATCTATGTAATATTTCTCCCACTAAATTAATCAGTGTAAATTATTTTACAGACACTCTAATTACACCACATGACCCTGGCAAATCAAGGATTTAGGAGAGTATCAAATCATACTTGGGCATCAACTTTCCACCTTAATATGACATAGGTTACTGTCAGCATTAAGAAAAAAAAAAAAAAAAACAATCTAAAGCACATAAGAGCAGAAACATTTGATGAGATCTACTCCCTCAAATCCTCCTATCACTTTGAGCCATTACTATGACTCTTTTGTATTACTCTTACTTGCTATTACACCACTTGAGATGTGTCTTATTTTGTATATTAGATTGTCAGCTCCCTGAAAACAAGGATCCAGTCATATTCATCTTTACGTCTTCTAAGCTGATGATGTATTCCAGCATTCAGTAGAGTGTGTGTCATACAGTAAGAACTTAACAGATGTGTATTTATTGTTTGAATAAATATAAATATAGAATTCCAAATCCTTTTTTTATAAAATCTGGATTTTTCTCCAGGTCAAGTTGAGTGATTCATGGGCTTTATAAATGTCTACAATCTAGCATACTTTGGCAGAGGATACCAACCCTCACCCCACCAAAAAAGCAGCTAATACTACACAGGTAAACTGGACAGACTAGTGAAAGATGAGCATTTGCCAGACTTGTGTGAAAAGAAAGAGCTTGTGGTCCATATGTCAATATATATGCTATCAAGCATAAACGTGTTAGACATTTCTTCTTCAAGGGAAAACTATGTATGCATCAATCCTCAGGAGAGCTTCCTGGAGCTATTTATTACACTTACTCTAACATTAATCTTCTAAGGAAAAGTCTCTTTAGAAACCTTTTCTCAAGGCAGCCATGGAAATAAGTGAAAACTCTCATTTTCATCCCTTCATACTCTCCTCCCCATGGGAGTCTGTTTTTACAAGAAAAAAAAAGAGGTAGCTGAAAAGAGCTTGTTTTCTTTCAACACAATTTTTAAAAAATAGCAGAAGACAAAAAGGATAAGTAGAAAGAAGATAGAATGAAACTGGAAAATGTGTGAAGAGGTTCTACTTGAATGACATTTTTCATTCAAGTACCATCATAAAACATCCTTTATTCTTAAATGGCTGTAAACTCTCTTAAGTAATAGTAATATTTCTTAAGACTCTTCAAAATTAGGGATGCCCATCAATTGGGAATAGCTGAATAAATTGTGGTATTACTGTTCTATGAAAAATGATGAGCAGAATGCTCTTAGGAAAAAAAATAGAAAGTCCTACATGTACTCAAGCAAAGTGAAATTTTCTGTATATAAAGTAATAGCAATGTTCTGGAATGACTATTTATAAATGACTTTGCTAGTCTCTGTAGTACAATGACCATGACTATTATGAAGGACTTATGATGAAAAATCCTACCCATATCCAGAGAAGAAACTGCAATCAATTGTATCTGAATACAAATTGAAGCATATTCTCTCTCTCTCTCTCTCTCTCTCTCTCTCTCTCTCTCTCTCTCTTTCTCTCTTTCTGCTTGTCTCATAAATTTATCTTTCTTGAAGGTTTTTTTTTAGAATGGGATATTTATGTTTTCTTTCACAACATGAATTTTATGGAAATGTATAACTGCATATGTGGTTTCTTAATGGGAGCTGGGGGTGGGGATAAGGGAGAGGACCTGAAACTCAAAAGTTTAAAAAAAAATTGTAAAGGGGATGGAGTCAAGATGGTAGAGAGTAGTTCTTTATCTGAGTTCTTCCTTGCATCCCTTAGATCAACATCAAATCAAGTCTCTGAACTGGTGTGACAGAACCCACACATATTTGGAATGTAACAAATTTCCAGCAGAAGATATTTTGTAAAAACTTCAGAAAAGGTCTGTTTTAATTGAGTATAAGGGAGGCAGTTGAGTGCAGATATAGGGCAGGAACCTAGGGCAGAGAGGTGGGGAATTTACTGGGAGGCTCTTAACCAAAATACAGCAGCGTTGGCTACTCTTCTGGTTCAGAAGCTAGTGGATCAGCAAATTTGCATCCAATGCAAATACAAAAGGAAAATAGTGAACCTCTGATGCCTAGAATAACATGGGATTTGGCCACACTCACCCAGCACCCAGTGGGAAATCAGCACAGGTAGGGCAGCCTCTATGACCTATAGAGGAAGCTTGGAAGAATCTCCCCTTTGCCCTGAGAGTAGACCTCAACCTTTTAAAAAATGAGCAAAAAAGCAAAAAGAACTCTTACCATAGATAATTTTTATGGAGAAAGAGAACAATTCTCAAATCCCGAGGACACTAAAGGCAAATCATTCCCATATGAAGCCCCAAAGGATGATATAAGTTGGTTCCCATCTTTCTCACAAGGCTCTCTTGAAAGTATTTTAAAAGGATCTTAAAAGAAATGTATAAGAAAAAATGGGGAAAGGAAATGAGAATATTGCAGGAGAGTTTGGGAAAAGAAACACAGAATGTATCTGAACAAAACTCACAAAATAGATTACAAAATAAAATGAAAAAAGCATAATATATCTCCTTATAAAATAGATTTGACAAAATGGGGGAAAAAACAACTCCTTGAAAAACAGAATTTGTCAAATGGAAAAAAATCCATTGAACAAAGCAACTCATTTAAAAATTAAATTGGCCAAATGCAAAAGGAGCTAAAATAGCTAACTGGAAAAAAAAATTCACTAAAAATTAGAATTGAACAAATAGAAGTGACTCAATGAAACATCAAGAATCAGTCAAACAAAACCAAAAAAAAAAAAAGAAAAAAATAGAAGAAAGTGTAAAATGCCTCATTGAAAAAGCAACTAAATGAGAAAATATAGAAAATAGGAAAGACAATCTAAGAAATTTTGAACTTCCTGAAAACCATGATTTTAAAAAGAGCCTAAACATCATCTTTCAGGAAATCAAGGAAAATTGCCCTGATATCCTAGAACCAGAGAGTAAAATAGCCATTGAAAGAATTCACTGATTACTTCCTGAAAGAAACCCCAAAATGAAAACCCAAAGGAATATCATAACTAAATTTACAGATTAAATAAAAAATATTACAAGCACCCAAAAAGAAACAATTCATCTATCTAGGAGCCACAATCAGGATTGCCCAGGACCTAACAGCTTCCACTTTAAAGGATCAAAGGGCCTGGAATCTAATATTCCAAAAGTCAAAGGAACTTGGTTTGCCGCCAAGAATCAATAATCCAGCAAAATTAAGCATTATCTCTTGGGGGAGATGGGGGAATGGACATTCAAAGATACAGGTGAATTTCATTTATTTCTTATGAAAAGAAATAGTGAACAGATCATTTGATTTTCAAATACAGAACTCAGGTGAAGCATAAAAAGGTTAAAAGGAAAGAAAAAATAACTGTTTTTTTAAAAGTTAAATAGCTTACATCCCTATAGGGGAAGATAATATGATTAACTCTTGAGAACTGTATCTCTATTATGGGTAAACTTAGAGGTTGCAGGTATAATTTGATTTTATTGTGATAATATAAAAAAGAAACTATGTAATATTCTCTCTAAAATGCAATGTTCTCTGTTGAGGTTTTCTGGGGTCTCTGGGAGCAGCCTTTGTTTCAGTTCAGTAATCATCACAAGTACAGCCAGGTGTTAAAGTCCAAATCCTTTATTGTCTCCTTCAATGTCTTATCTCCTTCACTTGGGGCTTGGCTAATTTTCTGGGACCACAGCCTTGGTTTCAGTGGAGAAGCAAAGAAGGAGAGCCTGCCACCAAGGTGGGGAGAGATAGGATAAATCTGTCTGAGTCCAAGGGTTTGTGCTCCAGCCTTCAGCCTCCTGCCTTCTGTCTGCTTGTCTCTCTATCTCCCTGACTGAGGCTTCTAGCTTATATCCTCCACACTGAGTACAAACCAATCATTTTATCACTATGAAATCATTATTCATTGTAGGATTAAATCAATGCCAAACTAAATTTAACCATTGTCTCCTCAATTTCACTTAGTATCTTGTTTCACGTTCTGGCCCATAACATCTCCTTGTAGGATTAAATCAATCATACTGAACCATGCTAAATTAGATAACTATTGTCTCAATCAATTCCACTGACTTAGTACCTTGTAAGAATTCTTTGTTTCAAGTTCAGAGTTCTGGCCCATAACAAAACTAGAGGTGGAAAGAATATTGTACTGAAAGAAGGGAAAATGGAGATAAAATTAGATAAATTACATCTCTCGAAGAGGCAAAAAAAGATCTATTACAATTGAGAGAAAAAGGGGAGGGGAATGGACATTGTATGAATCTTACTCTCATCAGACTTGGCTCAAAGAGAGAATATCAGATGTATTTAGCTTCACAGAGAAACTTGTTTCGTCCTATAGGGAAGTAGGAGGGGGAAGGGGAGAGGAAATGGGAGAGGCTAATAGAAGAGAGGATAGAAGTAGTAGGGGAAAGATATAATAAATGGGGAGAGGCTGTAAAAAGGGAGGACTGTTTGAGGGAGGTGGTGGTCAGAAGCAAAATATTGAGGAGGAAGAAAAGGGGAAAGTAAAGAAAAGTATAACTTGGGGAAAATAAGATGGTAGGAAATACAGAATTAATGATTTTAACTGTGAACATGAATGGGATGAACTCTCCCATAAAACAGAAGTGGATAGCAGACTGAATTAAAAGCCATACTCCTGCAATATGTTGTCTACAAGAAACACATTTAAAGCACAGTGATACATACAAAGTAAAGGTAAAAAGCTGAAGCAAAATCTATTATGCTTCAGCTGAAGTAAAAACAAACAAACAAAAAAAAAAGCAGGGGTAATGATCCTGATCTCAGATCAAACAAAAGCAAAAACAGATCTAATTAAAAAAGATAAGGAAGGAAAGTACATCTTGCTAAAAAGTACCATAAATATAATGAAGTAATATTTTTTAAAATTGCAAAATCTTGTTTTAAATGTAACTGGGGAAAATATTAAATAAATAAATTTAATTTTTTTTTTAAGATTCTTCAAAATGTGCTGACAGTATTTGTCTGTCTTTTCCTCTCTTACAATGTGAACCCTGATAGGAGCTAGTTATCTATTTCCCTTTTTTTTTCTCAAAGCTATAGTCTTATAAGTGTTAATCTATATTTCCCACCCCAGTCATAGGATGAAATACTAAAATGTCCATGGACCAAATCCACTGTATTATTTATTTGACAATGAAACCAGAGTCATGGATATGATCCATCCACCAAGAACATCTCTGCATATGTCAAAGTCATGGTCACTAGTAGTGAGTAATAGTAGAAAAACTTCTATTAATTCTAAAAATATACTTTATTTGCTGATTTTCCTCTGCCTTCAGGCCTGCAGTCCTAGGGTATATTACATACTTGATGAGCTAAGGATATGAATAATATAAGATCTCTCCTAAAGAGGTAAAGCATAGATGATTATTCTTGGAAACTGATCATAAGTCTATCATTAACATATGATAAAAATGGAGCCACTTAGCAAACCATGCATTTGCTGAGATCTCTGTCAAAAGTGAAGAAGCTGATGTCTTTAATGGTAAATTTATCCACCAAAAGGTAGAAGAAACAGCAAAGGGAATTGCTATTCTGTGTCTGATTCTCAACAAAACTTTACCAATTTCTTCATCTTCCAATGCTGTACCTTCTCACTGATTATCCCCCTCCCCAATCCCTGGTTCTTTCAAGAGTCAACTTAACTCTTACCTTTTCCAAATCTCCTCTACCACTAACCCTGCCCCTCCTCACAAGTGCCTTACCTCTGAAATTTCCTTCCACTTATTCCATGTGTATCTTAGATGCCCATTATTAGATCCATATAGTCTCCTTCATTAAATTGTGAACTTCTTAACTATGGACTATGTTTTTGCCTCTCTTTGGATTCACAGCATCTAAAATAATACCTGGCACATAGTAAATAATGCCTGTTGACTTAACAAATGTCAGGTTGGTTTCATATCATAAAGCAGAACTCATTCATGTAAATGTATATTTTTCCTATGTAGGCTGAGTCTCCAAAACATATGTCCAGTGTACCACTTTGACTGTATTCATCTATCACATGACCTGTGCTAGCTTTCCCAAGGAGACAGAGACATCTATTCTCCACAGGAGAATAGATAGAGATGTTATGAAAGCCAGGAGGATCTGTGTTGATGTTTCATTTTTGATACCTGTGGGCTGTGTGACCTTGGACAAGACTTGGTATTGTAGGTACTATCTAAATAAAAAATGTCAATATTCAATAGTAAAGGGAGGGATTAGAAATAAATCAAAGAGATAGAGCAATGAAATCATACATTCAGCCCTAAACCAAATGGCAAAAAATGGATCATGGCATTGTGAATTAAAATGCAAGTAGAACCCTTGTCTTTGTTTATTTTACCAAGTGACTTGAATAGCAAATATCCACCGCTGTCTACTAATACCTCAACTTTGTTTTAATGTTCACTGCTGAGAGATGTTGAGATATGGATGTTCAGTGAAGCATAATTAGGGATGGCTTTTAGGTAGACTTAAATATTCCCTCTGTTTATAACATTTTATATCTTTTTAAAGACAAGATCACACTTCAGTTGCTCATAAGAAACTTGGTAATGAGGACACAAGTCTGTTCTGAAAACTCTTAAGATATTGGAAATGACCCTTCCTGGAGTGATAAATCCAGTATGTGGGCACATCTAGCTAGAAAGGGATCTTATTACCTCATTTGTCTACTAATAAGTATGTCTTTGGAGGGTCTTTTAAATATTGCTGATGAGGTGAGTGATAAAAGGAGACCATTACTGCCTGATCATGTTGAGTAACTTGCCATCATTAAAATAAATTCTCCAGAGGTTTCCCAGTTTATATGAAAGTGACATACAAGGGCCAGGGTGATCTACTTTTATTGTAAAAGTGAGAAATCATGACCATTTTTAAAGAATGTTTGCTTCCCCTCTCTCTATCTCTTGGATCCTCTTTAGTTGATAATGTCAATTTTGGGTCAGTTCCTTTCTCTATGAACTACTTTGATTGGTTTGTGGGAGGATATAGCCTTTTCATAGGACCATTAGAGCAAGAGATAGAAAGGTTACAGGAACTCAAAGACACTCCCAACCATCTCTCTCAGGTGATCCTTCAGTCCAATATAAAAATCATGAACAATTAATCATATGCTAAGAGCAAAGTGACTTTAACATCAGAAATTATCACCCTTCACCCACAAAAAGTCCAGTGCATTAACAAATATAATCAGATAGTCCATACACTAAACCCCATTGCACAGATTGAAAAAAAGGACTATATAGATTGTGTGATTTACCTCAATTTATTAAGCAAGTCCACCAAGTTCTAAATAAAGTCCAGCTAGACTGATTTCTCTTCTGCTCTGTGCTTCCTAAACCTCATTCGCTTTAGGATTCTGACTTTAAGTTTACTTAGATTACTTAGATAGATTGGTTCCTGAAAAGTTAAACTGAACACCAGAATTTTTTTAATAATTTATTAAGTAACTGCATAACTTGCCCAAAGAAAGTCCATGACCTACCTTTTTTATAAAGTGAATGATTCTTGTGCAAAGAAAATAGTCACTTCCTAACTTATGTAAGAAATAGTGAGGTGAATTAAATTTGGAATAAACTGGGTTCAAAGCCCAGCTCTAGTTTTAAAATCTTGAACAAATTACAACTTCTCTGGACCTCAGTTTCCACACCTATTAAATAAAGAGTGTTAAATTCCTGAGGCCACTTCCATTTCTTAATCTATAAAGTGTTTTTAAAATCCATATACAGGGAGTTGGTGAAAATGGGCCCAACAATAGCCATTTGGCTAATTATAATCAATTCCCTTTTTACCTATCAGAAAAACATTAACCAGAAAAATAATTGCCTACTATTTTAGTAGAAATTATCTTCAGTTGGCACAAAGCAACATTTAAGAAGTCACCAACTTTAATCTCCTTCAGGATGTTTGGTATCCATGATGGTGTAGTAGCTAGAGCAATGGACTTGAATTCAGGAAAACTCAACTTCATGAATTCAAATCCAGCCTCAAACACTTACTAGCTGCATGACCTTATGTAAGTCACTTATCCCCATTTGCCTCAGTTTCTTCATCTGTGAAATAAGCTGGAAAAGGAAATGACAAATCACTGCAATATCTTCTCCAAGAAAACCCCAAATAGGTTATGAGTTAGATCCAGATGGACAATAACAAATGATGGGAAAATAACAGATTATTTCTTCATTTCACTATTTATTTTTCTCTTTGTGACAAATCAGATTTAGGAAACCAAATATCCTTCTCTATAGAAGCCATGTAACACTAAAGAAAAATCAGTGTTTCTATGATCAAAGAACCTATGTTCAAAGATTTCCTCTACAACTTACTGTCTGTATGATCTTGGATCATTTAAGCTCTCTGGATCAGTGTCTCTAAATGTCTGTAAAATGGATGATCCCTTAGATCCCTTTAAGTTCTAAATGTATGATCCTATGCTCCAATCTCAGTGTTGAGGTTGAAGGGAAAGTTATTCTAATTGAATAACTTTTCTTTCTTTCTCTCATCTATGCTTATCTTTAATTCACTCTATGGAAATGAGCTTGGAACAGAGAAAAAAAAATGTTTATTGTTCAGGAATATCAAGTATCTTTATGAATCCAACCTTTATAAGTCCAAACTATGACTAAAGACATTAGACAGAATCAGATAGAAAAGTGAAGATAAAACTATAGTCCTGCCCTCGCACACCACCAAATGCCATGCATGCCCCTAAATCCAAGAACAACCTATATTTCTGTTGTTTTATATCAATCTCAAAGAGTCACTTGACTTTGCTTTTTCATAGTAAGTGGTTTTGGTTTAGATAGAGTACCTGGACCAGAAAATAAATGACTTCTGCTCATCCTTTGGGTGCCAACTATGTTCAAGCATGAGGGGTTGTTGGCCCGCAGTGCCAACATACACCACCTTCACAGGGGGGCCGTGCCCCTCATGCTCTAGCAGCACCAGACGGCCCTCCGATGAGGCGGGCTGGTTCTGGCAGGTGGCGGCACAGGAGGTAGTAAGTGAAAGCGGTTCAGCATAAATAGTTCCAGTGCAATACAAGAATAATATTCTGGCATACCCAAATTGCTTTTTCCCCTTGTTCACGACTTTCAGTCAACATGTATTCAGTTGGGCAAATGGCTAAACTACCCTCAAGAAATCAAGGCTTTGCCCCAACCTCCAACTTCACTGAACTGGAACTGGTTTCTTCTCATATTAGGCAAGGCTTGGACTGACACCCTCTTTCCCCATGCTGACCCTGGAAATCTGTCCCAGGCTGTTGGCCATTCTGGTCCTTTCTTTTGGACCAGCTGCTGCCTTCAAATCAAAAGGGATTTGAAGCATTCCATGGGTCAGAAGAAGGTAATGTGTTCTGGGTCATTTCTAATCCATGGAAAGCCCCAGGAGTATAAGACTGAAGTAGTAGCCAACAAGAGAGTGAGAAAGACAAAGGAAAACAGAGACAAAGAAGGACAGGAGGATCAAGGATTGCCTCAGACTCTGTGTTTCAATGAACAATGAATGAATCCATAAACAGAGAAGTTAGGTTCTACTCTTGTTGCCTGATTTTCACTACTCATGTGAATTACTACTATCTCTAGGTTAATGGGACTCTTTTTGAAACGTTTTCACACTCATTTTTACTCCTAGAACATAGAGCAAATGCCCTTATAAATAAATAATTTTGTTGGAATGGAAAAGGAAAGAGCCCACATGTAAAACTTACATGTCCAAATGAGGTGTTTTTCACAGCTAAGCAAAGCCTCAGGAGAGCAGATGAATATTTCAGGCTCTCAGGTCTTTGTCTCAAGGTCTTAGAAATTCAAGTGTCAGATTCTCCTGGGGTTAGAGAATAGAAAGAAAAGAACAGATAAAAATGGATTCCCAGCTTTTCCTTTTTATTCAGCTAAGTTATCATCCCTGAGTATATGTTAATCAGTTGTCCTTCATTCCAAGGAACAAGATCATGATTGGTGGGAAGGAAGGTGACATTTGTAGGTCCAGATCTATGCTTTGGGATGTTTTAACATTGTTAATAGTTAAAGAAGGGAATTAAAGGAAAAAGAAGCAGTAAAGTAAATCTAATACCAATCTGAGAAATTTTTCCAAAGTTAGGGGTCAAATGATTATGAGTTCACAAGGAGCTGAATCACAAAACAAAACACAAAAAAATTTGTTTTGCTCAAATTTGTTTGCTGCACAAATTTCTGATTTAACTCAATTCTGCTGAATCAGTCTCCAAATTCTAAAGTAAACTCTAGAGATAGAGTTTAAATTTGTGATATCATTGGTATAGAGAACTTCCAGGTAAGGACATTTTGACTGCTAATGCAAGGTAATGCTTTCTTTTCAATTCAGTTTTAGACAGTTGTCTAGCACACTATACTTTGAAATTAAGTGACTTGCTAATGTTAACGGTTAACAACAAAAAGTGGGACTTGACTCGGTCTTCCTGGGGTCAAGACCTGATTTTTTTATGTCTTATCATGCTGCCTCAAAGTATATTATTAATGTAGTAAATAGATTAAGATTCACCATGGGCCTTGGGCTCATGAAGATATACTGGTATATCTTGTATCTATAAAGAAAGGCCAGCTGACAATTACAAGTGTGTGCACTTGTGCATGTGTGTGTCCTACCAAACAATGTCAATTCACTTATATTCACCAAAAAATGTAACTTTCCATTATAAAAATCTTAAATTATTAACATATAGCTGCCATAAATCAGGTATTGTGAAATAAATTGTTTAAATCATCATTTAGAGGTATCTATAAAACTATGTAACTTTGAGGAGATCACTTCATCTCTGTAAATGACCCCAACTCTAAATTCAAGATACTGTTAATCAAAAAGTTAAAAAAAACCTACTAAGTTCTCTGTGCTAAAGTTAATGTGGATTTTTCAACTAGTTCCATAATTTTCTGTGATTTAATTGTTATTTGACCCTCAAGTTTCAGTTTTTAAAAATGTTCCTGGATTTAGGATAACAATGGAATCTTACTTAAAATAAAAGGAAGATTAAATATATGATAGCAAAGTATAGAAAGACTCTAGGTTTTAAATGAGCAGCCAAGCTTGGGCATAGAAATTGGATGAAATAAAGTCAATTTCTCAAAGGCTTCAGTAATGGGTCCAAAATCATGCTTTAGTAGTTCATAATGCATATCTACAAGACTCTGTGTGAAAGGAAGATGAAAAATCACATGGAAATTAATATTATGGGATAGACAAGTCTTGTAGATAGAGATTTTGAAAGCATATGCCCTCACTAAAGACCCTGCAAAATCCTCATCTTATGCCATGTGGTCACAGAGGCAATGCCTCTGGCAGCAGTGAGCATCAGCAATCTTGATTCAGCGCTAGAGGTGTAATTTTAAGTTTGATTAAATTTTATAGTCCCCTGCTACTTGATTTCTTTTTGGCCTGGACTAATTGGTTTTAAGGCCTTGCTAATTGGGATGAATAGAAAAGTCATGTTTCCCTTATTAACATTTTCAATACTTGGTGTTCACTACAACTGCTAATAAAAATATAGGCAGCTAGGTGGCCCAGAGGATAAAATGTTAGACTTAGAATCAGAAAAGACCTAATTCCAAAGTTTATCTCACACATTGAAGAGCTGAGCAAGAAATTTATTCTTTCTGAGTTTCAATTTCCTCATTTATAAAACAAGGATAATAATATCATCTACTTCTTAGGTTTGTTGAAAGGACCAAAATAATTTATATATACAAAGCACTTTGTAAATCTAAAAACACTATATAAATGCAAGCTATTGTGGTAATAATAACCCAGAATATTAGAAGGAAAATGGGAAAGTAGAGGGAAGGCTGAGAGAAGGAATTACTAGTATTCCTATTAAAGGCCTCATTTCTCAAATTTATAGGGAACTGAGCAAAATTTATTAAAAATAAGAGCCATTTCTCAATTGGTAAAAGGTCAGTCCTCTTCAATTTTAGGAAGAAATCAAAATTATTGATAGTCATATAAAAATGCTCTGAAGCACTATTGTTTAGAGAAATATAAATTCAAATAACCTTGAGGTATTGTATCATAGCTATCAGGTTACTAACTGGAAAGTAAAGGAAAATGACAATGCTTAAGGGGATATGGAAAAATAAGTATACTAATGTATTGTTCATGAAGTTGTAAAATTGGTCCAAACATTCTAGAGAATAATTTGGAGATATGTCCAAGAGTTATAAACTTTGTGTACCCTTTGATCCAGAATAGCACTACTAGATCTATATCGCAAAGAGATCAAAGTAAAATGAGAAGGACTTATATGTACAAAAATATTTACAGCAGTTCTTTTTGTGGTAGCAAATTGAGAGGGTGCTCATCAGTTGGGGAATGGCTGAACAAGTTGTGATATATTATTGTGATGGGCTCCTATTGTGTTGTGAGAAAAGATGAAGAGGATGGTTTCAGAAAAATACATGGAAAGATTATTATGAATTGATGCAAAGAGAAGTAGGCAGAATCAGAAGCATAGACATATTATAATAATAATCAACTATGAAAGATTTAGCTACTCTGATTGATACAATGACCCATGACATTTCCAAAGAATTCATGATGAAAAATATTATCTACATTCAGGAAAATATTTTTCCACTATTTTTCTTGCCTTTTTTTAAAATATGGAAACTTTTTTTTATATTACTTCACTATAATAGTAGCTATCATATTTCTTTTCTTTTCAATAAGGAGGATGGTAGTGCTATCTAGGAGAAAATTTAGAACTCATATTTTTAAAAGGATATAAAATTTTAAAAAGAATCTTCTCTGTGAAATTTCTGATGACCTTTATTTACATACCTCTAGTGAGGCATAATTACTTACTTTCTGAGGCAGTTTATTTCACTTTTGTTGTTGCTTATGCCACTTTTATTTTAATATCACCTAAATTTCTCAAAACATTTTTCTCTTCTCCTCTCAAAGAGGATCTCTCATATAAAAGAATACAAGATGGAGAAAAAAGCAATTCTAAAAAACTAATCAAGATATCCAAAAAGTCTGATATTGTATGGTATGCTAAAGAGCCACAGTTTGCCATCTCTGCCATAAAGGGAAGGAAATGCATTTAGATCTCTTCTTTAAGAACAAGCTTGGTCATTATAATTTCATAGCCCTCAATTTAGATTATCTTGCTATGTAATTCTCTTTGTTGCTATAGTCTGTGTATGTATTATTTTCCTGATTCTGGTTAATTTATTTTGCATCAGTTCTTGTAAGTCTCCCCATGTTTCTCTGTATACATCATATTCATCATTTATTTTAGTTTATCCCATTTATCTTATCCCATTGCATTTATGTACCAATTGTTCAGTCATCCTCAACTGATAGCTATATCCTTTGTTTTCAATTCTATGCTATTACAAAGTTGCTGCTCCAAACCCATTTGATGCAGATGGGAGATTTCTTTTTGACATTGATATTAGTAGGGGTTATGCCTAACAATGGGAAGTTTGGAATTGACATTTTTGTTATTTTATTTGCATAATCCCAAATTGTTTTACAGACTATCTGTGCAAGTTTGCAGCTCCACAAAGTCTTAGTAGAACTCCTGTTTTTGAACAAACCTTTAGATGGAGAGATAATTGGTGAAAAGGGAGAGAGCTCCGTTAGGGCCCTTAGATCAAATAGAAAGTTTGGACATGAACAAGAAACATAACAACCCAGAGAAAAAGAGGCAACAGTAATAAGTCATCAGAAGCCCATGTAGAATCTGACTCATTTGTACCATTTAGATCTGAGTTCCAGCATACAAAATAAGTCATTGTGGCAGAACATTGGTGAAGCGAGATGCAAAGTGTTTCAGCAAAGATGGCTTGAGCCATAGACAGATTTATAGAAGAATAACCTCAAGGATTTGCCATAACTTGTATTTCTGACTGCATGTAGCCAGGTGGGGCTACCCATGACCTCTGCAGAGAGTGGAACTATAAGATTGAACTGATGCCCACCAAATTTGGCTGAGGCATTAATTTTATCAGTACTTCAGGCTTTCTCTGTCAACTCCACTCGATTCCTCAGGACCCCATCAGAGCATTCCCAGAGAACATCAGTCTGTGAACTTGTTGAAACAATTCAGGAAACACATGGATGGGAGCAGACACATTAAAATGGAATCTCAAAATTTGATGGGCTATCTAGTTGACTTCTTTCCCTAATTGCCTAAATTGCCAAATCAATTCTGAAGTTTCTTACTTCTCCTCTTGTCTAGTACTTCGGTCCTGGAGAGAGTGCTAGAGATTCACAATTTTCTAAGAAGAGCCAGATTTCCAACATCTCCCCAGCTCCCCCCCCCCCAAAAAAAATGGAAAGAGAATGAAATGAAGAGATATAGGATGAAAGGAGTTTATTTAAAATAATGACAGGATTCCAGAAGGAATCCATTATGAAATATCCAACAAGTGATCAATTCAAAATTTGCTTAAGATCTCTAGGGAAAGGTAAGCCACTACTCATTAAGGCAGCCTCCTTTCATCATCTGCTCTCTGCTCTATTTCTTTCTGTTCATTCCACTCATTGCTCCTACATTTACCTTCTGAGGGAAAGTCTACTTTGGCTTTCATATAATAATATTTCAAATGCTTGAAGAAATCTAGCAAATCTAGACAAAGGCATCCCCCTTCATTAAAATAAATTTCTCTACTTCCTTCAATTACTGTTCATTTGTTATGATTTTAAAGTCCAAGATCCAATTAGCTTTGGCTAAGATGTTGCCATCGTATTAAGTTTATAATCTGAGGCACTAGAACACCCAAATCTGGAAAATGAGAGGATTGGATTAGGTAGCCTATAAGATCTCTTGCAGTTCTAAATCTGTGATTCCAAGATCCCATGAGGAGATAAAATAACATTAAGTGGCAGGCCTATTTGTTAAATATCTAGATAATACAAAGCTAAGAGAGACAGTTAATGTGATGGATGACTTTCAAAAGGTATTAGCATGTTGGATAATTAGGCAAAATTTACTAAGTTGAAATTTAATATTCTTGATATTAAAAAAAATCAACTTTATCAGAACAAGGAGGGATGGAAGGGAGGGAGACATGGCTTAGTGTCAAGTTGAAGAATTGGATTTTTTTTTAAATGGATAGTAGCTTCAGTATGAGGGGACAGCTAAGTAACACAATGAATAGAGGGCTGGGGTCGAAATCAGGAAGACTCTTCTCCCTGAATTCAAATCTGGCTTCAGACATTTATTAGCTGTGTGAACCCAGGCAGGTCACTTGACTTTGCCTTTTTCCTTATTTATAAAATAAACTAGAGAAGGAAATACCAAAACCACTTTAGTACCTTTGCCAAGAAATCCCAAATGGGATGAGTAATAGCACATGACTGAAATGACTGAACAACAATAATCTCAATGTAAACAAACATTATAGTGCAGCAACCAGAAAATCAAATTTAATCTTGGGCTCGAGAAGGAGCGGCATAGTGTATAGGACCAAGAAGATGGCCATATGAACATCAAATAAACTGTTTATTTTTAATTTAATTTTAACTGTTTAGCCTGGAGAAGAAAAGATTTGGAATGGGAAGGAGAGCTTATGTGGTATGTGTGATAGTTCTATTTAATTATTTCAAGGGCTGTCTTCCAGGATATAAGACACATTCAAAGAAGTGGCAGAGAGGTGGATAAAGCATTGTGCTTGGAGCTGGGTAGACCTGAGTTTAAGTCCAGTCTCAAATACATATTGTGAAACTCTGTATCAAATCTCTTAATTTGTTTGCCTCAGTTTCTTCAACTCTATAATGGGGATAATAATGGCACCTCCTCATAGTATCAGGGGATCAAATAAGGTAATATTTGTAAAGTCCTTACATAGAACCTATTGATACATGGCAGGTGCTATATAAATACTAGCTATTATTATTCTTATTGAGTAACTTGCCCAAGATAACACATTTAGTAAGAGGTATAATCTGGATTTGAACCCAGTCCTTTTCACACAAAATCTAATATTATTTCCACTATCCACAGATACTGACTACAGAAAGTGGCATCTGAGGTTTCTTCTAAATCTGCACCTGTGAAAGGGAGAAACCTTTCAATGAGTGGGAGGGGGAAGGATTTTATTTAAAGTGGTCACCTCTAGATGGCATGGTCAGCTCACTAAGGAACATAGGTTCCAGAGACAAACCAACATTTTTTTTTTTATATTTTTTTGGCAGTTTTTGATGCTTTTGAAGGACTAACCATTTGTGGAAAGATTAGGGGTCCTAAGTATATTTGCTAAAGGAAGTGCTCTCAAAACATAACTGTCAACTTCATTCTCAGTTTTGGTATTCTGAAGCTTCCACATTGCCTTATTGGTTATAGTTTTATTTTAAAGATAGTCTTTTTCTCTTCAAACATGATGAGTCTAGAAAAAGCAAAATTTTAACATAATGAAGGCATATCTCTAAAGAAAATGAAATCTTTATTAAAACATCACTATTAAAATTACTTGACTACTTCAAACTTTCTGTGATTTCACCTGACTGGATATGTACCCCACCAAAGCAATGCCTCTCACATACCATGCATTTAATATGAATATTTTTTTAAAGAAATCTGTGATTTAATTGCTATAGGAAATTCTCAATAATTAAACTGCTTCTAACAATGTAAATCATTGATAATATTGCATTTCGTATTGATGGGGGCACCCTGAAACTGTCCTTGACTTTTGGGGTGAGCCCTGAAACTCTCCTGGCAGGGACCCACCCTTGGGACAGGTAAGTGGTTTTATTAAGATTGGCCCAGGACCACTCCCTACTTAGCTCTAACTTAAGTGGTCTCATTTAGCTGGAGATCTACACTTGATATCGCTATGTTCTGCAATGTATGACATTAGAAAGTCATCCAGCACTGACTAAATGCTCAGCCAATGGATATCAGAAGCAGAATTGGACCATAGGTCTTAGAGACAAGCTATCTATTCATTACACCATAAAGCCTCTCATAATAATGATGATAAATTTCATGTATTGAATTGAACTGTAGTGTGATCTGAGACAAATTATTTAACTTCTCTAAATCTCAGTTTCTTTAAGATGGTCTTTGAAGATCTTGTGGCATTTAAATCTATGATTACATCGAAGTCCATAAATTGAATTTAACCCTCCAAGTCTCAATAAATATTATAAATTGTTATGGTCAAAAATAGCTCTCATTTGATGGTTTGATCTCCCATAGATGAACATCTCTCCATTAAACTGGCATGAACCTAGAACAGCAAGTTCATATTTTCTTGTTGGTACTAGTCTCAAAGTCTATCTTCTGTGATAGGACTTGCCAGAAAATATATATTGAGTGACAGAAAGTATTTTATACTACAAATATATAAACTCAAAATGGATTTAGGAAATGAGAAAACATGTTGAAGCTAGAATAAATGCTGAATAACTCTGAAGTTGTTCAATATATCCTATCTGCACCATTTATGGTTTTTTAATTGTTAGGTACCTTAATTGTTGATCAGTTACCCTGAAATGACCCTTTTCTTCCTTCCTCAGTCTTTCCTATCCTAGTTGTTTATCCTTAGCCTGCTAATTAAAGGCTTTTTGCAAACCCATTTAGGGACTAAAGAAGCCTTTTAACTAGCCAAATGCTATTTACTTAAGCCTATCTCTCAATTGACAAGTGTTGACAGAATGAGACATAGTTTTGTTTATATCTTTTTCCCTTCAGGTTCAAAACTAATTCGAACTCATAGATGAGAAGATCTCAGTTTTGCTTATAAAAGTTCACTGGAATATATTTTACACAATCTTATCTACTTAAAGCTATTCTCAAATGGATAAGCCATGTCGTATGGTAATAAGGTCCTGGTCACTGACACTGGAGGAATGTTGTAAATGGAATTCATGATTTCAGTATAATCTGGTCTAGATGTCCCCAAGATCCCTTCTACGTCTATAATTAGATTGACATTACTTGGTCATAGAGGACAGTACTAAGATCAGTTAATGGAAATATTGAGAAACTTTGACTCGATATGATAAATGAAAAAAAAAAACCTTCCCATTGAGTAGAACAATTTTGAAATGGACTATGATCATGGATGTAAATTACTGAATAAACTTTCAAAGCATTCTATAAATGGCAGCTATGTCAGTAAACCAATGAGTAAATGTTGTTATCAAGAAGTACCACTCAAAAAATTAAAATAAAATAAAATAAAAAAGAAGTACCACTCATAGATAATATTGCATTTCGTATTGATGGGGGAACTCTGAAACTGTTCTTGATTTTTGGTGTGGGCCCTGAAACTCTCCTGACAGGGACCCACCCTTGGGGTAGTTAAGTGGTTTCTTTAAGATTGGCCCAGGACCACCCCCTACTTAGCTCAAACTTAAGTGGTCTCATTTAGCTAGAGATCTGGACCTGATATCTTTATTGAGCTGAAAATTGGCTCAGGACTACTCTCAATAAGTGGTCTCATTCAAGGGGAAATCTAGGCCTGGGGGCAGTGACAACATTGCATTCAATTGAAACTACAGTCTCAGATTTCCTATTTAAAGGGAAATTTGGGGGCTCCATTTCTTTGCAGAGGCCTAAAGTAGGAATCACGCTATGCCAAGGACCTCTCTCCCTTTGGCACAGCTACCTACCAGGATCCCTGCTCATTGTGAAGACATTAATTCCTCTTTATCTCTCATCCAGGATTTCTCTGGTAGGATCTTTATCTCTCTGTCAGGACCTTGCCACTGAAGAAGTCATTCTCCTAGCAAAAGCTGACTTCTCAGTGCCAATAAACTTTCTTTTGCCAGTCTAATATTTTGGGTTCATGAATTCTTTCACATTGGACCTGTGCCAACCAAAGGGGATTTCCATAACTCTTTTACTGCCTCTAATCACATCAGTATCATAGAAAGAAATGATGTAAGAGTCCATCAGCATCATCATGATATAATGTGACTTTTGCCTCTTGATTACATCTGTCTTTCTTATTCTTTGTTTTCCCCTGGAAAGAATAACTACTGGTGGCACCTGAGAATACTGAGAAGAGAAAATGGAGATAACTATTAATTGCCACACTTTTAGAGGAAAATATAAACAAATCTAAGGCTGCAAATTAAAGAACTATGTGCATGAATCTTAAAAAAAAATGGGGGGGAGAAGAGGAATGGCATCAACTTTAGAGATGATTTATTTACACAATATTCAAATACTTGGAAATATTTGGTAACTATATGTTTTCAGTTTTCATCTGTACATGTTTAGTGTTAATGAAGAAAACCTACGTTTCTTGCAAGTACCTAAAAGTAGTAGCACCTTCTGGAAAACTTGACAATCATACTGCTCTGGGGCATTGCCTCTGTGAACTGCACTGAAGATCTAGATTTCCGGGCAGCAGAAGCATCTGCATCTATTTAGAGATTTACTTTTTAACTTTCCCTTACATGTCTTTCCCTAAAATTCAGAAATATATTTCACTCATTAAACACACCAATGTTTAGCTGTCTGATCCACTATACCTTATTTTCTTCTGAGTCTGAAGTCCTTATTTAGAATGGGAATCATCAAACTGTACTATAAGGTCTATACAATTGAAAACAGCTCTTAATTTAGCCCAGATAGTACCCAGAAAGTGCTTGGTGAGCTCGGCTGATTGTCTCATTGCCTGGTGAAGCTGTTAGTTCTGGTTTGGTATTCATTGAAGAGAATGTGAATCAAGAGATGAAGCCTTGCAATAAAGAGGAACTAATGGAGGTAATTAGGAAAGAACACCTGTCGGTGAAAAATTGTAACCTTTACATTGACCATAGCCAGCGATTGCTCCCAATTGTTATTCACAACAATGGAGGACCCCTGGACTGTGAATGCAGGCAATGAAGGAATGCAATAAAATTTGCAAATGAGTTTTCACATTGTCTAATAAAATTCTATGACTTTGTCAATCTGTGTTGACACAGACCAACACACTGGCTAGATGATAAAATGTTGTAATGGGAAGCTAATTGGTTCGTTGGGGGAACACACTTGCCTTTTATTTCTGGGGTTCTAGATGAAAAAAGAACAAAAGAGAGATCTCATGGATTCCCTTCCTTTATGATTATGAAGGATAGTATTTTCCAAGGAAACAAAAAAAGTCTGTCTATCTTTGTGTTTCTCTTTCTCTAATTCTCTGTCTCTGTCTCTCTCTGCCTGTCTCTATCTCTGTGTCTGTCTTTGTTTATTTCTCTCTTTCTGTGTGTGTCTGTGTGTGTCTCTTTGTGTCTCTGTGTCTCTCTATCTCTGTGTGTCTGTCTATCTCTGTCTCTCTCTGTCTCTCTCTGTCTCTCTCTCTCTCTCTCTTTCTCTCTCTCTCTCTTTTCTCATTCCATTGATATAGGAGATTCCAAGTGTGAAGAGGCTGACATATCTGTGATCCCATGATTAGTTTGTGTGAGAAGGAGGATTTGGACCAAGAGGCAGAAATGGGGTAAAATTAATTAAATCTGGAATATCTAATTCTTTTTAGGTATAATCTGCTACTCTGAGTGGGCAGTAACTAACAACACTGGCTTATGTTTTTAATTCACACAAAATCTTACAGACATTAACATAGTACTGTATTGCTTCTTATTCTTTGAGATATACTGATGAAAAATGACTGACTTTCAGTCACCTAGAAATGAAATGCTCTGAGATCTTTCTGTCAATATAATGCTATCCTTTAAAAGTAACTTTAAAGCATTCTGCTTCAAGCTCTTTTGAGGACTATTGTTGTTGATTTTGTTGGGTCATTTTTTCAGTACTGAGTCTTTGTGACTTCATTTGGGGTTTTCTTGGCAAAGATACTGGAGGAGTTTCCATTTGCTTCTCTAGATTGTTTACAGATGAGGCATTCAGGCAAACAGGGTTAAGTGAATTGCCCAGGATGACATAGCTAGTAAGTATCTGAAGTTGAATTTGAACTCATAAAAATGAGTCTTCCCTATTTCAATCCGAGTGCTGCCCAGTGTGGGTGAGACATAAGGATAATCATCATAGGCTACCCTCTATTTCATGAAGGTTAATAAATTAAAGCCAGTAAAGTACATTGAAATATTTGGGGGGTAGGAAAAAATAAGCTAAAGCAGTTCTTCACTGTAGGAATAAAGAGAAATGGGGAAAGGAAGAAACATGGGGAAGAGGAAGCCCCTTGCAGAATGGGGTTAGAAGCAGGAAAAGAACTCCAACCTCAAAATATGATGTCATAAAAGAGTTGGGCTTCACTTGAAGGAACATGCCCCTCATATCACTTTCTGCAGTATTACAGTTCCCAAATAAACATATAAATCAACTGCAGAATTACTGTAGAGTTACTTCCAATATCACACTCTCTTCTCTTGCCAAAACAAATTCCAAATGAAAGTATAAATTTGCAAGACAGCTAATTCTTTATTTTTTTTCATGACTTTCTCTCCAAAAATTAAACTATAACACCCCCCAAACCTTAACAAAATTAAACATGTTGTAAGACAGAAGGATATTTTGTGTAAGATTTTCATAAAAGATGGTTTTCTACTTGAAGTTGAACAGAAAAACATATGAAAAAACTATGTTAAGTGCAAATATGAATAATGATGTTACTGAAAGACGCACATGCATATATATGATACTATAATCAGCCTCACAGTTGCAAGTGCTGTGGGTAAAAATTCAGGAAATTTACACATTAGGTCTCATTAAGGGATGTTAAAAGATGATAGCTCCTTAGGAAGAAAGCAATAGGAAAATGATAAGTTATGACTAAGATTTCCAGCCCCAATCTCCATTTCCAGATGTGCTGTGAGGACCTTCTAATCCCAGAAGGAAGCTAAATTTCCCTTCCCTCTTTCTCTAGGCACTGAAACAAATTCTCCTAGGATATCTTCTATAGGCTGCTCCTCTGACCCAGTAGTTTTATCCCTAGAATTTAGCACAGTTCCTGGTACATAGCAGAAATTTAATAATGTTTTTTGACTGATTAGTCGAATGAATCTTCCTTAAAATACATCCACACACACCCCCATCTCTCATCAACCTGTTGGAAAATTATAAGAGGTACAGGGGAAGCAATGAGACTTAAGAGAGAAAAAGAGACAGAAAAAGTCAGAAAGACAGAGGCAAAGACAAAAAGGGAGGAGAAAGAGACAAAGACAGAGACACAAACAGAGAGGGAGAAAGACACAGAGATAGAGAGACAAATAAACAGAAACCAAGACAGATAGACAAAGCGACAAAGACAGAAAGAGAGAGACAGAGACAGAAAAACAGAAACAGAGACATGGATAAAAAGACAGAGAAACAAAGATAGAAAGAGAGACAAGAAAAGGGAAAGAGACAAAGACAAAGAGAGACAGAGAGAGACAAGGACAGAAAGCAAGAGAGAGAAAGAGAGATTCAGAGACAGAGAGTTTCAAAGCTGACTGAGGAGTCTTAGGATTTGAAACTGGGATTAGAATTTTATCTCTGCCATTAGTTTTGTGACCTTAGACAAGGTATTCATGCCTCTGGACCTCATTTTTTTTTCATCTTTAAAATGAGAGGGTTGAACTTGATGGCATTTGAGTCTCCTTCTAGCCCTAAATCTCTTTATGTTAACACTGTCTTCACAGGAGAAATGTTCAAATTTTATTAAAATATGGGACAGAGAATTTCAGATGAACATTTATAGGATCTTAAATCTAGAATAGGAAGAGACCATAGAGAATATCTAGTCCAAGAAAACTGGGGACCACCAAGTGCCTTAACCAAAGTCGCAATGGTGATAAACATCAGAGGCAGGATTTCTCACTATACACATAGACTTTTTCTCTGTACTAAACTGCCTCCAACATGGTACTCAATTATAAAATATGGCATTTTTATCCATCGCAAGCAAAAACAAATTAAAATGTTACTAAATTTAATTTAAAATTTAAAACTTTAAAATTTAACAAACTGTAGTTTTTAAAGTAACAGTTTTCTCCTTTAAAAATAATACACCAAGGGGCGGCTAGGTGGCACAGTGTAAAGAGTGCCAGCCCTGAAATCAGGAGGACCTGAGTTCAAATCTGACCGCAAACACTTAATACTTCCTAGCTGTGTGACCCTGGGCAAGTCACTTATCCCTTAATTGCTCAGCAAAACAAACAAATACATATATATATTTTTTTTTCACACCAAGCAAACAAAATTTTGTGAGGGTAATAACCAGATATACATAAATGATAGATAGATAGATGGATGGATAGATAGATACAATTTTCATGATCTTGATCTTTATACAGACAATAAACCCAAAATGACCAAAACATGTAAAATAAAGAGTAAGACTAACGATAATATTATGTCACAGAAATAGGGATGCATGTTATGAGTGAATGTCTGCACTTGGCAAGGAATATAGTAATGCATACTTTAAAAAGAGAATATCACAAGATTAAATGAAAACATAAAGTCATTTTTTTTCAGATGTTAGGATGTACCACTGATGAGATTGATGTTCAGGTGCTGAATGATGAGATTTAGGAGAATAATTGGCACCAAATGTTGGAGTTTGGCACCAAATGTTGGAGATTATTCATGTGAAGAATTCACAATGGCCATTTTCTTTGGCAAAAGACAGGTTTATTTAGGAGAAGTGGTTACAGATAAAGTAAAGAAGTAAAATAGGACTAGGATCGGTAAATATGAAATAGATTAGGAGAACAAAAAGTTGGACACCATGAGACTTGGGGAAGGAGTGAGGGAAAAAACAGCATGAAGCAGAACACATTGGTGGGCTAATCCAAAAGGACTCAGCAAAGATGGCAAGGGTTGTAGATAGATTTATAGGGGAAATTTAACCTTAGGGGTTTGACATAACTTGAATTTCTGACTGAACACAGCAAGGTAGGATCTTCACAGAGGGAGGAACTAGAAGATTGAATGGGTTATATTTAACTCACTGGGTCTAAATTCTTCATCTGTACAATAAAGGGGAGAGATTATAAAGTCCCTCCAGATCTTCATCTCTGTTCCTATGGATTTTCCATATAAGAAACTTATTCCACATACTCCACATTCAAATTTCTTGCTTTTATATAATGTAAATTCTCCAAACATCTGTGATTTCATTAGTGTAGATACTCTGTCCATGAGCAATGCACTTCCCATGACCTACCTCAGGAAAGTCCAACACACCCTTCCCCACCCACCCATCCCCAGTGTGGTTTGTACCTGATTAAAATGTAATTGGGAAACATTTAACAAAATTAATCAAAATACAATAAAAGATAAGTAATATTGCATTTAAAAACAAAATCACCCTGCAACCTACAGAGAAATCCTTAATTATGATTTAGTAGCCCCTGTTTCTATTTGAGTTTGACATCCTTACTTTAGTTGACCAAATTCATAGGCAGAGTCAAGATGGCAGAGTAAAGCCAGGGATTCACCCAAGCTTTCCTTCATACCCTTCCAAATACTTTAAAATAATGACTCTAAACAAATTCTAGAGCATCAGAACCCACATAAAGATGGTATGAAACAATTTTTCTAAACCTTGGCAACTTAGAAGATTAGTGGGAAGGGTTTGTTGCACAGTTGACCATATTCATATATTACTAGTTGAAATAGTTCACTAACTAATGAACATCTGCTGAAAAGGCTGTCCAAACTTAGGCAGGCTGATCCTCTGCAAGTTCTCTGAGAGAAGGAATGACATCTTAGCTAAACCTTATCTTTCCCCTAACTTTAATCACAGTGCCCTGCCTGTCTGCAGGAAGGCTTGATAAATATTTATTGAATAGAACTAAATCCAACCCAGACAAGGATAATGCACTATTTTTCTTTGTGTCCCCAGAGCTTGGTACACAGTCTTCCCCATAATAAATAAGTGCTTAATAAATGTTGTTGAATTAAATTGGGGTATGTGCAGGGCCAATGCAAATTTTGAAGGGTGGGGAACATTTTTGCAACTAGAAGCTTGGGGAATGAATTTGCAAGGCTAAACTAATTAATATCCTTCTGCTCAGTAAGCCTGTTCCTTAGATTCTATTTTCAAATTGTCTTAAATATCTGGAGAAATGCATCCTGCTTAGAAGAAATGTACTTTCAGAATATTTCTCAGAGTATAAAGCAAATTCTTCCATTTCGGGGCCACTTTTAATTTTATTTATGGAAAGAGGTGAGGCCCAGAAGTTTTAGCAGTATGTCACTTCTATGGTGAAAAATAAAGGGGCATGCTCATTTTGAATTGCAACAGTTAAATTAATGTATATTGTCTGATAACTATATAATTATTAGCACCTCTCCTCCTTTTTTACCACTGCCACTATGACTGCAGAATTGGAAGGGTGCCAGACAGAAACAAGGAACGTTTCATATGTTTTTCTGTTACATGGGGAACCATCATAAAAAAAAAAAAAAAAAAAAAAAAAATTAAAAAAAAAAAGGTAATTATTTAGTAACCAACCCTCTGGCAATGAGCTTCTCCATATTAAGCTAGTCTGATCCTTGATTAACAGATATTATCCATTGAGAGGACAGTGTTCAAATAAAGTTTTTCCATCTTCATAGAAGCTAAAACATCTTAGGCTCCTTTGTCCAGATCATCAAGAACCTGGAATCAACCTAAAGCACAAGGACACATCTAATTATCACTCTTTTGAAAGAATCCAATAAAGGAGTTGGTTTCGTTGTATCCCCAAAGTATCAGTGCACAGAAGGAAAAGGGCACAAATTTCATTTCATCGAATACTTGATTGATCCTGAAGAGCTCAAAGTGAATAGAAGCAAACATACTAGCATAGAAAAATTGCAGCTTATGTCCAGTTCCTGAAGTAGATAAGTTTAATTGAAGAACTTGAGAATGTCCTCCATTTTGAAATAGTTGGTGATTTCAGTGGGAAAGTAAGTTCAGGGGAGCTTGGTCAAATATATATTGGGAAATAATTACTTTAGAACAAGAAATAGCAAGGAAATAACAAAACAAAGATTTATAAATACATGTCAGTATATCATGAGTACTTTCTTTGAGAATTGTTTAAAATCATTAGATAAGATAACTATTAAACACCATTACAAAATAAATTGGCTATATTTTAATAGAAGGAAAATCACTTCTAATTGATGATGTGGGCTTCTCTTCAGAATCATTTATGCATGATCAGATCAAGAAGAAATGAATACCAGATAGCAGAGTGAATACAAGAAGACCTTGTCTGTGATTACAGCAAATCCAATCTAACCTGTTTAAACAAGCCATCCATTATGAAGAATGGGAAATGAATAAAAATAAAGACATTAACTCTATCACCATGTGTTTGAAAAATTTAAGCACAATGAGGAAGCTAACAAAAATTACTATAAACTGCCTCAGTCAAGTGTTATTTGATCTCCTTGCCAACCAGAAAGCTATGGTAGCCAAGGGCAACACTATTTTAGATTTCTGGTTCATTTACAGAAAGTTAGGGAGCATGAATGGGAAAGATCACATAATATTGTTCACAAAACAGCAAAAAAGTAGTTGAGTGAAAAATGAGTCTATTGAGAATATGGTAAAAGACCAAACTGAGCAAGATAATCGCAATAATAATTATTGAATGAAAGTAGAAGGGCATCAAATAGATCTGAAATATAAGATCTGTGTGCATATCTTTTTTTTGTTTATTTTAATTACACGTAAAATAATTTGTAACATTTTTAAAATGTTGATTTATAAATCCTTTCCCTTCCTCTTTCCCCTCCTCCTTCATTTGATATAACTTATACATATATTTCTATGGCAATCTATTCTCATTGGTGACAATGGCAGAATCATCCCATTTGAACTCTTGCAGCATTAGTACCCAATATATTATGTGAGGAAGTAACAGACATTTAAGAAAAGGAGACTTAAGGAAAAACATTAAAAGGTCCAAAGGATGTAAAAGGCTATCATATGAAAAAAAAAAAAAAAAAAAGAATTATTTTGCTTGACCCCAAAGAGCATTAGGATCTTATTAGGAGCATTTGTGGAGCAATTGTGAAAGTTAAAGAGAGCCACATTTCAACTCAATTTAAGGAAATGTTTCCTTTTATTTAAAGAAAATGTTTCCTAAGAATGAGTTATCCAAAAGTCTGACCATTTTCTACAAATGTTATAGAGGAGATTGCTATCCAAGTATAAAGGAGTTATAAGATCACTTCAGCTCAGAAATGCTATATTTCTGTAAGGATAAAGAGAAGAATAGTGCCTGAAGCTGAATAGATATACACAGAATTAATTGATGCTAGACATAATACATATTAGAAGCATCAAAGGATCAATGTTCTAGATATCTCAAAGAGTGGAAAATTACAAAATAAAAGAATTGATTATGGATCAAAACTTCCACAACTATTGACCCATATACTTATTTTCTTACCTCCAAGACTGTTGAGAGAATGATCTATACACACTCATAATTGATATCTTTAATGAAAACTTGGAAAAAGAAAAGGCAAGATTTTACATATAATTCCAGAAGAGAGCATATTGTCAAATAAGACAATAAGCAGTGCTAAGCACTGAACCAAGCAGTGGGAATACAGATATAAGAAGAAAGCCCTTTTCTTCAAATAACATTATAATGAGATATGGTGATTGTTGAATTGTTCAGTTCTATTCAACTCTGTGACCACATAGACCATAACACTCTAACTCCTTCTATCTTCCATTATCTCTTGAAGTCTTTCCACATTCATGTTCATTGTTTCCATGATATTATCTATTCATCTCATTCTCTGTCATTCCCTTTTTTGTTTGTTTTCAATCTTGCCCAACATCATGGTGTTTTCCAATGAGTCCCATCTTCTCATTATTTGGTCAAAGTATTTAAGCTTCAGCTTCAGTATTTGAACTTCCAGTAAATAGTCTGAATTAATTTCTTTAAGTATTGACTAGTTTAACCTCTTTGTTATTCAAGGCACTCACAAAAGTTTTATCCAGCAATACAATTTGAAAGTATTGATTCTTCAACACTCAACTTTCCTTATAGTTCAACTTTCACAGATATCCACTGCTACTGGAGAAACTATAAGCTTTGACTATACAGACATTTGTCAGCAAGGTGATATCTCTGCTTTTTCATGTGCTGTCCATATTTGCCATGGTTTCTTTCCAAGGAAACAGTGTCTTTTAATTTCATAGCTGAAATCTCCCCTTGCAGTGATTTTTGAGCCCAAGAGTATAAAATCTGACACTGCTTCCATTTATCTCATTCTATTTGGCAGGAAGTAATGAGACCAGTTGTCAAGATCTTAAGTCTCTGTTGTGGAGACAACTAAACAAAGTTGAAATGGGTAGAGAGGGGAGAGTAGGGGAGGAAATAAAAGTAATAGGCACAGAGGCATTACAAGAAAAATCTGGTGGAATAAAGAGAGGAGCCTGGAAAGGAATGAATGAATTCTGGCGGGGCATCCACCTTAAAGTAAATATTTTAGATTTTAGAATCTATAAGAGCTAAGCTATAAGAGGGAGGAGTTACAAAGGGCGGAGATCACAATTATTATTATAGTCATATATTTGACTAAGAGGTGTACAGAAGGTGTTGTCTTATGTTATATGGTTAGAAAAACTAACAAGCTTAAATGTAGCCATAGAATCTTTCTTCAAGGAAGTATGTCCTATGCATAGGTTAAAACCAAACAAAATTCTCTTATTTATAGAATCATATATCCAAATTTGTGCAATTTTCCATCAGGTAGCAACATAAATTAAAACATATAACGGAGGGATACATGGTACCACTGATTGCCACTTCCCCATGGGAAGTCCCAAAATAAAAGAATTCTCTATAAAATGCAAGATTATCTAGATGTTCTTATTTGTAGATGACATTGTGTTATATGGATAGAAACTCAGAATATTATAAGGACTTTTCAGTCTGCTCCTTGCACAAAGATGAACCTATCCATACAAACTGGAAAAACGTAATGGATGAATAATATCTATTATATAGATAATGATAAGTAGTACAATAAGCAGCATACTGAGTTAGTATATCATTATACAAGTCTTGAATAGGTACTGCAAATGAGCAAATAAACTATGCCCAGAAATGAATAGGAGAACAATTTGGATGAAATTTGGGAAATTGCACAACACTTCCAATCACCCTTAAGCTTTTCTCCTGATGAAGCTAAATTGAAATCTTCCAACAAACATTTCAATGATTATATACAAGGCATTTAAATGGGCATGGGGGGGAGGGGAGGCAAAAAAAACCAAATAGTCTTCTTCCTCAAGGTGTTTGGGTTCTTTTAGAGATATTATATATATGTATATATATATATATATATATATATGTATGTATATGCATATATATGTATATTTTTATATATTTGTTTATATGTATGTACATGTACATACACACAGACACACACACACACACACACATTATGTGATATAAGGGATAGAATACTACTCCTGGAGTCAGGAATACTCATCTGAGATCAAATCTGGGATTAGACACTCATTAGCTGTTGTAATATTGGGCTAATCATCTAGTTCTTTGCCTCAGTTCCTCATTTATAAAATGAGCTGGAGAAAGAAATGCCAAATATTCTGGTATCTTTGTTAATAAAACCCAAATAGGGTCACAAAGAGTTGGACATGACTGAAATATACAGATAATACAAAGTAATGTGACCTAGAAATTTGAATGATCTGGGAAAGTATAATAAGAAACTGTATCAGATCTGAGTCTTTATGGAAGATAATAATAATTGACACAATTAATACTTCAAAGTTTGTAAGTATTTTATGTGCATCATTTTATTTAACTCCCCCAAACAACCCTGTGAAGTACTATTGAACTCATTTTAAAAATGAGGAAATGGAGGCTCATGGAAATAAAGGGATTTGCCCATAGCCATACATTAAATGTTAGATATAAGATCCAATTGTAGGTTTTCCTAACTGTAAATTCAGCACTTTATCTTTCATGCCATGATGGCTCTAAAGGGCATTATAAGGTAATATTTTATTTTAGGCATGAGAGATGACTTATATGGGTAAATATAATTGGGAGATAAAACTTCATTGAAAAGATTCTTGATTGTTATAACTAGGTTATAATATATGATCTCAAATAATTTACATTGATAATATAGAATCAAAATATGAAGAAGAGACAGTAGGCAACAAGAGCCAAGCAAGTCAATTCCCCACCACTACCATCCCCACCATCACCACCAACACCCTCTTTCCTAAGATCCCAATGTGAGTGTTAGTTCAGGAAACTGAACTCAAAAGTCATGGCAATAATAGTGCCTCTCAAATCAAGCCACCCTTGTTGAAACAGCAAGCCATTCTGAGAAAGATGAGAGATAGCATGTGCTAGACAAGTCAGCCCACTACCACTCCCTTGACTTCCCTCATATTGTTAAGAATAGCAATGCTTCCAGCCCTCTGTTCATCAAGCAACCCCTGTAGAGATGCAGCCTGGACACTACATAGGTGCTATAGACACAGCTACTGAAGATCTGAAAAAAATATTCTGGATAGCATGGTCCTTGGTATTGTCCAATGGTTCAGCATCAAAAAAGGATCTGATTTTATTGTGGAAATGAAAAAAAGAGACATTATCATCTGCTTCATTTTAAGGACCACTAGGTTTTTACTTAAGATTTGCAGCTGAAATTTTCCATATATGTCATCTCATTAGAATATGAGCTCCCTGAGAGCAGGAACTGTTTTTTTCTATTTATATTCCCAGTGATTAATGTAACACTTTGTACAAGAAAGTGTTTAAAAGATTTTTCCAAAAAGACAAGCCAACTAATATATTATTAGTGGAGCTTTGAGTTGGTCAAATCATTCTGAAAAGCAATAAAATAATGAAAATATAAATATATTTGTGCTTAAAAATTCTACCATTAGGCATATATAATCTAAGGAGATAAATGACAAAAAGAAAGACCCCATATATATATCAAACTATTTGTAGCACCCCTTTTTGTGGTAGCAAAGACCTGCACTTGATTTAGGAGCGATTAAATGAATTGTGTTGCGTGAATGTTATATGCCCTATAAGAAATGCAGAATGTGACAAAGAGAAGCACTGGAAGACTTATTAACTGATACAAAGTGGGGTAAGCAAATCCAGGAAAATAATATACAATGACTATAAGAATGTAGAGAGAAAAACCACCACAAAAAGAAGAAATAAAAGAAAGCACTTCCTTCACTTTTTTTGCCAATATAGGGGATGATGGGTAAGGAACAATGCATAGAGTGTAAAGCTTTTTCAATGCATTGGTTAGTTTTTCTATATTGTTTTTCCTTCTTTTGGGATGAGGCAGAATCTTAGTTATAAACAATAAATCTGAGAGGGAAAGGAAAACAATATGTTCAAAAATGTGGGTGCTATAAAAATAAAAGATTTAAGTAAACATTTTTTAAAAACTGACAAAGAAGACAAAAAGAGCTATCCTACTATCCAAAAACCAGAGGAGGCCTCCAGTAGCCAAGGTTTATCTTCTATGAAAAGTTTATAGAAAGACATAAATTATAACTGCACAGATGACAAGGTATAGAAGAGATGTTATGAATCAATCAATTCAAGCATTTGTTAAGTACCTTCTATAAACCAGGTATTGTGCTGAGTTCTGGAAATATTGAGTCAAAAAGTTAAACAATTCCTGCCATCAGTGATTTTATAATCCTTCAGGGGACATTACACATACACATGTAATAGTATATACAAAATATAATAATTCATAATAAATACATGCATTTACATAATACTTCAAGATTTGCAAAGTACTATGTATGTATGTATGTGTGTGTGTGTGTCTGTGTGGGTGGGTTATCTTATTTGATTTTACAACAATCCTGTAGGGTAAGTTCTATAATATTCCTCACTTAACAAATAAGGAAACTGAGGCTGGGAGAAATCAAGTGATAGAAGAAGGATTTGAACTTATGTATTCCTGGTTCCAAGTACAGTATTTATTGTGTACAGCATTATTTAGCTGCCTTCTCATATACAAGATAAGTGTAAAGTCATTTGCAGAGACATGGGGTAAGTGGGAAAGGGGAGAAGTGGTAGCTATAGGGATCAGAAATGCCCTCTTACAGAAGATAATAAATGAACTGAGTTTTGAAGGAAAGTAGAGGTTTCTATAAAGTAACAGTGAGGAATGGCCAACACAAAGGCATAGAAATGATAAATGAAATACCATGTAAGAGGAACTCAAGGGGTCCACTTTTTTGTCATATATATAAAAATTATGTGTGTGAATATATATACACATGCACACACATATACACATAGGCTGAAAAGGTAAGTTGGGGTCAGGTTGTGATGGACTTTAAATATAAAGAGAAGTTTTACTAGCTAATCTGGAGCCTCTCAAGTTTAAAGTGATAGTCAAACTTTTACCTTCATAATTGCTCTGACAACCATGTGAAGGATGAATTAGAGAGAGAAGAGATGTGAAGAAGGAACAATTAGGAGCTATTGCAATAGTCTAATGAATCAATAATCAAAAATTCAATCCAGGAATAGAGGAAAGTTATTGCAAAAGCAAGGAATCCGGAGCTGAAGTATCATTTCTTCTCCAAGAACAAAAATAAGAATAGGAATTCAGGAACAAATTGTTTAAAAAAAAAAAAGGCAGATAGACAGAGATAGAGATGGGGAGACAGAGATAAAGTTAGAGACGAAGAGAAGAGGAGAGGAGAGGAGAGGAGAGAACAGAAGAAGACAGGAGAGGACAGGAGAGGACAGGAGAGGAGAGGAGAGAAACTGGAAATTGAAAAAGGTAGAAAAATACAAAATCTTGAAGAGCTTTAAATGCCAAAGAGAGGACTGAAATTTATTCTAAAAGCAATAAGGAGTCACTGGAATTTCCTAAATAGTGATATGATGGGACCTGAAATTTAAAAAAAAAAAAAATCTTTTGATATCTATGTGGAGAATGGGTTGGATTAGAAAGAAGCTTGAGGCAGCAAAACCAAAAAGAGCCTTTTGCAATAGTCCAGATAAGCGGTGATATGGCCCTGTGCTAAGATGATTTCGTGAGAAGGGAACATACTTTGGAGATGTCAAAGAGATGAAATCTACAAAATTTGGTAATTGAATCTATGATGTAAGAATGCAGAACTGAATCACTAGGAGGATGGTAGCACCCTCAGTAGTAATAGAAAACTTGGGAAGAGAATAGATTGGGAAAAAGGGGAAGATGATGATTTCTGTTTTGAACTTGTTGAGTTTAAGATATCTCCAGTATTTCCATTTGAAATGTCTGATGAGAAGTTAGTGATCAAACAGAGTTCAACAGAGAGATTGGGGTTGGATATGTACTAGATGTCATATACATAATCACTGAACTCGTGGATATTGATAAGTTCATCAAGTAACAGAATATATCTAGTATATACCTTGGGAGAAGAGAGGGGGATATCCACAGATCGTGGCAATGAAATCGTGGTCAGAAAGACAGGAGAAGAATGAGGAGAGAATAGTACCAAAAAAATCCAAAGAGAAGAGGGTATACAAAAAAGAGGGATGATTAACAGTGTAAAATGCAGCAGAAAGATTAGAGAGGATGAACACTGAAAAGATATCATTAGATTTGACAAGTAGATCATTGATAACTTCAGAGAGAAGAGTTTGGGTCCAAGTGAGAGATAATAAAGGTTCTGAAACAATATGGTGTCTGTTTAAGAAGAGAGAAGAGGAAAGATGAAAGAGATAGTATAGATCAGTGTTATGGATATTACAGAATCAATAGGATTCTACAGCATATGTAGGATGAGGTAAGAAGTGTCAAGGGGCAGTCTGAGGCTACAAACTTTAGTGACTAGAGGAATAGCAGTACCTTTGACAGAAGTAGAAAAGTAAGTAGATGGATAATCTATACTGATGAGATCATAAGTCCAAAAAAATGACAATGATAATTCCAAAAAACACATTGCAATGTCCTATTAGTATTATTTAAAGGGTTTAATAACTAACAATTATCCAACCATATTTTAAGTAATAAATTTCTAGAATTTTAAATATCCTAGGACTCCCATAAATTTAGATAGAAATGGATTTATTAAAATCCTGTCCTCTTAAATATTTAGAAAGATGGCATCTGACTTGATTTTTAATTTTGTAAATTTATCTATGATATTTATATTAAAATACATTGGCATTGGTACTATTTTGCAAATGGAGTTACTGATTTGACTCTATTTTTCATGGAGCAGAAAATTTTCTTTGGTGTCCATTCAAGTCACAAAAATAAAGGGATGTCACTCTCTATATAAAGCAATGCCCAGGTCTGACTAAGTTCATTTTTGTCACAGGAAAGAAAATAAACTTGAGTTGCAAACATTACAAGTGACAAAACATTTTATAAAGCATTTATTTTGTATGTAGGATGCACCTGAAACATTCTACCTTAACATAAATGGAAAATCTAAAGCAAAGTCAAGATTTATTTACTGCTACTCTTTCACTGTCTATTATAACCAAACATAACACAATGGTTAAAGGGAGGCCTGAGGTTCTACTGTCCACCTTAGCTAGTGCCCCCCTCCTAGAACACTCACCCAGACTTCATCATTGCAGAAAATGCCAACATGCGTGAGTTTGTCTTTTCTAAATAAGAGAAAAAGTTTCATCTGAGGATTTAAATCCCTCAGAAGACAAAGGTCTTTTTTGGCAAAACTTGCATATTTCCTTTGTGGCCAATTAGTGACAATTTCACTTTCACAAGACAGCCGTCTTCCTGTCCAATTTGACAAGGCACAGCAAGAAAATTGGCACTCAACTCAGTGTCAGTGGTAGTCCAAGATCCCACCACTATTAAAAAAAAAAAAAAGGTAGGGGGGGAGGATGGATGAAAACTGGAACAGATTCCCTGAGTGCGGGCCAGTCCCATCTCTACTGGAGCTAAGCCATGACAAGACTAACCCTTAGAAAATCCTGGGAAGTGATTTGTCTGGGTGTGTTCTTTTCAGTTTGGTCGTCTTCTCACTGGATAACTCCAACATCTTTCAAATAATTAGTATCAACTCAAGAATAAGACACAATATTCTAAGTCTCAATTTTTAAACTTAGAGAATTCTGTATAAATTATATCCCTCATCCCACATCTTTTGTCAGGGGAGAAGTTTGGGCATCTGTCCCCAAGCTACTAAAATAAACCTCAGTGTGGCCATATGTCACAGCCTAGTTGTGATTCAATCACTCAATCATCAATAAGTATTAAACACCTACTATGTGATGGGTACTAAGCTATGTGCTTGGGATTCAAAGACAAATTGAGACTTTCCCACCCTTAAGAAACCTATATTCTTTCAGGGAAGATAACACTTTTCTTATACAACCATATATAAAAATATGATAAATTCAAAGTATTTTGTATTTGGAGGTTCCAGGTGAGTATTGGGTTGAGGGAGGAGAAATTGCAGAAGAGGAAACTTTCACATAGGAGTTTATGCATGAGCTTAATCTTCAAGGAAACTAGTGATTCAAAGAGATGGAGATGAGAAAAGAGTGGATGGAGAGGCTTGGTTAACATCATTGTGGTTAATTTACTAGGGCAATAGCTTATACCTTTAAGGTAAAGATATGATACCTAAGCTTTAAAATCAATAAAATAAATTGCCTGTGGATATTAATATTTCCTAATTCCAGTCTTTGATCCAGGGTAGCTAGGTGGTTTAGTGGTTAGAGTATCAGGGCTAAAATCAGGAAGATTCATCTGCCTAAGTTCAAATATGGCCTCAGACACTAAGTAGCTGTGTGACTTGGATAAATGACTTAACCCTATTTGTCTCAGTTCCCTGCCCTGTAAAATGAGCTTGAGTAGGAAATGGCAAACCACTCCAGTGTCTTTGCCAAGAAAACCCCAAATGGGGTGATGAAGAGTCAGATACAAGTGGCTTCTAATCCAATTATTTTGATATTCCAAGCAAGGATTCTTACCTTTTAAAGTGTCACAAAATCTTGGTAATCTGAGGAAACTATGGGCCTCTTATGATCATTATTTTAAATGCATAAAGTGATTATAAATGAAATCAATTATATGGTTTTTAATAATTAACTATCAAAATATACATATTTTAAAACATTCATATAAAACAGATTAAGAATATAAATCTGATCTAGAACATCTTTGAATATAACTGAGAACTCTTTTCTCTACCATCTCTCTCTCTCTGTATATGTGTGTATATGTCTCTGTATATATTATATATATATATATATATATATATATATATATATATATATATCCTGTAAAACTCTTGGAATGGACACTTCCTAAGAAAACAGATACTAGGGTACTACAAGTATTTCTGCATATGGACCATGATCTTCTTATCTTGATAAAGGGAATTAAAAAGATATACATGATGAGTCCTAAAATAAACAACATGATATTCAAAAGGTATAATCAGGCAGGTATGTATTATCTGACTTTAAGATAGGTTACCCTATCTGCAAAAAAAGGAATAATCTCTTTTTTGCTGGGAGGAAGGAAACAGATACTTATTATGAACTTCTTATGTTCCAGACATTGTGTTAAGCATTGTACAAATATTATCTTATTTGATCCTCATAACCAGAGGATGTTATTATTGTCCCCATTTTTAGACAGGGAAACTGAGGCAAACAGAGGATCACACAGCTAAGCAAGTACCAGAGACCACTTTTGAACTTAGATCTTCCTGACTCCAGGCCTAGTGATTTATCCACTGAGCCACCTAGGTGATTGTTGAAAAAGTAAACCAAATGATCTCTAGAGACATCTGTGAGCTATGAGATCTATAATTCTATAATTTTATAACCTAGTCATTTTGAAGAGTGATTCTCTCAGGTGCTATCCCAAATCCTATCTTATCACCTAAATCAAAGGTCCCCATTGCAAATACACCAGCTTTAAAGCCATTTGGGGGGTCCTAAAGTTATCATACACACCAAACCCCAGTAGCCATGGAGGTAGTTCTGATCTGACTCTTATTCTTTCAGCTTTCCCACTGTCCACTGGCAATGGAGACTTCTGCATTCATGGCAAGTGTTCCAGGACTTGGACGCCAGGCACACAGTCTGTGCATGTCCCATGCATGTGGCTTCTTGCATATGTCTGCACATCATTTCTCAGGAAACTCTATTTCGCACTATACCAGCTTGATGAGGAGCTGTTGTTCACACCCACTGAGAAATAACTCCATGTGAGAATAATACCTTTACAACTTCGAAATGTCCTCAGACAGACTTTTCATCTCCAGGCCATCAACCTGCTGTGAACTCTCATCCTGACTTTTCACACATACAGGCAGCAGTCATGCAACATACTGTAAGACAATCCGAAGAGACAAGGAGATGGAAGGAAATAAAGAATTTAGATGAGGTTCAAAATCTTTTTAGTTCAGTGATTTAAATAATAACAGTCTCATACAAGCATATTGTTACTCTGTTGGCTAAATTTTTGGCCAAAGGTTCTGCTTTTGATCATTATCCTCTTTCCCAAATATTACATGTGCAAAAAGATGGACTAGATTCTCTATAACATGGAAAAAGACTTTGACAACTTTGTACTCATATCTTCCTTAAAATTAATATTTAGATGTTTAGATTTGGATATATCTATATGGATGTATATGTATATTTTTGCCATAAAGCTGAATAACATATTTAACTGATTCATGTGTTTTGTGGGTTTTGTGTATGTGTCTTAAAATCTCAAAATTAGTTAAGGATAATAGAGAGGAAGACAATTCTAAGACAACAGATATTCTAATCAAGGAAGAAATAAATATAAAATCTTTTTTTGTTCCAGCTATACCCAGTGAAACACCTTTCTAAACTGTAGCAATTCACCTCAAGTAGACTATAGTAAAATCCAAGCTAATAGATTCATGAACCTTTGCAGTTCCACCAAACCAGCATTATAGAAGACAGAATTTTACTCTAGATCTTTCTCACTCTAACTTCAGAATATATACATATACATATATATATATATATATACACACACATATATATACCCACATAAATGTATATGTGTATATGTGTGTATATACTTGTATATACACACATATACACATACACATATATATTTAAATATATTTATGAGCTACATTTCTAATCACTATACATATATACCCTTACTCATACCTAAGCCCACATGGATATGGTTACAATTATTTCATTAGTTTGACATGATATTCCCGAAATGGTCTTTTTAAGAAATCCTTCTTCCCAGAAGTTAACAAACACAGCCTCACTGTAAGCTTTGGGTTTATTCATTGTAGCAAATGCAAGATGAAGAAATGTTTGAGCTTTGTGAAATCCATGGTGAGACTAAGGAACATGATCTATCTCATAGGAAAACTATCACTAACAAACATATTTGCTTCCAATAAATTTTTCTTTCAAACCTTTCTAAAATATTGGCAACTTCCCCTCCCCCCATTTTTTTCTAAATCAAATCTGGCTTGTAAAGAACTAAAATGCTTTCCATAAAACATAATTAAACAACCACCTAAGGACAAGGAAACCTCTCATAGGCTGCAAATACCACAAATCCTGTTTGTTTGTTTAAAAAAAAAAAAGAAAAGAAAAAGAAAGAGAAGAGGGAAAGAGAGAGAGAGAGATTTCACTTTTCTAGTGAAAACACTTAAATGTTATGACTGTGAGAAAATACACACACTCTAATATCTCACATTTAAAATCCTTTCAGGGACACAGCATGTCGCCATTTTATTTGTGAGAGGCTTTCAAATGAATACTGAGTACCAAAACAAGCCAGCATTTGTAATAAATTTCACAAGTTACTCTTGTGCAGCCCAGCTGTTCCATATAGTCAGTCAGTCATCCAAGAATCAATAAGGGCTCAATAAACTTGAGTATCAATTGAGTGATAAGTTTAATCAATCAATCAACAAGCATTTATTAAGCACCTACTATGTTTCTGGCATTTCTGGATAAGTTTCAAGATTTCCAGAGGCCTAAATAACACAAGCAAACTTGTGCACCCCCTCCTACCATTGATACACTATGTTAAATCAGGTGGCTCTTACTGATAATGAGCCTACCACACCTCCCTTGTTGCTTCTTCAAATCAAGCTGCTAGTTTAGGGGTAATACAAACACAAAGAAGAAAATAACCCCTTATCAAAATTCATCAAAAGTTGATTTCCCCCAAAGGAAAAAATACTATTTTCCCATCAAACATAATTTAAATGTAATTCTGAGATGGCTCAACCTGCTTATTGGATTATTTTTCTTTAATATGATTTAAGATTACTGGCCCTAAAAAAAAGTCAGGGAAAAAATGTGTCCCAGGATCCCTTCAAAGTTATTAGTGCTCTATTTGGCATGAATCAACTCTTTGCTGAAGGACCAAATGAAGTAGAGAAGGTGTAATGCTCTTGTGCCAAAATGTAATGTTCTTGGTTTGGTTTTCTTGGGGATTTCTGGGAGCAGCCTTCCTTTCAATTCAGTAATCACCACACGAATAGCCAGGTGTTAAAGTCCAGATTCTTTATTATCTCCTTCCTGGGGCTGGGCAGCTTTCTGGAGAGCCTTTCACACCGGCCTTGGTTTCAGTGGAGAAATGCAGGAGGAGAGCCTGCCACCAGGAGCCTGACCAAAAGTGGAAATGAATCTGAGTCCAAGGGCTTGTACTTCAGCCTCCAGTCCACTTGTCTTCTCTAGCTCTCTCTGAATGAACCTGGCTGAGACTCCTAGCTTATATGCTCTACACTGAGTACAAATCAATCATTATATCACTAGGAAACCATTATTTGTTGTAAGATTAAATCAATCATACTGAACTTAGAGAACTATTAAGCACAATGCTAAACTAGATAACCATTGTCTCATCAATTCCACTTAGTGGAACCTTGTAAGAATCCTTGTTTCTGGCCCATTACAGGAGGGGGAGATGTTATGGGAGATTTTTGAAGAGCATTAGTGAATCAGCGATGGGGAAAAGTTATTTTATTTACTACTTTGATTCACTATTACTAGCCAGAGTAAAGCTTACTTTGATAACCAAAAGCCTGTTAAAATCCCTTTTATTAGACTAATTTTTATTTGTTTAGCATATGCTAACTCAAGCTGCTATATATCTTTCATGTACATTCCCCATCTAGGGATTAATCCCTTGAAGACCAGTACTAAATCTTCTACTTCTTTCTATGCCTGGGGTCTACAAGGGTACCCAGGAGAGATTTTTGGCAATAATGATGGTGAGAGAATATCCTCAGAACTGCTTACAAATGAAATCTAGATCTATTTTTTTTAATGATGTTCATTATCACTTCATTTAATACTTCATTTTGTCACTGATTAGATTGAATCATTAAAATTTACCAAAAAAGAATCATTGTTATTCTACTATAAAGCAAATTGCCTCCATGGTTTTGTCATAGCTGTCAATGACAATGCTTGGAATTAAAAATATTGGATAGGTTTGCAGGAAGCCTCTCAAATAAAATTCAGAGGTTATCAGACTCATCCCTTTTGAATATCTTTTTGATCAACTATAATCCAATATTCCCTTTTTAAAAGTTTTCAACATCAAACTATCAAACCAATCTAGGACTATTTTTTTCTTTAAAAAAAAAACAGAACACAGTAGTTGCTATTTTTATTTTTAATGGAGAAAACTTTTCCCTGATAAAATGGATTAAAACTAGAATTTAGGAATCAGAAGAGCACTGGGCCATTGACTTCAGAAGAGTGCTTATGAAGAAGTGACATTTTGTCTTGGGACTCCACTAAAGAGAATATTTTCTTAAAAACAAATCTTTAATTGGAATAAAAGACATTGTTACAGGAAAGGATGGGGCAAAATAGGCTGAACTGAAGCAGTAGCAAGCAGGGTTTAGACTAGTCACAGAAAAGAATGTTCTCACTTATGACATAATCAACAGTAGAAAGAAAGTATGTAGCCAAAGATTTTGTAGCCTTTACTCCCTTTTTCCCCAAGCTTCTCCCTTCTTCAAGCTACCTTGTCTTTATTTATCTGTAGAAAAATAACATCTTTCTCTCTCTCTCTTTACCACCACCTCTTCCACCCCACAATAGAATATAAGCATCTTTAAGACAGGGACCATTTCATTTTTCTGTTTCTAGCAACTCTAACACATCAGCCTGTAGCTTGTATCACCAGCACCTAGCAGATAATTATCACTGAATAAATGTTTGTTAAATTGAATTGAATTCAGTAACCTCAGCAAAGCAGGAACAGTGCCTACAAATGCCAATAAAAATTACATAGACTATTTTACTTTCATTAAATACTCTTGAGCAACCCTTATTTTTAACTATGTAATCTTTATGAAACTATCAGAATATTACTGATTGAGTAAAGTATCATTTTTAGATCTCAACAGAAAAATAAATTAACTCTCCTTATCAGTCTCCCTTCCCCATAAGCAATCACTCACTTGCCTATCCTCTAAAGTTTATGTGATTACTTTACTCAGTTATATTATACAGGATGACCCAAAACTTCATTAAGACTTGGGGATAAGCTCTTTATTAGTCAGTCAGTCAATAAGAATTTACCAAGTATCTACTATGTGCCAGGCACCATGTTAGGAATACAAAGAAAAATAAAATGGAATTAGGTATTTACCACAAAAAAAATTAAAAATTGCTTCTAAAAATGTTTTTAGGAGCATTCTCCTTATTCATTCCTCCCTCTTAGTTACTTGAATGATATTTAGATTTTCTATCCTTCTTCATCATTTTTTTTTATCAGCATACAGATAAATCTCCCCAGTACTATAGTCTTCTCAGCAGAGATATCTGATGACAGCCTGGATTATAAGAGAGTTCAGAAATACCATGTAAATATTATACCTAAGCATTTGATTTCTCAACCCTGAGACAAAGAAATAAAGTGACACGTTTAGATTATGGTTTCCACTTCGGAAACAACTTTATTAGAAAAATAAATGAATCATCTGCCTGCATAATTAGTACATGCTTTCCTCCTTTAAGAGCAGTTTGTAATAAAAGGTCCAAGAATAGATAGATATCATACAATTGTGTTATGAATTTCTCTAATGACTACTCACAATCCTTGTAGACACAAAAGAGAATTTATGTTGAAGTAGTATAGGAAAAATGAACTCACATAACTCTACTACCCCATTTTGTAAACATTCTTTGATCCTGGATCCATCACCTGGGCAGGAAATCATAATTGATATATTCAAGCAGCACCACACAATTCCTCATTGGCTTGGTATTTTCCTTGCCATGCATAAACGTCAGCTCCTGTCTTTATGTCCTCCTTCCAAAGTGCCATCTCTCATTGATTCAAGCAATGGGCAGTAAAATATGGGTTGGGGTTGCACACACTATTTCTTGAATGATTAGGCTACAAAGGGAGGAGGTTAAAACTGCTCCCTAAGCTGTGGATTGAATGCTTCACAACAACAGATTTTCTGCTGAGTTATGCTAATGGAGCTGTCTCTTAGGCTTGATGGCAGCTCCTTTTGCCTAGAAAGCTGGGATCCATTCGCCACCCTCACCGGAAGACTTCTCCCAAACACATGGTCTCTTCCCGCACGTGGGAGAATGTCAAGATTTGGGGGGGGAAGTGCTCTATATTAACACCTCATCCCTATTCAGACTTGTCTGCTTTATAAAATAAAACATAATTATGTATTTCAAGTCTATCAAAATCATATATATGTATATACAAAAACATTCCTTGGGAGATAACTATATGCTGGGTCTATTTTATCACAGTAATTCACTTTTTTGATGCTCCATAAGAAATCATCAGTCACTTCATAGTCATTGTTCTTAGGTTTCATCTTATGTTTCTCATTTCTACTGGCAACAATGGCCATTTCATGTTCAAATGAGCTATGAGGCCTAGCTTTATGAGGAGGATTAAACAAACTTTGCCATGACAAGAACATGACATATGAATGCCTTCAAAGGACCATTTCTCCCACTGTATCCTATGTATTAGATGGCTTAAAGTCCTGTTCTCAAAAGAGGAGTTTATTTATCACCTTCAAATGGATATCAGCTAGTGAATAATATTCATTTTCTATTACTAAGGGCATTTTCAGGGCCATTTTATTTCAGTAGAGAAGAAGAACAAAAACAGAGATTGACATTAGTTGTCATTTTCCTGAATAAAATCCTACCTAAGGAAAGTT